>NC_134485.1:76087470-76394136 GCF_040206685.1 Ascaphus truei
CCCCACAATGCGGATGAGCTTGTGGCCCTCGTAGAAAGGTACAATGCAGCAGAAGAGCACCCGCAACCCACAGTCGTGGAGCAACCCCACTACCCGAGGTTCCAGGACTCTTCCAGAGACGGTAAAAGGGTACCGGGGTTAAGGGGCGCTGAAGAGCGGCGACCACCTTCACGCAGCACCAGCAACAGTGGTTCGCACACTAAGGGCAATAGCCAACATGGGAAGCCGGGAAAAGGCTCTAAGTGGGACACAGACTATGTACCTAAATGTGTAAATTGTCATGAGAGGGGCCACACAGCAAAAATCTGCCCACTAAATGATGAGCCCATGCAATGCAACAGCGTGGAACCTTATTCGCTGTTGTCCCAATGTATGGGCCCTAGCCCAGAGGACCCCTTGAATAACCATCTGTGGGCATTTGTAAAGGTTAATGGTAAGAGGGTTCGGGCACTTCTTGACTCTGGGAGCATGGTCACACTAGTGTCCGAATACCTCTTGCCCATTAAGAAGAAACAGGGAAACAGTTCACAAAGAGTGGCAATTTGTTGTATACATGGGGATAATCATGAATATTCCACTGTTGATGTTTTTTTTGAAACAGAGTTTGGTTCTTTAGATTTCAAGGTGGGTATTGTACCCAAACTGGCACATGATGTGTTAATAGGGACCGACTTTCCCCATTTTCTAAAAATGTGGTCCCCCGCTCAGAATAGCGCCCAGAGTTCAATAGCGGACCATAACGAAGTATTAGAAGAAACAAATCCTTTCCCTTTTTCAGAAATGGAGGTTGACGAGGGCCCAAATAAGAAGGGGGAAAAGGAGGAGTGCTGTAAAATTCCCTTCCCCATCACTACGTTGGTAGGGAATACCCCAAATCAAGATGTTGAGCAGACACTTACCACCCCAGAACCGGATAAGACCCTCGCTGACCTAGAGGTCAGTCCTGGGAGTTTTAAGAAGGCCCAGTGGGAGGACCCCACATTAGCGGTAGCAAGGGGAAATATACGGGACCAGAATAGTACTCCTGGCCAACCAGATAGGTCACTTGCTTACCCCTACTTCGAAGTAGAGAACGACCTAGTATATCGGGTTGATAAAAGGAAATCAGTTACCACTAAACAATTGTTGGTACCACGGACATTCCGTAACGTAGTATTACACCTCGCACATAGTCATCCATTGGGGGGACACCTAGGGGTGGAAAAAACAAAAGAAAAGGTTCTCCGAAGCTTCTATTGGCCTGGGGTTCTGGCAGAAATTACGAATTATTGTTCCTCATGCCCAGAATGTCAGATCACCGCCCCGTTCAAGGCGTACCGCAGCCCATTGGTACCCCTTCCCATAATAGAGGTACCATTTGACCGGATTGCTATGGATCTAGTAGGACCCCTAATAAAGTCTGCTAGGGGACATCAGCATATATTGGTAATATTAGATTATGCCACCCGATATCCGGAGGCAGTTCCCCTACGTAGCACCTCAGCTAAAAACATAGCAAAAGAGTTAGTAGTTCTGTTTTCCCGGGTCGGGATTCCTAAAGAGATTCTATCTGACCAGGGAACACCATTTATGTCCCAAGTAACGAAAGAGCTATGTAAACTCCTAAAAATCAAGCATCTCAGAACCTCAGTCTATCATCCACAAACAGATGGTTTAGTGGAAAGGTTCAATAAAACCTTAAAGAGCATGTTACGGCGGGCGGTTGATAAAGATGGGAAAAACTGGGATTGTTTGTTACCGTACCTGTTATTTGCCATTAGGGAAGTTCCCCAATCATCCACTGGCTTCTCCCCGTTTGAACTATTGTATGGCCGACACCCAAGGGGCTTACTGGATATAGCCAAAGAGACTTGGGAACACGAGGTTACCCCTTACAGAAGTGTAATAGAGCATGTTGCCCAGATGCAGGACCGCATTGCTGCAGTCCTACCCATAGTGAGGGAACACATGGAGAAAGCTCAAGAAGCACAGAGGAATACATATAATAAGGGTGCTAGGGTCAGAATTTTTTCTCCAGGTGATAGGGTACTAGTTCTGGTTCCCACCGTGGAGAGTAAATTCCTTGCTAAATGGCATGGGCCATATGAGGTCTTGGAAAGAGTGGGAGAAGTAAATTATAAGGTAAGACAGCCAGGTAGGAGGAAACCTGAGCAAATTTACCATATAAACCTACTCAAGCCCTGGAAAGATAGAGAAGTCTTGTTAACCCTAGTACCCCCAGGTCCGTCAGAGAATCAAGAAACTGACCCAGAGGTTAGCATAGCTGAAACCCTGTCTGTTCATCAGAAACGAGAGGTTCAGAATTTAGTGAAAAGAAACAAAGAAATCTTCTCTATACGGCCAGGTAGAACTAGCGTAATTGAACATGACCTAGTCTCTGAACCGGGGGTCCGAGTTAACCTTAAACCGTACCGAATCCCAGAGGCCAAAAGAAAGGCTATAAGTTTAGAGGTTAAAAAAATGCTAAAACTAGGTGTAATTGAGGAATCCCAAAGTGGGTGGAACAGCCCTATAGTCTTAGTCCCAAAGCCAGATGGTACAACAAGGTTTTGTAATGACTACCGGAAACTAAACGCGGTGTCAAAGTTTGATACTTATCCTATGCCCAGGGTAGATGAACTTGTAGAGAGACTGGGCAAAGCCCGATATCTCACAACCCTAGACCTAACAAAAGGGTACTGGCAGGTTCCCCTCACAGAAAGGGCAAAAGAAAAGACAGCCTTCTCAACCCCAGACGGCCTCTTTCAGTATAAGGTGTTGCCTTTTGGCTTACATGGAGCTCCCGCCACATTCCAAAGAATGATGGATAAAATTTTAAAACCACATGCTCGGTATGCTGCCGCCTACCTGGATGATGTGGTAATCCATAGTGAAGATTGGCAATCCCACCTTCCAAAGGTCCAAGCTGTGCTTGACGCAGTCCGGTCTGCTGGACTAACTGCTAACCCCGCTAAATGCACTATTGGTCTGGAGGAGGCCAAGTATCTGGGATATTCTATTGGCAGAGGTTTACTCAAACCCCAAACACTCAAAGTGGAGGCGATACAAAATTGGCCAAGGCCAGTTACAAAAAAACAAGTAAGGACCTTTTTGGGCTTAATTGGGTACTATAGAAGGTTTATTCCCAATTTTGCAACTAAGGCAACCCCACTAACTGACCTCACAAAAGCAAGAGGACCGCTAATGGTAAAGTGGTCCCCCGAAACCGAACAGGCCTTTAGAAGCCTGAAAGAAGCTCTCTGTGCCCAACCAGTGTTGGTCACACCTGACTTCTCCAAAGAGTTCGTAGTCCAAACCGACGCATCTGAGGTAGGGCTGGGGGCGGTACTCTCCCAGGAGTCTCAAGGTGAGGAGCACCCCATCCTTTATTTAAGTAGGAAACTAAATCCCCAGGAGAAAAATTACTCCATAGTAGAGAAAGAGTGTCTCGCAATAAAGTGGGCTGTAGAGACGCTCAAATACTACCTGTTGGGGAGAAAATTCCGGTTGGTCACAGATCATGCACCCCTTACCTGGATGTGTCAAAACAGGGAAAAGAATGCTAGAGTGACCAGGTGGTTCCTAAGCCTACAACCCTTTAAATTTTCTGTGGAACACAGGTCAGGGCACAAACATGGCAATGCTGACGGGTTGTCAAGGATGCACTCCCTAATATCCATGGTCGCTCATCCCTCGAGGTCTGAGCTGGGGGGGAGGATATGTGACAGAAACCAGGGGATGGTAATAAATTCCGTATATAGGGCTCCCAGGATACTAGACAGTTTCTATCCTGTTTGGCCTGGGAGTGCAGCCTTATAATACATACACTCCATCCCACAGTTTGGCAAGCGCTGGAACTGAGGGATGAGAGATCCAGACCAGAGTTTGTCTGCTGCCTGATTTCTGTCACCTGTCATGCTAATTAGGAATCAGGTATGAAAGACTGATTTCCTGTTTGCTCTGGTCTCCCCACAAGAGCCAGGAGGCTGGAAGGCTGCTGAACTACAGAGGGGAGAAGCCTCTTCCCCAAACAGGTTCAATCTTTCTGTTCATTTGTGTAAGACTGCAAAAGTACCGTGTTTTGATGTTGGAAGTGGAAAAGCCACTTCCAACCCTGAGTCAGGGATATCTAAGTTAAGTTATCGCTCAGGTGAGCAGCTTTTGTTTTGATCTGTTTTCTGTTGTATGCACTGTGGCAGTCTCAGTGCCTGGGACTGAATAAACCAGGCATAGCCTGTTTAAAGGAACAGTACGTGACGCCTCATCATTTAACCTACCCTAAAAGACCGTGTTCTAAACAGTCCCGGACAAACGACGGAGCCCCGGAGTAAGCCGTTTGTCACAATATATATCTATATATAATCAAAAAATAAATAGATGATACCGTTCTGTGGCTAACGAAATGCTTTTATTTGTGTGAGCTTTCGAGATACACTGATCTCTTCTTCCGGCGATGACTGATACCTCTACATATATATATATATATATATATATATATATATATATATACACACATATATTTTTATATATATATATATATATATATATATATATATATATATATATACATATATATATACAAACACATATATTCATCTTATGTTTAGTTTTTTTATGCAAACCTCGAACCACATAAAAATGTAAGCAAAAAACAAACAAGATATTGGAAGATTTATAGGATTACTGACAAAATGCAATGGTCAGGATTAGTGTTGTGGGAAAAAACTGCAGATATCACAACATAAAGTTGGCATAAGTGGTAATTTACTAATATTCTGAAAATAAATTGTCAATTTGTTTTTTTTGGGCCAAATTTGCTAATTATATCACTTTCAGGATTACATTTCATGTGATTAGATTGAGATCTATATTGGATAGAGAATTTTGCCTCTGACCCAGGGGTTTCTGTGGCTATAACAGTAGCACACAAAAAAATTAACAATCTGTCTGGTCTTAAAAAAATAGTCAAAACTGCTCTCTCACCATTTATTTACTATATGTTGAATTTAATTGTAAAGCCATAGAGGGCATCTTAATGAGCATCCAACTCACCTCCAGTTGGTCTTCTACATAAAAATAGGAAGCTCTAGATGCAGAGCAGTACAAAGGGAATACCATTAGTTAATTGTGTTAGGCAACAACATTTTAATAATCTGGTAATTTTTTTTTTTTTGCACCATGGTTTCAAATTTGCAAATTAATTATATTTCCTGCACTAGCACCCAATGAGATGACCAATTCTACAGAAAGGCAGATGCCATATGGATAGTGAATATACAGCTGCAATAAGAGAATTGTTATGGGATGGATGTAGAATCCTCATCTGCATCTTTGCGCTACAGAAGCTATCCTTTTATGTGATCTGAGCATATATCACTGTCCCCTTGGTGGGCCTCTGTCACCGAAAAAATACATTGTAAGATCATTGGGGTAGAGATCTATTGTGCCTATAAATTCTATACTACATAAATAATCTATAACTTCTCCCTGCTATCAATATTCCACAGTTAGCAAGCTCACATATAAAAGGCAATAAAAGTGGAAAGTGACTTTCAGAGAAATATAGGAAAAATACATGTGTTAACATTATTATAAAGTCAAAACAATACCTTGATGCACAGATCCATATGTCTAGTGAATAATTTAAAGGAATATGCATGTAATACCGTAAAAACTTAAATCAATTAATCATTTCAATCTATATCAATTACATCAATATCAATACATACTTCACATTCTCCTTCACAATGGCCACCTATCACCATCACAGCTAATTTCACTCTGCTTGTTAAAACCCTAACCTTCTGACAGATATATAGTGGGAAAATAATTAATATAGGCCTGTAGGACATCAGAACAGTAAACCATTCATACAAGGAATATCACAGAGGAAAATTAAGTTTTATTGGTTCAGTAACTAGTCAAGCCAATAGAAAATAATAGCGAGCATGTTTTATTACCCTTTGGGACGCTATGAAATGCACATAAGTAATGCTGCATAGGGAACAAGGATCTTGTGTGTACTCAGTTACATTTATTTGGCACACTGGAGTAATATGAAATCAGTGGTTGCAATGAGCCATGAATATGCTAAAAGTATTGCTATGGTCATGGGTCACCAAACAGTACCACTTAAAGTTGCAGTACCCCAGTAATAATTGAATACACATTTAACAAAGAGACAGAAAAACCTTTATCTCCTTGTGCCTCAGGCACCAAAAACATAGATTGTAAGCTCCACGGGGCAGGGACCTGTGCCTGCAAAATGTCTCTGTAAAGCGCTATGTAAAACTAGCAGTGCTATAAAAGAACATGCTATTATTATATTATTATTATATCCGACGTGTGCTTTTTTAATAAATCAGGTCTGTAGAAAATACTTGTTGCATTTTTTTTATTCAACTCTAAATTAAAATTTTAATGTATAATAACGTGACAAGCATGGTTTATTTCTTTAGCAACTATTTACAAAATCACATCCCCTTCCTCTTCTGAAACAGGCTCAGACACACCCCTTTTTAAGCCCTGCCCTCTCTTTAGCAGTTCACCAATTGTATCCACTCACTGCCTGGTCACATGATCTTCCCCACAGAACTTTGCATCTTTGGTCCTCTTTTGCTGCACTGACAGCCATTTAGTGAACCCCCGAGCCAAATCTTCGTGACCGATCAAAGGAGAACGGATCGATCGGCAATTTAGCTAATTACTTATCATTGTGTGGATTACATTGATGCACATATTAAAGGGCAAAAAAAATGTACACTACTTGAAGCTGTTAAGTGTGAAAACAAAAATAAAGTGTTCCCTTAAAAAAACAAGTATGGTTTTATCTGTATAATAAGGGAAGAGGGCAGTAGATATAAAGTGTTGGCTTCAGTAAGAATAACTTTGGACCTAGATGTAGCCGAATCCCCCCTCTTACCTCTTGGCTTGCGGGGGGGGGGGAGGGGAAGGCTACCGGGGCTGCTCCGGTGGGGGGTGGAATCCAGTGGGGGTTTGTGAGTGGTCAGGGAGGCTGCTCCGATGCTCCAAAGCTCCTCAGCAGGACGCCGGTAAGGGTGCCGCCATTTTGGAATGTGCCATGCATGTGCAGGAGCATCTTGTGCATGTGTAGAAGAGCCCTGTGCAGCAGCGGCCATTTGAGGGAGGTGCGCATGCGCACTGGTGCGATAGTAGAGGCGGCCATGTTCTCTATTGCTCTGCAGGGGAACTACACTACCCAGAGTGCTCTGGGGTGGCCCAATCACGTGGGCAGGGTTTGCGAATAGGAGAGCAAGATTCACGGTGAGGAGAGAGGCAGTTTTGGCACAAAGCAGCTCACGCTGGCAGTTGGAGCCAAGATTCAGAAAGGGATGACATCATTGGATCAGCGGATCCCTGTTTGTTGTTCGGCAGTACCCGGGTCCTGGAGTGCCTGGGCAGGTACCACACCAAGTGCACCAACAGTTCACGGGATAGCGCTATTCCATACACTTTTGGGTGGGCCCTGACATTGCGGGAAAAACATAAGGGATATTGGTGCCATGAACCCTCTGTACTTTTGGGACACTCAGTTGGTGTATTGGGATTGTGGGTACTATATATTGTGGGGTGCAGGTGGCGTATTATATGTTCAGTGAAACCCGTTATTATACACCCATGTGTGTGTTTACTATTAATGTTGGTTCCTGTGAGGGGCTCATCCCACTACACTGGGATCCCTCGCAGGTGGAGGTGCTGCACCGAGGCGACCAAGCAACACCCTAGGCTCCCAGTGGCAGAGGCTCAGGCCTTCTGGTAGCCAAACAGGTAACAGCAGTACTGGTGGTTCCTTTAGTTACAGGGAAAAGGGCCTACATAAAGATTTTCAGTTAACACACAGACTTAACTCAACTCCTAACTTCCCAACTGTATGACAATCATACATTTTAATTTTGTTGGTGTTACTTTTAGCACTGGGAAGTCTCCTTTTACCTTAATGAATCTGACTCACTTCATTACATTATTGGACATTCATGCACTTCATAGATTTTGAAGAAAAAAAATGTAAGTATTTATTTTAAATAATCTATTTTATTTAAATTATCATTCCAATTTGCCCCCAAATTTGCCGGTCTTATCGTCTACTTAAAATTCTTTAAACAGGACACACTAAAGGGCACTGCTTAAGGATTTTGTGTATTATCGCAGCTGCAGGATTGTAGGCGGCTTTCAGCAGAGTGTGTGCTACTTCCTCGATATTTATAAAAAGGTGTAGACTTTCTCATACTAATAAATAATAATTTGCAATTTTGTGTCCTTCTTTCCAAATTGATGAAATAGATCATGAAGCAAACCGAGAAACACCTTTGGATATCGCTACTAACAATTAGCTTCTCATAACAAAGCGTTAACCCATGAACTCAAGGTCTAGTCCAGTGTTTCCCAACGGGGGTTCCTCGGCACCCTGGGGTTCCTTCCGTGGGAGGATCATAAGGGTGACGCAGTATTTCCCCGATCTCCCAGAGCATGGAGAAAGTAGGGCAGTTGCTACCATGGGGGGTTGGGAAGTTTCCTACATCCTGAATGGCTGCTGCGGGGTATTACAGCCAATCAGGAGGTGGTGTCAGGAGAATAAGGAGTGTGGTCAAGCAGAGGAGGATGTATGGAAGCAGCATGGGCAGGAGAGTGGTGACACTGTGTGTCTTTGTCCTGTTGTGTGTGTGTTTGTTGTGTGTGTCTTGGTTGTGTACTGTTGTGTGTGTGTGTGTGTATTTTTTCTGTCGTGTATGTGTATTTGTTCTGTCCTGTTGTGTGTGTGTGTGTCTCCTGTGTCTGTCTCAGCCCCCTCTGTCTCCTGTGAGTGTGCCCTCTCTAACTCTCTGTCCCCTCTGTTTCCTGTGACTCCAGGACCCTCTGTCTTCTCTGACTCTATCTCTGCCATATGTCTTCTGTTACCAGGGTTACCACCTTCTATTGAAGGCTAACTGGAGATACATATTTTACATTTATCTTCTTTATATACGTATAACTCTTTCTGGCATCTCCCGGCATCCTCCCCTGAAAATCCCGTCAACATTGCTGCACAAAGTTAAATGTTTCCGCGATGCCATGACAATGGGACGCTACGTGATGTCACGGCGTCACACGATGTCACGTAGCCTTGACAACAGGATGCCTTATGGCGCCAAGGCGTCATGTGATGCCAGATTGTCATGGCAATGTGATGCAATTTACCTAGCAATTTACCAGGTAAACCCGTAGCCTGGAGATACATGCCGAAACCCATAGTCTCCGGGTTAAACCCAGAGCATTGGCAACCCTGTCTGTGACTATCTGTCCTGTCGTAATGGTGCCTCAGTAACTGAGCACTGTGATTAGGGGGCCCTCGAGAAAAAAAAGGTTGAAAAACCACTGGCCTAGACTAACTCAAGGGTGATATAACAAAGGCAGTGGCTAAAACGGCATTTAACAGAATATACATTTCACATAACCATGGCATAATAAATTGTCCATTATAGTAAATGAAGATGTTAAATTACAGTGTAGGTCCATGCCCAGTCTGATACATGTGATGATAAACTTCTTGGAATGGATAGTATAAGCTGCATTTGACTTAGGCCCGACTCTTCAGTTATGTAATAGTTATTTTTGAAGCACTTTAGAGGAAGCACACTAGAGAACAGATGTCTGACATGGAATCAAAGTTAATTCTTCCACTTGATACTAAGTGTCAACCACGAAGCTGCCAAATTGAACTTATATTATTACTATTTTACTATTAGTGCTAATTGACACTGTGACACTACTCTGAAACATGACCTGAATTCAGAGCACTTGGCATTTAAAATACAACGTAACATGAAATGTTATCCAATCCTGTCTTCATTCACAAAGTGTTTTTGTGCTTTTGTCTTGCCTAGTATAAGGGTCACATTTTTACCATTCAAGAGGGAATGGTTTTGGAAGCTCATATTCATACAAAAGCAATGTATCATTTACATTTATTCCAAATAAAGGTTTCACAGTACAGAACATGCCAAAAATACTGCCAAACAGAATTTAAAAAAAGAGATTTAGATGATCCCTTTAAGCATAAATGCAACATCAAATTGTTGGCCAATTTACACAGAATATACCTTCTCTGACTGTTGCTTGTGTCTGGGGCCATTGCTTTTTAGATGCTGCTGGGAACAAACAAGCTCTTCCCTTATCTACCACCTCCCATGTGGGACTATTGGAAGGACAAACCAGAAATACGAGTACACACAATGATCGTTCTTGCTTTGTATCTATGGCTATCAATGTTAGAATTAGAGATGTGTGAAACTATTCAAAATGCAGGCACAACATTTTTACTCCCCCACCCCCCGGCAAAATATCGTGAGCGAAACATGGTGTATGGTGCCCTATTTACACACTGAATTAAGTGAGTCTGGAGATTTTAGAGAATTTCATTAATTAGCATATTAAGCATTTTTTGGGGGTAAGCGGTTGCAAATGGTATTCTACAGGCCATGTTACAGAGTTACATAGTAGATGAGGTTTATAAAAGACATATGCCATCAAGTTCAACCTATGCTAAATTTAGACGACAGATACTTTATCCTATGCCCGTACTTACAGAATAATGATCCAGAAGAAGGGAAACATAAAACCCCAGGGACATATCATCCAATGATACAGTATCTTATAATGGGAAAAATAAATTCCTTCCTGACTGTAAGAATTTCCAATCACATTACTCCCTGGATCAACATCCTTCCCATGTTTACTTATTTGGTATATCCCTGTAAACCTTTCCTTTCCAAAAATGTCCAACCTTTTTTTGAACATATCTATTGTATCTGCAATCACAGTCTCCATGGGTAATGAATTCCACATTTTAACTACCCTTGCTGTAAAGAACCCTTTCCTTTGTTGCTGGTGAAATCTCCTTTCCTCCAACCTTAAGGGATGACCTCGTGTCCTTTGTATTGCCCTTGGGATGAATAGTTCTTTTGAAAGCTCCTTGTACTGTGCCTGAATATATATTTGTATACAGTTATCATATCCCCTCTCCGATGTCTCTTTTCTAATGTAAACAAATCTAATTTTTTTTAGCCTCTCCTCATAAATCAGATTATCCATCCCCTTTATTAATTTGGTGGCTCTTCTCTGCACTTTCTCCCGTTCCATAATGTCTTTTCTAATGAGTGGTGCCCAAAATTGTACTCCATATTCAAGGTGTGTGTGGTACAGTATTACTATCGCTTTATAAAGGGGCATAATTATGTTTACTTCCCTTCCACCCATTGCCCGTTTAATGCAAGATAAGATATTGTTTGTTTTGCAGCTACTGTATGACTTTGGACAATATTGCTAAGCCTGCTCTCTACAATCCCTCCTAAATCCATCTCTATCAAGGTTTCCCCTAATTTATCCCCATTTAATTTGTAAGTTGCCTGTTCTTATTTCCCAAATGTTAATTACCTGCCCACATTTCCAGTCTCTCCAAGTCCTTCTGGAGAGAAATTACATCCTGCTCTGATTCCACTACCTTACACAATTTAGTATCATCAGCAAAGATAGAGACTTTGTTCTCCATGCCAACCTCAAGGTCATTAATAAACAAGTTAAAAAGCAGGGGTCCCAGTATCGATCCCTGAGATACTCTATGTGTTTTTACTTAAGCATATTCATATTATTTGTCAGAAAATATTTTGTATTAACAATAAAAAAAAACAATCGATTGACAGTTTTTAATAAATAATGTTAGTACAGATGTAGCAGGTGTTATTAGCCCCATTAATCCAACATACCGGTAACCAAAATAATGCGATAAATAACACATATTATCTCCTTAAGAATTGTATTCAATAGCGCTACTGTTAAATAACGCTTCAGCTTTAATGCAACTAATCGCAACTGGCGGAAAGAGGCCAGTATGTGAATAAGGCTGCTTGTGTTTGTGTTAGTAATTCTGAGGCGCAAGGAGAAACATTGCTTCAGTGTAAGTGATACCGTGATTTGCTAAGTTTATCATTGGAAACTCACATGCATTATTATTAGCATGTTGAAATCAGCTGAAACTGGAATGCCTGCATTGTGTGACATTCAACAGGCTCATGTCCAGTTCTGCTTTCAGAGGTCATTGCTTTGTAAAAGGGTTGCCACCTAGTGTTTAGAGTTGCAAATTAAGGGGATTCTTTCCTCTGAATTCCCATTTGCTGTTTTCTGCCCTGCAACAAGGCCATGCTTGAAGTGGATCATATAACAGGTCTGCAATTGAGGTGGTACGGTGAACAATAGTTTATTAGAAGAGGAGATAAATAACCAAAGCCAGAAAACAAGATCTTTAGTTGAAATGTATAATACACACTCTTAAAATTGTTATTTAACCCCTTTGTTGATAGGTACTGTAGGACTGCGGTGCATGGCAAGTCACTTTCGGGCAATTAAGTTGATTAAATATCTTGTTTTTTTGCACCCCTCCCAAACGAATTCGGCTGAGGCAAGACTATCTTTTTTGTTTTGTCTGATTAAAGAACTTGGAACAAATATATTTCACCGTGGAGCTTCTATTCAATACGCCACTGTTTGGACATCTTGCATTTTGAGCACAAAATGGTCAATGTATTTGCTTTGTGCGATCTTCCGCTAGCTGATCTGAGACAAGGGGATTATGAAGAAACGAAAAAGTAAAGAGTGTGTTTCTACTCCAGACGGCAAGTTACTGTACAAACTGCAAGCAGTTTGAATGTGTTTGTAATCATGTGTGTTGTAATTGGCAGGCTGGCATATGAGTCACTAACTAAATTAACTGAAGTTTCCTTTAGGGAAAAATGTAATCACTTAGCACATGGATACATTTCAGAAAATTAACCGCTTCGCTGTTACAGAGACCTGCAGATCATCAGGGAGCAACACATTCAGACAGTGCAAGAAATAGTATGGGGGTCTTCTGCAGAATAAAGTATGAACTCACTGGTGTCCAGCGTTTCTTATTAAATACTGTTTTAAATATGCTAACATATCATCAAGTTTCTACCCAATCACCATTTTTAGGGCTGTTTCTGAATTACTATAACCTGCTTGAAATCCCCTCTATACCTCACTGATAGAGGAACAAAAGTGTACCTATTTTCAGGTGTAGTATGTTGGAGGGTCTGAGGCCAGCCACCCCAAAAAACTGTTAATTTCAAATTCTGTCCTCAAAATGCATTTCTTTCCATTTTCACCAAATTTGGCAAATAAAATACAACCTGCACTTTTATCAAAAATGCCAGAATGAACCCATTTCTTTGTCAAAAGGCATCTAAGAAAGGAGGTTTGACATGATACAGTCACTCTGCATAGGAGCAGAATAACCGTGTTTGTTCGTTCTAATTAAAATGAATTCATATGCTGCAGAGATTTGTTTTCTTCTTCTCATGAGCTTGAGGCTTTTTAGAGAGACACAGGGTCACCACCTGTTTAAACAAATTATTTAATCCTTTTACTGCAAGGGAGACTACAGTAGCAATACAATGCTCTCTCTGCCAGTGAAAGGGCTAAGGCTTGGTCCCCGCTGCCGGGAAAAGAGCCGCCCCTCAACGGGGCCGGGCCCACTGCAAGGGGGGGGCCGCCGAGCAGCAACGTGAGTTTTTCCAGCAGACTTGAAAATTGTGCTCAGTACTAGCGACGGAGCGCTAAGCCACGCCCCTGGCGGTTCAGCCAATGAGGGTGAACCTGCTGGGTGACGTCACGGCCGCACCCCCTGTCACTCCCCCCCTGTCTTTCCCCCTGCAGCTCACTGCAGACCGGGGAACTTGGCTGCACGCGTCGCCAGCCCGGCAGGCGCGTGTGCAGCGCAGACAGCGGGGCCGTAGCCTAAGTAATCAGAGACAGAAAAACCAAATGTCTTTATATTTTTTAAGAATGGGCACTTTTGTGGATTTGAAATGCGAGAGTTGTAAATTCGATGTTCTATTAGAATTCCGAGACGAGCACATTGAGAATTCGAACTCTGTGTCGAGCTTCAGAACAAGGTCCTTGTTTTGTTGTTGTTTTTTTTTTTTTTTTTTATTTGTGTGCTTTTTTTCTACAAAATGGTCTAACGTTAACATTTTTTTAACCAAAATGTGAACATTGTTTTCCATCACAAAATCACATTTTTTTTTAATGTTTTGGCAAAACGAAAACCAAAACAGAATTTGTTTTTAGAACCGAAACCAAACCACCAGTGAAAGGGCTCACCCTTTAATTTTTACAGGGGGCTGAGCACAGGACTATGGGAAAACATAGGTCATGTTGGAGAGAATAAGGAATTAAATGTATATTTATGACAGAGAATCAAAATGAATTTGTAACAATCAGTATTATTATCACTATTTATTTGTAAAGTACACACATTATTCTGCTGAGCCATAGATTAATGTTAAGCATATAATAAGAAAAGCAAGGGAACCCAGTGAAGAAAATACTAAGGTAACACTGGGGACGTGTACAGTAACTTCATATGGATAGAAGAAATACACACCTTACCTGGCTTCTATGGCCATACAAGGCTGATGTGTAAATTGCTAGGTGCTAGTCACAGTCACTGCAACTGTAGATAATCCGAAGCAAGAGAACAATGTGGCACTGGTACTGGCACACTAATCTTGAAATATCAGATTTGTTTATTTAATGACTCGTTGTGAACAGTAAAACAGGGCTAAATGTCACCTCTACATGACACGTTCTTGACCAACACATTAAATCATACTTTTTAAACATGTGTACATTTCTTACAGTATGTAACCCTCCTTGTCCGTTCCCTAAGGAGGTCTCATCAGTGTTATGGTGTAATGTCCAACTCAGCAATAGTTTACCTTATCTCAGGGGCTATTGTGGTCGGCTGGGCGATGATAAGTTGGGCACGAGAAGCTTTTGGGTGATACAACAGGACATTTTTTTAATTTTTATTAAAGGTTCCCTTGCAAGGGAACATTTTCATAAAGTAATATAAATACAGCCTTGTTATACCTTTTACATTTCTCTCATTCATCAACATAACAATACTCCTCTTCTGTATAGTTCACTAGGCCGCACTCCTCACTTTGCATAGGAATGACTCTTGGCAACATTCCCTGTAACTCTGTATAGGAAGGGTCTCTGTTATCCTTCCCTCTGACTCTGTATAGGAATGCTTCTGTTAATATTCCATCGGACTCTGTATAGGACTCTGTATAGGAATGGCCTCTGTTAACCTCCCTTCTGACTCTGTATAGGAATGGTCTCTGTTATCATTCCCTCTGACTCTGTATAGGAATGGTGTCTGTTAACATATCTTCCTTCAATGACATTGTGCATGACCCCTGAAGATTAGGGCCCCCTTTTGTATGATAATTCCATTTAGCTTCCTGTATGATCCTATCCTGTAGTAAACTCTGCTTGTCACTATCCTTCCTTGCTGGGGAACTGACACTTCCTCCGTGATACTTGACACAGACTTCCCCTGTCGTGGAACTGCCACTCCCACAGGGGAATCCACTACTGAAACATGGGGATCTGACTGCCAGGCAGATCCTCTGATATCCTGGGGCCTTTTATGCCTCTCTCTCGGTGGTATGTCTGCATTCCTTCTCTGTGGAATATGCTTCTCTCTCTATGGACCATAATATAGGACTCTGACTAGTTTGGTACTGTCCCTGACTGGAACATATTAACGGGAGGCCTGACCTACACTATACTTGGGGAAGCACATGTCCGAGATCCACTCCCGAGGTCCCAACTCTCCTGTCATGCTGAAACCTGAACCCCCCAGCAGCCTCTCTGCTTTATATATCCCTTATGGCATAGCACCTCTATATCACTACTGGGCAGTGCTAGCATCTACACTCTTATTAACCCATGGCATTACTTCTAGTAAGCCCCACAGGGGGTTACACTTATATTAGAAACATTGAAATAGTACATTTTGATGGTAGACAATGGTCAGTTTTCTCACCTTGTCTGCTCATTTTCAGTTAGTGTAAAACCTTAGAGCGTATCTGATCTCTAGAGGTTTCTTGTTAATGTCTCCCCCTATTCATATTCCAAGCATTTTATTATTTACTCAGATATATTCACCAGTACCACATTTCCTGTGGGTATTTAGAGGGGTGCCACTGTTTGATCACACATATATCATCAAATAATATAATAACAATAATACATTGTACATAATGCTTAAGAAATTATTGCAGCTCAGCTATATCATCGTACATACATTTTTTAATGAGAAACTTGCCAATGTACAATGATGGTAGCGTTTCGACCACAGTTCTCATACATTTTTGTTCATAGCAGTGTGTTATTATTAATATGGTGGAAACATATGTGAGCTCATTGCAGAAAAAGCCTGCAGGCTATTAGTGGAGACAAATTTCAATATTTAACCTGTGACTAAATTAATATGCTTACTTTGTATTCTACTATAGAAAGAGAGAGCACTTCTGTTCTCCAATGGAGGCACTTGACATTCAAAATGATAATTTCTTGCATTTTTATACTAATAATTCACCAAAGTATTGTAAAATATACAGTGGCGTATCATTCTGTCTTAACAATTAGACAAATGCAAATCAGCTTTCAGTAGGTTTTTGGGTCATAAAAAAAATAAAATAATAATAATGAAAAACAATTATATATATATATATATATATATATATATATATATATATATATATATATATATATATATTTATTTTTTGGGGGGGGGGTTCTGTTTCATTGTGTCTTTTTGTTCCTATTTAAATTGCCATCATATATTAGATTGTGATAGACATGTTTGTCTAGTTTCAATTGTGCAAAATAAGTGAGCAATTTAATAATAGGTGATACCTTTTTTTCCCGGTAATATATATTTAAAGACTTTTTTGAGCATTGATGTTTTGTGTAATATATAATATTCATTATCTTCCACCAAGGAGAACATTCAAGTGTCAATTAGCTTCTTAGTAATTGTGACGTGATAGGCCCCCTTCTCTTTACAGGGAAGCCTAGATTCAAAGTATACAAGCATGATTGTAATACAGCACTCCAAACTTGTTCAACATCAGTAAAGCAAAAAATTGGCTTTTAAAGAAGCAGTTCCCATACAGTCTTTTTATGGGTGGGATGCCGGGGTCTCCAGAGTGGAACTGCGTTAATTTCAGCTTTGGGGACCCCCTGCTTCCCGAAACACTTACTGGAGAAGGTGCCATTGGTTCCTCCCATCCTGTGCCTATGTGACGTGGGGATTTAAATAGCCAGAAAGTATTGGTGGCACATTTCCCTACTATTATCTTAGGAGCCAGGGGGTCCCTGCAGCTGAAATTAACATAGTTCAGCTCCAGAGACCCCCTGAAACCCACCTATGTAATAAAAAGGTATACATTCAACTTGGAACGCACAGTTAAATCTCTATTAATAACTAGTGCAATAGTGTGCCGAATATGAGGGAGATCCATGTTTTGATTTGGAATCAGAATCTTTCTAACGTGAGTTATGGTCTGCAGCCTATGACGGCTTAAATCAGGCCTCAGAAAGACTCATCTTACATTACTAGACACAAGGAGAGATCATGATGTCAAAGGTCAAACAATTCGTTGTTAGCACTCTTTCAATGTATGTTTTAGACCAGTTATCCATTTCCTTTTGACGGCTTGTATGGTAGCCATCAATCCTAGTCAGGTTAGAAATGTGAAACAAATAAGAGAGCCGTTAAATAGTAAGTGATAGCTTTTATATCTTAGACAGGCTAAATATATCTTTATATGTTTAGTTGGCCCAATGAAAAGTATCACATGCTATTTTAGAGCTTACTTAATACTTTCACTCTGACAGCTGCAGCCATAATATTAGTCAAGTTTAAAAAGAACACAGGGATTTGCACTTATTCTTCCAGTCTTAAATGCTGGGGTACCGTGCCTCATTTATTTAAAAAAAAAGAATATTATAGATGCAATCAAGTCAAAGTACTATAACACTACTGTCATTTTCAAAGTACGTTTCAAAATGCCATATGTTTACTTTAGGCTGCAAAGCATATGCTACATAACACAAGTTAAACACAAGGGAACATGCGAATTATACTCCTTATAAATGTAATTGTGGGAACAGAGCAGCAGCAATTCCAGTTTACAAGCAATATCACTTCTTAAAACATTCCCAGGTCCCCCATAAAACTGATTTTACGTCAATTGTTATTCTATTTATTTCCCAATTAAGCATGTTGTATGGATACAAGAGGAAAGATACATGTTTTTTCAAATAAAGAAAATAACCCCACCCCCTTTTTTTGTTCTTTTTACCTCT
Source organism: Ascaphus truei (assembly GCF_040206685.1). NCBI lineage: Eukaryota > Metazoa > Chordata > Amphibia > Anura > Ascaphidae > Ascaphus > Ascaphus truei. The sequence continues at coordinate 76,105,690 of NC_134485.1, forward strand.
ACACACCCTGACGAGAATTGAGGCCTGGGACTTTAATTGTGTGTCCGTGATAGTTGGTATTTTTTTCTAAACTGCTCTCTGCTCACTTCCCTGTCAATGTTTCCCCTTTACTTGCACTGCCTTCTACTAGAGATTTGTAACGCTGGCCCACTTCAAATACGTTCAAGTGAATAATTTGGCTATTTTCTTTCCAAAATTCACCGGCACCATTGACATGTTTTCACATTTGCTGTGTTTTACAAAGAGTCTAATGAATTATGTCAAAGTCCCAATGAAAGTTGCCTAATGTTGCAACTCGTGTGGATTTTCTTTCTATGTATTTGTGTTGGTGACGTGTGCATTCCTTGTCTTTTTCAGCAACTGCATATACGGTACCATTCTGTTCGCATGGTAACTTTTCTTTTTCGTGTACGGTACTCTATGTCACATCTCTTTTTTGTCAGTGGAGGTTGGTTAGCAAATTCATAGCACGGTAGTCATCACAACCTATTTGCCCAGTTATTATGCAGTCTTCAGCTTCATTACCTTTGTATGGTCCATCCTGTTGCCATTCAGCCTGAGCGCTGAGGAGGAACAGTGTACAGTAAGTGGCAGAATTTACTTTTTTTAAAACCCCAGGATACATTTATGTAAAAAGAGACAACAGATCTTTCACTGTAGATCTAATAATTAATACACCTATTTAATATATTTAAACTTTTAAAAAAAATGTTGGTGGACTGACCTCAGTGACAATTGGACAAGGGTTTCTAGAATATATACTCCTTATGGTATGGATAATTCACGTTGGACTGTACACGGGACAATGGCCCTTCTTCCTTCCTGGTCAGCCTACCCCTGTTTGTCAGGTTAGGATACCACAGCTTTATCTCTAAAACACTTTGTTCTTCACCAAGTCCTATCACCTTATCTATCAGACTATCCACCTGTCACCATCTTCATTTTACAGTATGTGGATTAGAATGAGGAGTTTTTAATAATTCTATGATTACAGTTACTTTTCATTCTGTGATGATTGAAGATTACCATAATCCTCTCAACTTCCTTTTCTGCACCTCTTACCCTGAGACTCTGTAAATATAGTTAAACATTATTTACCTGATTTCTCTCATTTATAACTTTGACCAACTTTAGTGGTTCCACCGTCTCTTAATGTGAACATAGGCGCATATTTCTATCCACTTCCTTTATTCTCGATTCTTCCCATTTTTCTGTGCATCCATCCAGTTTTTCGTAACCTGTCAGGCATCATGAAACAAAACACCTGTCTGAATGCCCTTACCACTCAGAATACCAACATTTTCCTGTATTTGTAATTTTCAAGCACTTTCAATGGGTTTTAGGTGCTCCAATTTTTTTTCTTGCCCTCGTTCCTTTCTTTCAACTCTTATAGACATTCAGCTAAATGTTCTGATCAATCTTTCCCTGATCAACCAGTTATTCATTTGCATGTCTCTGCCTTGTAATCTACTTTCAACACTGTTCTTAACACAATGCTCCTTCTGATGTCAGTTTTTTTAAATGTTTGACAGTCTTGTTTTTCATAGTATTTTCCATTTGCATTGTTCATTCCAGCTGCTTTGTTGGACTACACCTGACCAGGGAGGCTGCGAGATAGCGCCCCTCTCCCACCCCGCCCCGAACTCACATGAAACGTACAAATAACGGCAGACTGGAGCTATAAAAGGCTGTGACTATTTATTTTATAACTAATGGGGTAAATGCCACTCCCTGCCAGAGTGCTCCTTTAACAGGAGGGGGAGGGCACGGTCAGCTGGTCCTTGAACCGGTGACCCTGTGCCCCCTTTACGGCCGGGCCCCTGTGACCCGGCCGTTGTCACGAGCGGGCTCCCGGAAGTCATGTCTAAATGACACAGACCACTCGTTCTTCCCCCGGGCTTAAGTAGCCCAGCTCCCAGTCTGGCATGAACAAGCACCTACCCCCCAAAATCCGCCACCGATGGGCCTATTTAACCCGACTTAAACTAGGCCCATACTGCCAGATCCGCAAGGACCCTCTCCCCTCAATGTCCATGTGCACCCCATCACCCTAAACAAATTGCCCGAGCTGGAATCGAAATCAGGGTGTCTAATCTCCCAGCCCCTGCAATGAGCTATGAACTTTTCCACTGCCCTATTCCCCTTATAATGCAATCTGTTAACCTCAGCAGTCGCACAACCTTCCACACCTTTCTGTAGATTACCTGACCAAATGAACTGAACCTCCCGCCACCGTGTGGTGGCCTTCCCAGATGCTGCAAAGCCTGCGGCGCCGTCCTGCCACCACTGCAGGCAGCCATCTCACCAGTACACTGCCCGCGACCGCAGCCGGTGGCCGTTTCTTCGCCCGCCGCCTGCAATCGCTGCAGACGGCCATCTAGCTGTACACCACCCGCGACCGCAGTGGGCGGCCGTTTCTTCACCCGCTGCCTGCAATCGCTGCAGATGGCTTTCTAGCCGGTACACCGCCTATGACCGCAGTGGGCGGCCGTTTCCTCACCCGCCACTGCAGGCAGTCATTTAGCGAGGTTAGTCTAGCCTCACCCGCTCTGGACAGGTGCACAAGATGCATTCCCGGCCATCCAGCCTGCCACGCTGCCCGCTATGCTGCACCGTGTCGCCCACCGCCTGCACCATCTGCAGACGGCCGCCACTCCGGCTGGGCCCTGCTACAATAATTATGAGAAGGTCTGTGTCAAGCTGTAATGTACTTCATTATGTTATCATAACAGGCTCGCCAATGGCACAGATCGTGTGTATATCGAAAACTGAATGAGGTAAAGGTATTAGGTTTTGTATTGCAGCAAACTAGCCTCTAGCTTTCTGGGTTTCTTAATCTGGAATAATTCCCCTTGGAAAATGTAGGTAAAAATCGGCCATAATATGTTTCCACAAGCCCAGGCGTGCCTTCTATTCCAAATCACACTTCCGCCAACTATATATTAGCGAATGCCAATGTAACATATGCTTGGCTTACTAAAGCATTTATTCGCCGAGTTGAGAATCTAAGATGTGTAGTCAATAAGATGTAAACCCGGTGTTGTGAGATTATATTTACAGTTATATATATTTACGCCTTGCCCCCTCACCCCAGTTATCAGTTTCATTAGCTGACATGGACTCATGTATAATGCCATGTGCTTGCCAGCCTTGTAAGGAGCTTGCCTTGCTCTGTGCCTGAATCACATAACCCCAATTGAGATTTCTCCATTAGGCAGACACACCGCCCTCCCCGCAACTGCAGTTATATTCCTGCAGCCCTTCCAGGGATCTCACGATATTGATTTGGTGCAACACCCCTGATACTTCATTGTTCCTGACTGATGTTTCACACCATGAGATAACATGACAATGGAATCAGATATACTATGTGTATGATGTCAAGTGATTACCACCCCTGCAAGAATGCGTGAATCACCTGACCCCAAGTGAAATGTCTTCATTATGCACAGACGGCAGCCCCCCATGCAGCGGGGGCCCATGTGCCACCCCTCACCCCAGTGGGGGCCCAAGTGTCACCCAAAACCACAGTGGGGGCCCATGTGCAGCCCCTCAGCCCATAGGAGGCCCTTGTCTAGCCTCCCACCCCAGCGGGGGGTGGGGGAGGGGGGGCATTGTCCACTCACCCCAGTTATCAGTTTTCATAGATGAAATGAAGTCATGCATGATGCCATGTGACTACTTTCGTCACGTGTGTGTGTGCAATGAAACCAGAAGAGGGGAAATTGGCCGATTGCTCAATGAGAAATCCCAGCTGAAATAAACAAGAAATATTCAACAATTATAATCAACTTTACAGCAGATTAACCGTGAAATGCATTCAATGCATTAGTTAACGTGAATACATTGCATACCCTACCAAAGCACTTCTCCTAGTTAACCCTGCGTTAACCCAATTTCATAAATCACAATCCCAGCCCCGGCAATAATGCTCTTCTTAGTCATTGCATCTTTGCTAAATACATCCTGCCGTTCCCCGTAGTAGCACCTTTGAGCTATTCTCCCCCTCCTGCCACCGGCTGCTGGACTAGCTGGCTGGGAGGGTCTCCGCCCCTACCCCTGAGCGCTGACTCGAGTGGGCACTGCTGGGAGGAAGCCAGCAGCGAGACAGAATGGGGAGTGTCGGGAGGGGGGATGGCAGGACCTCTGTGTGCGGGAGGAAACAGCCGCCAGGCCAAATCAAAACTGCGCAGGAGCCCGCAGGTAAAAGTCCCAGCTATGGGACCACACCGCCCCCCTTGCTAGACTCCCCCAATGGCTGGCGGGCAGCAAACAGGCTGTGCTCCCACCAGCTGGGCTTTAAGTAGCCCACCTGTAGCCCATCCCTGGCTAGGGGAGGTGAGGGGCTTTCTCTTCTATTGCCTACTTCCTGTCTATCGGTTATCTGTAGGTTCTGTCCTTGTAACATTCTCCTTTGTACACATATTTACTCACTTTCCCAAGATCCCCATGGAATTCTGCACTACACTATGTAAATCGTTTATTTCCGTTTCTTTAATTCCCATTGTGAAAATTACAGATGTAGCCTGTTTAACATTTTTGGAGACTGCTTTTAGGCCTGGCAATTCATAACAAATGTAAACTTTTCAATGGTAAGCCCACTGCACTAGGATCAGGAGACAGGAAATGCTTTCTTTGCCACAGTCCTAAGGCCAGTTACCCAGGCTAAATCTGTAAATCATTCATCTTCACACATCCGATTTAATTATTGCAAGCAATTTCTCCTTGATAATCTTCTTCAGTTCTATCACGCATGATGTAGCAAAGTTTTCATTGACGTGTTTCTAATAAGTATGGGATGTCTGTTTAATGCCTAATCGTGTATACATTTCTGGTTAACCTGTTTCTTATTTCCAGATATTAGAACTTCTCCAAAACTTGCCCTCGTGGCTCATTTATTTCACGCAAACAGATTAATGTTATATACCCCCTACCGTTATATACTGTATATCCATCTTCCAAAATATGCATTAACCTCCCCAAAAGTGTCCTCAATGCCACTTACTTACTTCTTTCATCATAACATTCTTCTCCGTTTTGCAAGGAATGTCCTAAGAACCCTTCCTGTGCTGGAGGGTTCTCCCACCTCCGTGGCCAAGCACCATATGACGCTACAGATCAAGTGATCATAGTTGCAGTGACTAGAACGAAAGGGTTCTCCCCTTCAGTTTAGTTCAAGGTCATTGCTACTATGATGATTGCGAACGCCGCCTAGAAAATGAACAAAAGGCCATGACGTACTGTGTACGTCAATAGGCATTGAAGAGGATATTTATCTTTATTATCACTCAAGCTTTGTCTTATTTGGATTTGTAATCCCTTCCACGTCTGTTTCCTTGATATCCATTAGTTAATATAGATGGTAATCTTCTCACAGAAATGTATTCCTTTGGCATTATTTGTCATTTTTTTTGATTTGCAATGTGGTGATAAGCCTTTTAACACCTTATAGCCCATTCCAAGGAATGGGTTGTAAGGGACCTTATGGCTTAGCAGTACTTAATGAAATAGGACCCTTTTTGCTTACTGTATGTGTAAGATGTAAGGAGAACCAGTGAATGTGTGTAATTTGAAGAAAGCTATAGTGTGTGTTTCTAATGCATACCTGTTACACTGCATGAAAGCTGTAATTACCCCCTCATTACAAGTTTGGCTTCTCTTCATATTACTGTAGATTCCATCTCACTTTCTTTCCATTCCCACGTTTACTTTCTATTCAGTGTATACATTTTCTCCTTGATAAACAGGTGAACTCACCTCTGGGGTCTCAGTAGTTTTTAACCTATTTGTCACATAAACAATTTCCTTCCATATACTCCATATAAGAGGAGACAAATTATGGATGGTGAAGAATTAGAACAAAGAATCCAGTATAAAAAGCAAAATATAATGGAACAAATAAGATGATAGGGGTCCAATGAGAGGTGGAATTTTTAAGGTAGCAAGTTAATTCAGTAAACAATAATTATTTTATTTACAATGTTACATTTTTTATTTATAAAAATATCTTGATAAGTGAATTTGTGATGTCCTGAAAGCTAATGTGTAATCACACATATTAAAACTGCATACATGTCCAATTCAATGTATAAAATCATGTATAGAACACTGTATGTAACAACTGGAACTGATAAACTGATGATAAAGCTTGATAACTCACAGCAATGTTTGGCATTACAAATGGACATTGGTTAAAGATTAAGAAGTGACTGGGTCATTTCGAACGTATGACAAAAGTTAAGAAACTTTTAAATAATTAAAATAATCAAATACACTGTTGTAAAGCACAGTAGCTTGTAGAATTAGTGCAAAACCAATCGCTGTTAGTGTTAAAAAGAGAGTCTCACTTAGGGCCAAAGTCAAAGTCAACTAATGACAGCTGATCCATGATATCCATTTTTTTTTCATTTCGAGTTTGGCGATACCCCATTTTCCTTTGCATTATTTTCTTATGTGGGCGGCAGTTTTTCTTTTCATTCTGAGCTCGCAGGATGATTGTGTGTGAAAACATTTGTTCTAGAGTTGTGCATTCCTCCACTGCATTTTGAAGACCGGCTGTAATCAGTAACTACAGCGCAGCTAAAATGTAGGAATGGTTAATCCCATTCAGTGCTGGAAGGTCCTCTGTGACAATGGGCTCTCTGGCATTAGCAATCATGTGATCGCTCCCCCCTTCTGTTTAGTTTGTGGACGATCACAAAAGCCCCCTAGAAAACAAGCAGAAACCCATGCCGTACAGCGTCATAAGATCCCCAGGGTGCCGCCCTTCATGACATACCCTGTATGCCTACAGGACACTAAAGGGGTTAAAAGTGAAACTAGATTAACTTGTTGAATGGTGGCGGGTGACAGGTGATCTGTGGAAGCAGCAAGGTGCTCAGGGGATGGGAGGTGGCACAAGACTATTTGAAGCATGCCCTCGTGTCCAAGAGATTTGAAGGGGATGCATGACAATTCACTGTAGCCCAGGAAACAGGCATGTGTGCACATGTGAGGAGTTTAAGAATGATCTGTGTAATTACCAACACAAACAAATGTAAAGAGATATACAATATTTTGGGGCATAATCAGGTTTTTGAAACAGTATGCCCCACAATCATTTATTGAAGAAAAAAATGTTATGCTTCTATTTTCTTTTGCTGTGTAAACTCAATGCATTTGTCATGTAGAGCAGCTGTGCGCAAACTGGGGGGCGCGACCCCCAGGGGGGGGGGCGAGACTGCCGGCGGGGGGGCGCGGGGTTTACAGAGGCCCCGCGCGCTTTCCGAAGGCACTTAAATTATCACCCTCTAATCATTTCTAGAAGTTTTAGTGTTTTTGTTTATTTCCTATTTTTAAACAATCTGCGAGCACATTTCAGGGCTCCATGGCGATGGTGCGCACGCAATACAGGCCTCACCGGCATCCATTCTAACAGACCTTTCCCAGAGTAAATATTGTGCTTACTGTCTAAAACTGAAATGTAAATTGACTAATAGCATCTAGTCGTTTCCTCTGGGAATGTGGTTTATTAAAGGAAACCGGTGAAATCAGATCTCCGAGCCCAGGCAGCGTTCTAATGTGAGAATCAAAAAATGATGTGGTATTTGGCTTGCCTTCAGTCTGCATTGTTATTAGAAGAATGAAAGAGCTCATTTGCTCTTTAGTCCTTGACCTTAACTGCGATCCCATAATATGATCAGGCCTTAATCTAGCTCCTAACATGGTCGCATCATGAAGGATCACAGACCTGCTGCCTGTAAAATCTCTAACATCTGATGTCATCCTATTTTATTTAACACTTTTGCTAGAAGGGGAATTCCAGACCACAGAAGAACATCATCTCCATAATTATCCACTTTCACCCTAATATAATGCAGGGGATTTCAAGAATATAATAGCAAATAAAAAAATATCACTGGTGAGCACAGTCACATGTCTCAGACAGGTCTGCAACCTGCTTGTCACCATTATCTCTTAGCATACATTGCTTCCACTGCAGCCAGGGATTCTGGGAAATGAGATGCAAATGAGTACACAGTGTCACCTTTAACCATTATATTCTCATTTGCATGTAATTTCCCAGAATTCCTGACCAGAGTGGAAGCATTGTATGATCAGAGATAATCGTGAAAAGCAGCTTTGCAGACCTGTCTGAGATGTGAACGTGCTCACAAATGGCGTTTTTATTTGCTGTGCACTGTACGGGGGAGGGTTTTTGTCACTTTTTTACCCATCATAACTTATTTAACAATATAAACAGTAAAGTATTAATCGGAATGAATTACTCTTGAGTAAAACTGAATAAATAAAGGCTGCATTGCATTGCTGTTTGCTTGAAGAATGTTGTTAATCAGATGTAGCCATGTCTGTAATGCTTAGAGAGCCCTAAAAGGGGATTTCACAAGTAACATCTGTCATTATAAAGCAATCATAGGTATATGATAATGAGTATAAATACACACTGCCAATCTTCTGGAGTTGATTGTGTTTGGAGAGCGTAGACTCAAAAACATTACTGGCTCCAGCTAAATAATTATAATGGATGACTTTTATTGTCCAGTGCTGACACATTCTAAACACCTCCAAGCATAACTAAAGAAATGTACTGTGTAGTAAGGACGACACTATTAGGCAATACTGTGCTCAATGCAGTAAGGGATGTCTTCTATTCAATACAGTATGCTGAGAAGCTGTATTCTCATAGCTGTGAGAGATATAAGTAATATTTAAATGAATAAAGTGTTAGGCACGTTCTATAGTGCCGGGCGCGTGCTATGCCATGCGCGTGCGCAGAATTTTAGTTGGCTGACGTTAGTCAGCCTTTCTATACAAGGGCCACGCGCGCGCACACGGCAGGGAGAGGGGAGCCGACAGACAGCGGCGAAGATGAGGAAAATCATCTTATCGCGCCGCTACCGGTGCTGAATGTATGTATATGTGTGTGTGTATACTGTCGCGGCCCCTTTTAACCTCCAACATCCCCGAAAAAATTCGGGGATGTTTTCCGTCTCTCACCCGTCTGTCACGGACTTTTCCGCGCGGCCCGAAATCACCAGATAGCGCTAATAGTGCTAGACAATGAAAGCACTTAGCGCTAGACAATGAAAGTGCCCGCAGGCGCCCAAAACTGGTGAAAACGGCCCGCATCTTGCAGCGATCTGCCCGCGATTGTAAAAATCGCGGGGAAAAGGCCACCGGAGGCTAAAGGCGGCCGCCACTGTATATGTATGTAAATGTATGCATGTGTATGTATGTATATGTGTGTGTACAGTAGAGGCAACGTTTATTCTAACATTTGCTGTAAACTAGCTGGGTTACATTCTGGGTATGTGCTGGGTATGTGCTGGTTATGTGCTGGGTATGTTCTGGGCTAGTTTGAGGCACGTTTAAGGCATTTCTGCATTCACTAACGACCCATAGGATTTACACAGCAGGGATCCCTGGCAGTCCAATTCAGTTTGAATGGGACTGCCAGGGACCCCCGCTGTTAATCTGATAGGCCATTAATCAATGCAGAAATGCTGGGGCTAGTTTAAGGAAAGTTTAAGGCATGTACCCAGCATGTACCTGGGTCTTTTGGGGAATTGCCACTGGTTTTTGTTAGAATAATTGCTGCCTCTACTGTGTGTGTATATGTATTTGTGTGTCTGCACAAATCTAATAATTTTTTTATTTTTAACAATGTTTTTTTTTTTAATAAATAATAAATTACACATAAACACACACAGACACATATACACACACACACACACACACACACACACATACATACACATACATACACACACATACATGCACACACACACATACACACACACACACACACACACACATACACATACACACACACACACACACACATACATACACACATACATACACATACACACACACACACACACACACACATACACACACACACACACACATACACACACACACATACATACACACATACATACACATACACATACACACACACACACATACACACACACACACACACATACATACACATACACACATACATACACACATAAACACACTCAACACTGTATACTTACGAAAAGCATGCGGCACGTGTATGCGCGGCTGCACGGCCGCACGGCCGCATACTGTATATAACAGCCCTTACTCTTCTTCTTGTTTCTGGATTTAGCTAAAGTCTCTTGGTTTGGGTTTTGGTTCTGGAGTTGGTTTGGGTTTATGGAAAGAATGTGAATTTGATTAAACAAAAAAAATCATACTTTCATGTAATTTGAGCTGTTTTTTTAACTTCCTGTATAAGTATTTACGTATGTCATTTACAAACTATTTAGCAAATATAATTATAATAAAAGCAATGTGGTTGATTATTATATATATATATAAAAAAAAAAGTATACAAGGATATTGTGAGTGATTATTTGTGTCAATCATCAACAAGGGGCACAGTCTTGTTTGATGTATTATGGTTAATTTTCCTCATCTTGATCATCATTGCAAAAACAACGGCCGCTCATCTGCATATAGCTAACGTTGGGATTTCCCGGTGCCAGCTGGCAGTAACGCTGGCTCGGGTTGGCCATATGCAAAGGAAGATGCTAGGTATATATTGCAATGCAATGTATACCTGGCATCAGTCTCCACCGCACTCCCCCCCCCCACTCCCTCCCAGACCCCCTTGGAAGCCATAGTGGCGATGAGTGCATGCATTATATACCTGCTGCGTGGGTCAGATTACTCCAGTGAACAATATTTTACACAGTACAGGCATACCCCGCATTAACGTACGCAATGGGACCGGAGCATGTATGTAAAGCGAAAATGTACTTAAAGTGAAGCACTCCCTTTTTTCCACTTATCGATGCATGTACTGTACTGCAATGTCATATACGTGCATAACTGATGTAAATAACACATGTGTAAGGCTCTATAATCTCCCCGCTTTGGTACAGGTAGGGAGTCGGTATTGCTGTTCAGGACATGCTGACAGGCGCATGCGTGAGCTGCCGTTTTCCTATTGAGCGATATGTACTTACTCGCGAGTGTACTTAAACCGGGGTATACCTGTACCACAGAATGTTTTGCCACAATTGAGTGGAACTGTTGTTTTGTAACAGGTTTTCTCCCTAGAATTTCTGAAAGGCGTCCTTAGGGGCATACAGGCAGTTCTTAAAGCACATTAAACCTCTCAGAACGAAATAATTTAATATCACATTCAGTTACACTAGCTCAATGACATTATTTACCTTCTATTTTAAATAATGTTTTATGTGTTAAACTATCTGAAAGAAGAGTAATCGTTTTCAGCATAACATTCCTTGTTTACGCAAAAAGAAAGTAATACTGGAATTGTACAATTCTGCAGTGTGATTATTTATGTATCTTGTACATTTTTATGCTCCTGCTTCCGCCTTGCCTCTAGGTGTTTAGTATTATGAACAATCCACATGCCATTAACTAAGTAATGTGCACCATAACAGTTCACATTACCATGATATTAACATTTAATTGGGGAATTTTCCTATAGACACAGCTGAAGAGTATGAAAAGCTCTGCACAATAGATTCCTAGTGATAACCCTGCAGTATTTGCCATTGTCTAATGTAGCATTTGCTAAACTTGTTTTAGGGCTGGGTATATATCTTCAGATATAAAAATAACATTATAATAAAGTAATTATTTACTTTTGAAACCAAATTTAAATGGTACGCCTCTCTCAGATCCTGATGACTAATGAGTCAGCTGTGTCAATGACATTTTTGCCCTAGTATTTCTATAGGAGCATTTAGGTCAGGTCTCTTCAAAGGGGCCAAAACACTAAAACAAATAGGGTTGGAGGGAGGGGAGTCGGATGTTAGAGGTATGCCAGATAGGCTTCATTGAAAAGGTGAGTTTTAAAATGTCTATAAGCTGGGGGAGAGTCTGATGATATGTGGTAGGGAATTCCAGAGAGAGCAGGCAGCACAGGAGAAGTATTTTAGGCAAAACTGAGGGGAGGTAATAATTCAGGAGGAAAGGCGGGTGTCATGTGCAGAATGTACAGGGTGTTTAGGGAAATATTTGGGGATGCAAGCTGAGATTTAAGGGGGCAGCATCATTGAGAGTTTTGTAATTAAGAGCTAAGGTTTTAAATTAGATTCAAGAGGGTATAGAAGGGTATATGGTGCCCCAGCCATTGCCAAACCAATTGCTTCCATAGTCAACTCTATGATGTCTGCAGGCCATATCCCTAAGATCTGCAAAACTGCCAGAGTTGTCCCAATCTTCACTTCTCAAACTACAGGCCAACTACAGGCTGTCTCAAATTACAGGCCAATCTCACTTCTCCCAATTCTATCCAAAGTAATGGAAAAATGTGTCTCAAACTACAGGCCAATCTCACTTCTCCCAATTCTATCCAAAGTAATGGAAAAATGTGTCCACTCCCAATTAAGCAATTACTATACCAAGACAAATTTCCCTAGCCAATTCCAATCTGGCTTTCGCCCCAAACACTCCACCGTAACTACCCTGCTAAAAGTTTGCAATGAAATCCAGTGTGGAATGGAACGGGGACAACTCACTGGTGCAGTATTCCTAGATTTTGCAAAGGCTTTTGATACTGTTGATCATGCTATCTTGCTCAACAAACTCTAGAGCTCTGGAATAGGGAAGCATGCTTTAAACTGGTTTCAGTCCTACCTATCAGGTAGATCCCAACATGTGTCCATCTCTGGCGCTAACTCTAACCCCCTGGCTATCACCTGTGGCGTCCCGCAAGGCTCTGTTCTGGGGCCCATACTCTTCTCAGTGTTCATCAATGATCTTCCCACAGCTTGTCAGGAAGCCTCAATACACATGTATACAGATGACACAATCCTATATGCACACAGCCATAGCCTCTGTGACCTTCACCACATAATTCAGTCTGACTTTTTGAGACTCGAAAACTGGATTTCCCAAAACAAACTGTTTTTAAACACTGACAAGACCGTAACAATGGTATTTGGGACCAAGACTAAATTTTTAAAGCTTCCAGCGACTGAGCTCCAGATCAGAACCAACGTTAACACCACCCTAACCCCTGTCACTAGTTTTAAATACCTGGGCATATGGTTTGACTCCCACTTAACATTCGTGATGCACATTGATACCCTGACAACCAAGACCTATGCCAAACTAGGGGTACTTTACAGGCACAAACCCTCCCTAAGTTTCCTGGTCAGAAAGCGTATCGCACAGCAGATGCTAATGCCAATTATTGACTATGGAGACATAGTATATGGCTCGGCACCTCAAACCCACCTTGGCAAACTTGACACCCTCTACAATTCAATTTGTCATTTTGTTCTCCAATGCAACTATAACACACATCACTGCGAAATGCTCAAAGAACTAGATTGGTCATCACTCGAGTCTAGGCGCAAAGTTCACCTTTCCTGTCTTGCCTTCAAATTCTTTATGGGCAAGCTACCTACCTATCTGAACAAGCTCCTCACCTCTACCACATGCAGCACCTATCATCTGAGATCAGACTCCAAAAGACTGTTCATTGTCCCACGGCTCAACAAAGTATCCGGACTTTCCTCCTTCTCTTATCGTGCACCCCAAAACTGTAACAACCTACCAGAGACTCTCACATCCACCACCAGTTTAAGTTCTTTCAAATCTAAGGCTGTCACACGTTTTAATCTGGTCTGTAACTGTTTCATACGCCCATAATATATATTATCTTTAACTGTGCATGCAATGTCTTGTATATAATGTATACCCTGTTCATTTATGTAACTGTATTTGTAACCATGTATTATTTGTCTTAACTCTGTGCCCTGGACATACTTGAAAACGAGAGGTAACTCTCAATGTATTACTTCCTGGTAAAATATTTTATAAATAAATAAATAGAAAGCCAGTGTAAGGATTTGCCTAGTGGTACAGCAGAAGTGGAGTGGTGAGTGAGGTAGATGAGTCTGGCAGCAGCATTTTGGATGAATTTGAGTTGGGACAGGCAGAGAAGGGGAACAATAGGTAAGAGAAGGTTGCAGTAGTCAAGGTGGGACAAGATGAGTGAATTAATTAGGATTTTAGTTGTGTCATGAGTGAGAAAAGGGCATATCCAAGCTATATTTCAGAGCTGGAGATAGCAGGACTTAGAGAGGTATTCAATGTTAGGAATGAAGGAAAGTGAAGAGAAAGAAATTATGGGACACCCTTAGACGGAGCGCAAGGTGTGTGTTTGGTGGGAAAATCGTACCAAGGAAGACGAAAACTGCTCCACGTCATAGCAGCCGGTGTCGATCGCGTTGATCAAATTGCCTGTACCATACTTATACCATGCGAGTGTATACCATCCTGTACTTACCAATGTAAAGTATTATAGTCTGCCCTATGTCCGGTCCTCTTTCTCATTATATGAAAGGTACAAGTGGATGTACATATTCCGGTGCCATCTTCAACCTGATTGCGGTCTATGATTTACCATCCAAAGATACCTTTATGTGTACCTAGATCTCCTCACACTTGTGAGTATCCAACTCATAAGAACTAAGAAGAATACACCCATATATGCATTTGACAATACTGCACTATTAGATATTTATTCTTTCTTTTCACATACGTTTGCGCTTCCCTACGACCATGGATCTTTGAGGAATGAAGGAAAGGGCAGAGTCAAAGATGGCCACTGAGCAGCGGGCTTGGGGTGTTGATGAGATTGTGATATTATTGACAATGAGGGAGAGTTGGGGTGGCAGTGGAAGATGGAAAGAGTATTCTGTGTATGTTAAGCTTCAGGTGGGACATCCAGGAGCAAATTGCAGAGAGACAGTTGGTCACACGGGACAAGAGAGGGGGAGAGGTCAGGGGAGGAGAGGTTGTATTACTTAATCAAGAGAAGAAGTGTAGAGTGAGATTATCAGAGGTCAAAGGACAAAGTCTTGTGGGATCCCAACGGAAGAGTGAGTGAAGAGGAGAAGACACAAGAGAAGGAAACATTGAAAGAGCAGTTGAATAGGTAGGATATGAATGAGGAGAAGGATGCATCACGGAGGCCAATGGCAACATGAAGGGAAAGGGGGGAAAAGAGATGGACAGCGTAAACTTCAAAAAATGAGAGAGGGAGGCGCAGGGGGGGTATGATTGGAAATGTGCAGCATGGGGAAAGTAGTATGCCTACTCCTTTGCCCTGTCTATTCCCTGGTCTGGGGTGTGGCTAAGTGAAATAACACCATAGAAGAGAGCAGCAGGGAAGGCAGTGTCTGAGGAGGTGAGACAGGTTTCTGTAATGGCAAACAGATAACAGTGCATTCCATAGAGCACAGGAAAAGGGAAGGGATCGGGTTAATGGGGATAAGGTTGGAGTGATTGGCAAAGCATGGTGAAGAGGAGACTTTGGGGTAGGGTGTTGGGGCGTGAGAGGATTGCTACAGTACGTGCATAGGGCCAGGATTAGGCGGTGTGTCACCACAGAGTAGGAGTAATAGTAAGGAGAGGAAGAGAGAGTAGGAGAGGGAGTTACTGAATTCTTTTGAAGGATGGGGATGGGATTTGAGAAGCAGATTTAGTTGATGTCTGCAAAATGAGGGCACGAGAATTAGAAATTAAGAAGGAAGGTTTAGGAGAGAAAGTGTGGGAGCTAGGGGGAGAGGCAACAGTACAAGTGAGAGAGATGGGGTAAATAAGGGAGAGCAAGATAACAGCAGTCCAAAACTGAGAAGGGGATGAAATAATTATTTTACATGAATCTAGTGTCTCCAGTTCGGGGTGTTGGCAGGTGCTGTGTTCAAGCAGCAGCACACAGCATGCACCCTTTGGCTGCTGCCAAAGGCTTGCTACATTAGGCAGAGCTAGTGTGTGTTAAGACAGAGAGAGAGGCTGGAGATGAAATGAGATTCAGCTGTGCTGGAATTCTGCTGTAACATCCAGAGAGCAATAAACCTGCTGGCTAAGAGGATGATGAGTTCCAGCAGCCTGTGTGTCTTTGCTGAGCCTTTAACCCTTTGCACGCTGGTCCTGCGCAGACGGGGTGCAAAACTTGGAGTGCTCTTCTCTCAGGGCTTGCCACCTTAGACAGGGCCAGGGTATGTTAAGATGGAAATAATAAATTACAATATTAGCATAAGCAGGCAGTGGAATGGCCACTCCAGGGGCCTATCATGGGTTGGATTTGGCCCCCCAGGCCCCCAATTGAAGAGTACTTATTTAGGTATTTGACCAGATATGCTAGTGGGTTGCAATCTTGCCCAGCATTTCAAGAATCATTTGCATCAGCACGTTCAGTTGTAAAGAGATTTGTTGAATAATGCAAAGTTTCTGCAGTAAATTAATTTCTGATATGATAAATCTTCTTGTGTGCTCCATATGATTTTTCAATAAGCGTTTGGCCATTTTTAGTACCCAGTATTAATACTTACTGCTTATTTTACATAAGATGTATGCATCTCCTATTTTATGTAGTAGTGGAAGTGGCAGTAATACAGTCAGCAGCCTAATTTAGATGCTAATAATAATGAAAATAAGGCAATGAGCAGGAGGAAGAGGATTCTTTTGAATTAGACACAAGTGGACTTTCCCATAAGCAATCCTCTGTTTAAAGCCCAGATCCACAGAGGTCCCTTGATGACTTAACAAGGACTTAACCTAATTTAACACCTCGTTAAATCTAACACGTACCTTCAAAGCATAATAACGCAGTGTTAATTGCAGCTTTTGGAGGAAAAGGGCAAGTTAAGTATAATGGCGATTAGTGCTAATGTTATACAAAATAGGTGTTCCCCCTAGCAACGCATATCCAGAGAGGTCTGTTATAGTTAACACAGGGATGTTAAGTAACTGATGTTGGCAATACTCTTCTCTAGACCATCAAGTAAGGGGTTTGAGAGGGAGATTATAAATGAACCCTTTTAACTAACACTACTAAATACATGACTCTTCGTACTTTTCAATTGCTGTCTGTGTATGTAGGTGAGACAAAGGGAGAAGTTTTATAAACAGTTAATTCATTTTGCTAGCCTTGGTCTTTCTTTTACTCACATAGTATGTGTGGGGCTGGTATTTGAAAACCCATGCAGAAGCGAGCATTGTGCTGGAGAAAGAGGGGTGGATAGTAATTTCTGCTCAGACGAGCAACAAGGCTGAGTAAACTTGCGAGGAACCACGACTGAGGAGCACAGGTCAATGAACATTTTCCTGGATTGGTGGGATGTTCAGGGAGGGTATACGTGGCAGTGGCAGAAAGTTACTGGTAAACTAAAGAATGACAGTAATGTAGGAGAGGACACTATGGTGTCAGACAAAAAGCTGAAGTGGACAGGAAGCCATTTACAAGGTTTGAGAGAATGACATTGCTCGTCGGAATACCCTATCAAATGGACAGAAGGGCCCTTAAAACATTTTAATGATTTCCTGCTATTTTTATGGAAATCATATGAAGTGATTCTTGGGGGGAGCTGCTGAGGAATTTGACTTTTTTGGTGATTCTCCATGGCTATTTGCAAATTGCAAAGCACAACATTTGGGCTGATTTCTTCTATTCACCTACACATTGTTCACACATTAACTGCTTACAGATAATACTCCAATGTGTGTTACTTTTCCTTCTCACATTTATTGTTGTTACAGTAAGTGTCGAATCTCAGATCTCATTAACACCACTGGCACCACAATCCCAAAGTCCACACATAATCTTGCCTTGATGCCACATTATCTGCCATTCCACAAGTAACTTTCCTGCACAGTATTGTAACTTGTTCCTCCATAATACAGCAATGAATATTGCATATACCTATCTGTATTGTTCTGCATCTAAAACTCTAAAATTCTCCATTATTGATTCCTGCTTTGATTATCCAGTGACTGCCTTAAAGCAGGAACTCACCCAAAAGCCTATATGAGTTTCATAGGGCTCAAAGCACTTCATAGTTACAGAAAAGGAAAAAAATAATAAAAAATAAATAAATAAATAAATAATAAAGCATAATAAAGCATAATAAAGCATTTAAGGTTATAAAGGAGACCAAACACAAGGAAAGATACAATGGATCCAGGATAGAACGGTACTGTAGTTATTAAATGTCAGACAAGTTGTGGTTCATCAATTAAATGCCTGGGTAAACAGGTTTTTTGGTAATAATACAAAATCCGCAAAACTATAACAACAAAGAAAAAAGGTTAACTAAACCAGGATGGTATGTAACTGGAGTGAAGCTCTAACGGGATAAATTGAGCTAAGGAAAGACTATATTGCAGGAATCGGCACAGCTATCTCCAAATGCACATAATGGAGAGATACGGGAAAGAAGCAACTTTTAATGCATGAAAGGTAGAAATCTGCAAACTCTCAGCTTAATGAGTAGCCCATGAATACATTATTTTTTGAGTTCTCGAGCTATTTGAGTTTTAGGTGACACAAAAAAAACCACCTACTGTATATGGCCACAGGGTTATAAATAGAACGTTGCAGTCATCTCCCGATAACCTTTCTGTTAGCTACGGGAGGGTCAGCTTTAGCAAAGGGGAGCTCGGTATCAGCCAAAGGAGAAAGACAAGAAAACATACCCAGTGTAGTAACGTCTTCAGTCGGGGGTCTGATCCGTAAATTAGTAGTAGAAACGACTTACATTTTCCTTCAAATAAACAGGCAAATTCCATACAATGGCAACAACGACAGGAATATTCTTTAGGGGTGCTAAACTTAGGGACAACAGAGAGAGAGAATACAATAGTGCAGGCAGTATGTGCAAAATGGATTTGCTAGAGTAAAATAGATAAAATCTTATAGGATGCACACTCAAATGCTGGCCATTCTTTTAAGCATGTTAAAGCAAACATATTGCAGGAGATCGCAGCAGATCCGTTTTCGAATCTCACGCCTCCGCTCTGCTGCACACGTACGCGTCTCCGCGTCCCACGTGACCGCTGGTTTCCCAGATATTCACAAAGCTGATCCATAACGTAGAAGAACTAAAGATACAGTTCTATTCAGGGTTTGAGCAGCAGTATCACTGATATATATATATATATATATATTTATTTTTTTTGAACTTTATTTTTTATTAATCAGATTTTATGGGGAGGGGGAACAGAAAGGAAGACGGGAAGGGGCGGTATGGGGACATTTAAAGACAGTAATATATATCATAATAAAGATACAGAATGACAAAAATAATCAAAACAAAAGGGGTTAGGTACATTTCTTGGGAAGAGGATACAAAAAGGAAGACGGGGAGGGGCGGGTATGGGGACATTTAAAGACATTAATACATATCATAATGAAGATCCAGGGACAAAAAATCAAAACAAAAAGGGTTAGGTACAGTTCAGGAGCAACTTCTTGTAAACATATTTCATTGAAAGGTTGGTACTTTGCATTATCACGATCACACTCTTTCTGAATATAAGTCAGCCACAGTTTGATATTTACTGTGAGGGATTTACGGATACCTATACTGTAAGCACTTCATAATTAGAGCCATGGGGATCGTTTCTTACCATTCAAGGTCCCCAGACCGCCTCAAACTTCGCCACTTATTTATTAAGAATGGCTGTTAGTTTTTCCAGCAGGAGGGTCCTCCATAGCCTTTTTTTACCTCTAATATAGTTGGGCATTTTAGTCGCCAAGAGGCTGCAATATAACATATAGTTGTTGTTAGGATATGTTTGATTAGCTTAAGGGCTGTTTTTGGTATATCCTCTTGGGGTTTATTACGGAGGGCTTGCCTAGGGTTTGGAACAATTTTTAGGCCCACCAAGTCATATATGAGGTCATAGGTCTTTCTCCAAAGGGTCTCCACCTTGGGGCTTCCCCGCCATATATGGTACATTGAACCCTCACCCCCGCAGCCTCTATAGCATAGGGATGTTATTTTATATATTTTATTTAACCGCGAGGGGCAAAGTTATCTCCTGTACAAAACCTTGTAACCTTTTTCTTCGGTTATCACATTGATCAAGGCTGTTGCCAACTCGTCCCAAATCTTTTCCCATACCTCCATCCCCAGGACCTCGCCCATGTCTGCCTCCCATTGCCTCAAACTGGATTTTTGAGTATGCTCCACTTTGGATTATGTGCTAATCCTTTTATTACTGCTTTGTGAGCCACCCATAGTAGTGACAGAGATATTTGTTGACTTATATTGGTTTCAAAACAAGCCAAAATCTCCCCCCCCCCTACTGCTGCGACACACTTTATTCGAGCAAATACCCAGTATGTACCTGGCAGATACCTGGAATGCGCCGCTCCTCACCTCTGACAAGCCCCGTTGCATTTGCCTTCCCAGCCTGGGTTCATGCCTGGCTGATGGGCGGCTGATCTGTTAAATGATAATGATTAGGATTTAATAGGCTGCAATGCTTCGCGTGTCTACCAGATGGCATAAATTCATGAATTGTAATGCAGTATATATATATATATATATATATATATATATATATATACTGTGCAGTATTGCAGCCAGCGGGAATAAAATGCTTCAATCCCTGCCTGGAAAATAACTCAATGCACTCGGGCAGAAAACAGTCACAAACCTCAATACACCCGGGTATACCCGAATTCGTGGGACTAGCCGAGCTCGAATAAAGTGTGTCGCCAGTGTACCTCCTCTATAATTTCTGGGACAGACAGGAGGGCATTATTAAGTCGCCAGGTAGGCGGTGATCTAGCTTTACCTAACCCCTTTCAGGTCCCCGCATGATCTGACCATATTATGTTGTGTATAACAGCCTTTGACGCTTGTGAGACCAATGATGAGCATAAATAAAGTCTTTCCTCGAGTACGAGCGATGGGGGCAGAATAATCTGTATAATCGCGTGTTGTGGAGTGCGAAGTCCTCTATTTGTTGGGGCTGTTTAGCTCTTTCACGTTATGTGTAATGCATTTTATGTTGGCCCTGGGGAATCTATATGGTGAATTATACTCTGTGGTGTTCTGATGTTAGGTATCTTTGAGATATGTGTGATCGGAGGACATCGCGTACCTTGCTCGATTTGGATCCCACCTGGACAAGACCTCTCTTCCAGACCTGATATGAGTTCCCTATACTGTTGAGAGGATTCCTTCTTGTGTATGAGACTTTTCGGACCCCTGTCGCTCAACCTGTGCACAAATATTCTTCCAAGAAATAAACAAACATTTACCAACATATAGCCAAGACATGAACCACATATATTGGGAATTTAACTTGTTATTGTGAATGGGGGGTGAGGGGTTGGGGGGATCCGGGAGGATGGACCTGGGATGTCCCCCTGTCCCAGAAGTGGTATTTCTTCCTCACTACAGTAGTAGGAATTGAAGTGAGTGAAGGGGGGCAGTAGGTCAATAAACTAACATTTCAGCAGGGAGTGGGAGGGCAAAGTATATTCTTGCACGTCTCCGGGCCATGCGATAACGTGTTATCTTGAGTCGGGGGGGGGGGGGGGCAAACATATTTTTATATCTAAATATTCAACATTTTCAAACCGGTTAATGACCATCCATCATGTATATTCATTAACTTATTGGAGCTTGTTAACTTGGTAATACAATACCGAATTAAGTCAATATAATCTTTGACAGTCTGAACCACTGGATGTGCGATTCATTTCAGTTCAAATTCAGCCCAACCTTGTTTGGGATGTATTCCGGACTGATCTATGCATCTGTCCAGTTGTCCCTTACATATTGCCGAAGCACCAGTTGGTCTCAGGAGATCCGCGGACCTGCCTACGGAAAAACCTCTGGAGCTTTAACTGAAGTCCTGTGAATTACTATTTTGACCTGTTTTAGATGTGGTCACATCCTTGAGCTCCTTATTGTGAAAACTTGTTTGGAGTTTTGGAGCTCACCTTACTCCAAATTGGTCTCTGTTCCTTGGGCGAGATGGGCCTTGTTGATGTATTGATTGTATCCGTTTGTACGTCGATGCCCCACGTTTTTAGTAGAGCGTCACCTTCTGCCAGATCTTTAATGGATATTTGTGATCCTTTTTATAAGATAATCAGTCTAAACGGGAATCCCTATTTATATTTGATCTCATGTTTCTGTAGTAGCTCTGTGACTTTACGTTGATCCCTAAGCCTGCTTAAGATTTTTGGGGATATATATGCATAGATTTGAATGCATGAGCCCCAAACTCGATGGATGGGTGATTCCTCACGGCCGCCATTATGATGTCTTTTGACTGGAAGTAATGTAGCCTGATAATTATATCTCTCGGGCTATCCGGTATCGTGGGTCTCGCCCTCAAGGCCCTATGCGCCCTGTCGAGTTGAAGGCGGTTTTATCCAGGTCCGGAGCCAGGGACCGAAATAGTCTTAGGAGGTGTGAATCCATATTGGGGGTAGACTCTGGACCCCCCCCCCCAGCACCTGGCAATGGAGATTCCTCCTCACTGCTGCCTGGACCCATCGGCCATCTTGGATAGGCCCAATATGAAGGGCAATTTGTTTAGGCCTGTCTGCCCTGGAACTCGGCCGATGTCACCTCAGACCCTCCTGCTGGCCCCACAGAGCTCCTGGGACCATGGCCATCACCGACAGCACCGGTCCCACTGTCCGGTCCACCTCCCGGTCTTGATCTATGGACAGGAGTGGGACTCCCCTCTGTGCCCTCTGCCCCGGTTCACTTGGGCTTCACTGCCTCCGTTGTCCAGCCCACTGCCCGGTTTCGAGCTTTGAACCTCCGTGCTCGCTCTGGTAGGTAGCGAGAGGGGGGCGGCCCCAGGGACAGACAGAAGCGGGCGCAGGCGCCGACGGGTATTAAAATATAATATAATTCTTTTGCAGGCCATAGGAAATTATTCTTTGTAACACTACATTTATGAAGTCTATTACTTTCAATTCAGTTTTTGGAGTGAATTCTTTCCTTGCACTTGAGAGAGCTACTCATTTACAAATAGCACAGCTGTGCCACATTTTTGCAAAATCACAAACCAGGAGAAATGTGCCCTTTTGTCAAAGTTTACAATTTATATTTGTGGCAAGCATTAAAATCCGTGTGCTGGTCACATGTCGCTAAATTCAGATCACGTGGTATAATGCCCCTTTTTGCCAATTTTGCTACATTTGGGTGAAAAGTGGCAAACTTTACAAGTTTGGTGAAAATTTTAAGCAGTGTGACCTTTCGTAGAAAATAGTAGTAAAAACAAGAAGTTTAAGACAAAATGACAGCATTTTGTGAAGCACTTTTGAAGACTCTAGCACTTTTCTACCAAATAGCTATTTGATGAATCTAACATCTTTAAACGTGGCTACTTTTATAAAGCAGCTATAGTCCCAAAATATACATAAACATTGATTGGTGTTATATATAGTCTGAAGCAAAACCACAAGTCCTAAGAAATCTTTTTCACAGAGAACTTTCCATCAGTCAAAAATGTAAGAAGGTACAGTAGAAATAATGAATAGCATTACTTATACACGGATGAACAAAGACATAGGATACTTCACTTATATGTACATGGAGCAGTCCCCTGTCTCTCTTTTATTAGGCTGGTCGGTCATCTCTCATACACTTGAGATAGTATTTATCCATGTAAAGCATGGATCCTCTGTGCAACTAGGAGTGGATCCTAGTCTCCATGTCCATGGGGGATGACTGTTTCTGTAGCTACCTGGTCGCTACCTGTCAGTAGATGGTATGACCTCAGAAATCACATAGAACTGTTTGGATGCATAATAGTGCAAAACCATCTATCTGTGTTCAAAGAACAGGGGAAGTTCCTACTCACTATGTTGCATTGTCTATATATATATATATATATATATATATATATATATATATATATATATATATATATATATATATATATATAGTTAGCCATGGAAACAGTGGTAACAACGGATAACATTGTGGTTTCCAATCAATAAACAGTGGGGCTTAACTGATTTACCATCACATAGTGTTAGAGGTTCATTCTGTCTCTTAGTTATTTAGTACATTTTGCATCTGTGATCTCAAAATAGTTTTCCAAGAAAAAGCCACAACATTTGGATGGAGAGCCATAATGGACTAACCATATGTCCTTCATTGTGTTGGCCTAATACCAACTTGTCATTGCAAAGTTGACAGAAACAGTGATGTAAAGATGATAACAGAACAGGACAATGTCAGGCAGGTTGCTAACTTTTCTGTCAGGGCTGATCTGCTATAGCTGCAATACCAGAGCCCCCTTCTAATTTTTATTATGTATGGAATATTGATTGAATTCCACAGTGTCTTTGACTTGTTGCCTGCATTCCATGCAACATTTGCAAACCCTGGAGCATTTCAAGTCAACTTTAAAGGGCTGTCCTGCAACGAACTAATATTTCTCTGAAAAAACAAAGGCCGGCATCGAACAGATGCTAGGGATAATTCTGGGATCCAATTACTGAACTTTTCCAACCTTACATCTATTGTCTAAACTTGGAACAAGCACAGTGTAATCCCGAGTGACACTATAAAAAGACAATCCGTATTGTGTGTGTTGACTTGATTGTTGGCACTGAGAGGGCAGAGGGAACAGCAGCACCATGGTATGATTTTCTCTAACCAACACTCCATTTGTTTGTAGTATCCCCTTGTTTTGCCTGTTCCCTCTCTTCCTTTTTGTCTGGGGTAACCTACTACGAACTAGTATGTTCTTAAGGGGTTTGTCCATTTCACGAAATTTAATGATCAATATTAACAGGGCTTCTCAAAATGTGTGTGTATTTTCTATTAATGCTGTTGTGAATGCTCCAAATTCCTTCTATGTGTTGCATAAAGAATGGGTTTGTATTGTATGTACTGTAGTGCCGACGATTATTCTAAAACAAACCTGGGGCAATCTCCAAGATGACCCAGGTACATGCTGGGTATGTGCTGGGTATATACTGGGTACATGCTGCAACATTTCACACATTTCTGCAGACAGACTAATGGCCCATCGGATTGACAGCGGGGGTCCCGGGCAGTCCCATGCAAACTGCTGTGTTAATCCGATGGGCCATTAGCCTCTACAGAAATGTCACTGAAATGTACCCAGCATGTACCTGGCTAGTTTAAGGCAAGTTTAATGCAAGTTTTAGAATACTCGTTGGCTCGTCTGTATTTAATATAACTGGATTGCTCTCTTGGGCCATGACTTGTTAAGACGATGACACTGCTAAGCACTTGCTTTCTCTCACTAGTTTTTAATCTCAAATGACAATTTACCTTGGGTTTCCACCTTTAAGGTTTGGAAAAGAATCTTATGCTTGTATAGCATTATTCTTGACATCCATTTATTAGTATCTACTCTACACCACTCATTGGTACACAATCTCGCCACATGCAGGAATCATGACATTTTTCTTTCTATAACAGTACTGTATACACTACGCTGCACTAGAAATGATAGATTGAGAGGTGAAATCAATAGATAATACTACTTAATAATAGGATGCTTCCGCAGTGCATTACTGTAAAATTCATGTCTGGCACTGAAAGCAGAAAATACATTTAATTAAAAAAGTTCACAAGCTACTATTTGGTACCTGAGTATCAGGGGGCTATTTATTAGGGCCATTATGGGTTAACACAATTGAATGGATGTTAACGCCCATCCAAATCAATCACATTTAACACCTTCTGGGTGTATTAACCCACAACGGACCTTAGTGAATCTGCCCTGCAATGAGATAATATGATTTTTCCAAGGCTGAGATGAGTTGGCACAAATCGGGGCGCCCATCTTGTCATTTAACTCCAAAGCGTGTCCCTTTACCATGAACCACTTCACAACTAAGATCCAAAGGCATTTTCGACCTGTCCCTAGACAGACAACATGATGATTAATAATAACAGGTCGAAACACTAGATGTTGTACAAAAGATGTGTTTTGTTGTTTATTTATAAGACAATACTATATTTCCCAGCACTGTTCAGGAAGGTTGAAATACATTATATTTATGTCTGGGACATGGTATTTTACATAAAACACAATAACATTTACTGATGCAAAAGGGGATGATGTTTCTGCTTGTAGTATTTTATAATCTAATAACATTTAGCTCAAAGGTCTGTAAAAATACCTGCAGCCACAAAGATACTATTGCTGTAAGAGTACATACTTAAACTACTCATATAACCTGCTCCATTGTCTATCATAAACTATGGCCAACATAAATCCATGTAATCGTAAGATTATAATCCACATCCCATAGAATTACAGTCCTATTTGAATTTCTCAACCAAAATACACTGGGGTTTTTAGTTGACCATGGACTTGATAAACCTCTCACAATACTAGTTAGTTTGGCAATACTGCATGACACATTAAGACATATTGTAATTTACCATGCCAGCAATAAATCCAATTTAAGTAAGTATGTTAATTACATTGTGATATTTAATGTTTTCATTCTGGTCCGTGGCACTGGTCATATCTCTCTATGTGAGAAGACCCACTGGACAATATTTACTAAGCCGCTTTCTGCCATAACATTTCAGTAGACTGCAAGTTGTCCTTAGAGCCGGAAGGTGTCTTATAGCAGAAGACTGCCAAAGTAATTTGACCCAATATATTCATTAGCATCACTGGATACTAATCTATTACAATGTGACAGACATGGACAAGATAACACTGCAAATATACTGAAGCACTTTTCTTTTTCTGAAGCATGTGGTAATACATGTTCACATTGAAATGACTGCCAAATGGAGCCTACAGTAGAGTCCATGTAACGCTATGAGGCCACCTTCCCTCCTCCTAATCAAGAATACGCCAGCCACGCAATATGGGGAACAACAAGACCACAGCTTTATCCAAATATGAAATTCTCCAAAAATAGTCCCTGCAGCCAGCCCATTAGTAGTTCAGAGCCCAACGACATATCTGGTGACTCCAGCTGCTAACCAAAAGGGGATACAAGAATCACTCAATCAGCCCCAACATAGGGCTCAATCTTACCCAGGACTTTTCTTAACTCCTTCAGTGCCAAAGGGTCATGCCACCTCTGTGAACCTCTGGCACTTCCTGATCACGTGACTGCTCTTCTGTGTGATCCTGTGATCAGTTAACGGTTCTGGACAAATGTGACTGGGGAGAGGCAGGAGCTCCCCCCTCCCCTTCCCTCATTGTGGTCATGGTATGCAATTGGTGTTGATTGTGTACAGCCCCTAAAAAACAAGCAAAGGGCAATGGCGTCCAGCGTATGCCAAAGAGCCCCTGGGGTGGCACTTTTGTGCACTGTATGTTATTAGGACTCTGAAGTGGTAAAAACCTTTTCGGCCTCTTGGGCCCGCACAGCCGGAAAACTGTGACGTGGAAAACAAGCAACAAATGTATGC
Organism: Ascaphus truei; assembly: GCF_040206685.1. NCBI lineage: Eukaryota > Metazoa > Chordata > Amphibia > Anura > Ascaphidae > Ascaphus > Ascaphus truei. Next base: position 76,132,902 of record NC_134485.1, read on the forward strand.
AAAGTAAATACTCAATAGTATAAAACTTTCCCTTTTTTAACCCTTTTTTTCTACGGGGAAACATTGCAAATTAAACAGCCAACATTATTCACAAACAGTGTGGGAGGGTGGTCATGTTGAAAAGAGGTCCCTGCTGCCTCCACACCTATTATATGCCCCTCCAAAATGTGCCCAATCACACAGAAATTCACCTTAATAACATCCATTGCATGGGTGAGAGTAACTAGCCAGTCAATGTCGGACAGGTAGGAAAAATAAGCTCCTTAACATGAGCTCAGGCCTACAGCTAAACTTCTTCATTGTATTTTCTTTACACAAAGAGAAAAGAAAATTATAGGGTTAGGGTTGCACTTCAGGTCAATAAATATCTTCAAACAGTATATATTTATCAATAAGTACAGTATCATTTACATGATATAAAGTATAATGAGATGCATATCTTATATAAATATGAACATTTATTATGTCAAATATATATTCTAAATAATCTTATTAAGCACAAGTGGAACAAATGAATCAAATAAAAAAACAGAAAACAAAACAAAAAAAAGAACAATATATACAAAATCTTATATCTACCACTTGTGGCTTAGATACCTCTGGGTATAAAAGAAGAATGTTGTTTTCATTTTAAAATCATTGTAAAGACAGAGACTTATCAGGTTTGTCTATAGGCTATTTGGTTGAGTGATCAGAAGTAAAAAGCCGTCTCACAGTCTCATTTGCTACAGCGACCTTGAACATTTTTAGAAGACATTGTTTCAAAATGTGTCAAGAATTTTGGAATATTGCTCTTTTAAATCTCCCATGTAGAAACGTACTTTTTAAGTATGAGTGAGCCAGGTTATGCCACGTACTCATGATCTCCTCTTCTAGGAGTGAGTGTGGGGAGCCCGTCATAGTGGGAGGGGTAGGTAATAAAAGCGGGGGCCGTCCCAAACACCATGGGGCCCCTCCCGGAACGCAGAGGAAATCTTTATTCAGCCACAGCTAAACCTCTTTATGTTTTCTTTGCGGTACTTTTTTTTTACACTAGTTTTTTATACAAGCTAAAGGCCAAACTTTGTATACATATTTTGTAAGGCAAACAGTCGTTCTCTCCTAGAAAACACCCCAGCTTTTGTCACCTTTTGTGCTCAGATTGACAATGATGCATTGCAATCTCAGGGCATTAACCAGAGCTGACTCAAGCTATAGATCAGCTGCATAACTGCCGGTTCACCACTCTCTGCTGAAACCGCTGCTGTTGAGTTTCATCAATTTCTGGTGACTTGTACCTTTTTCCCTCAGTCTAAGCGGAAATGTTTGTTGAAGATGCTGCTTTCAATCCACTGGTTCAGCATTAAACGGCAACCACACACAGGACTTTGTGGTGCCAGAACAAGCTCAGATGCGTACTTTATTAGATCTGCACCAATGATGTAATAAAAGTAAGCATCTGAGCTTGTTCTGGCACCACAATTCCCATGTGTGTTTATGTTTACTATAGTACTGAACCTGTTCTGTATAAGAGGGTGCTTGCAGGACACCAGTGGGAAACTGCACTGCGAGCGGCAGTAGGCAGCCAGTGCACATACACAAACTGATTGTATTGTGACTTCTGTAGGACATTCTCTGCACTGTCCATCCTTACCTGTTGTAGTCCACCTCTGCTGTACAGTAATTATCTGGAGCTGAGTTTAAGTTGCTGCCCATCTCATAAGATTGCCCTTAAGCTTAACTGCACTTCTCCCTTAGCTGATGTCAAGACTACCCCATGTCTTACACAGTTGCAACTGTTTCTAGCTCCTCCTCTTTCTTCATGCAAAACTTGTCTTTGTTCACTTAAGGCTGCGACATCGCTCCGAAACAAATCCATTGACTCCGTCGCAAGCTCTTATAGTAAGCGCGACGTCGCGACTAAAAATTTGGAAGCTGGGTAAATTAGATTTTTTAGAGATATTCGCCACATGTTATTGTCTCTAAAACAATCAAATTGCGCAGCCCGCCCCCTTTAGTGACGTCACTGGCCTTGTCGCCAGCCATGTCGCTAAAAATCAAATTGCAACTTTCGCTGATGGCAACGGCGACAGGTGACGTCATCGGTCGCATCGCCGTCGCGAGCACTATAAGTGCGGCCTAATGCTCCATCTGCTCATCTAGATGATGTTTTTAATGTTCCTCTACTTTCTTGCATGCCACCACATTGAGTCAAAATGAAGCTTTGCTGCCCTCTTCTAAGCTGAGTCACACGTACAACCCTGTTTTGTATTCAAGCTCAGTAAGATCTCATCTTGAACATTAATGATGGAGAGAGCAATAAATAGGGAGAGTTTGCTACCATGATAATCCAGAGAGATATGCAAAATTATAAAAAAATGCAGTTTGTAATTTTTTTCCTCGAACTTTCAAAAACAGTGAAAAAATGAGCAAAACGGATACGTGAACGTTTTAGCCATAATAGTTATAGCGAAATGCAAAATTTAAAGAGAGACTTTATATTCAAACAACACCCAGACCCTGAAATATGATTGGCCTTTGCTGTAGAGCGAGAGGGGAGCGTATTTAGTAGAGTGCCCATTCACTTAAATACCTTCAAATTGAGTCATTTATATTCCACATGGCAAGACACCTGTGAACACTCCTGAAAAAAAGCACATTTACACACTTTGCATATATTTAGCAAATGTAAATGAGCTTAGTTAGTAACTTAGTATCTCTCTCTATGTGACTCCTCTTCATCAAAAGCAAGATTTTAGGGTCTGGAAAAATACTTGGCGAATCTGTGGTGACATTTTTCTCTTTTTTAATCTGGTCAAAAATGGCGAAAATTCATCGGGTTTGCAAATTTCTGTAGTATAGTACAGGCATACTATTAAAAGACACACACTTTAAGGACACTCGCGAGTAAGGACATATCGCCCAAAAGGCAAACGACAGCTCGCGCATGCGCCTGTCAGCACGTCCTGAACAGCTATACCAGCTCCCTATCTGTACCGAAGCTGTGCACAAGCGGGGAGACTATAGAGCCTGTTACACATGCGTTATTTACAGTACATCAGTTATGCACGTATAGGACGATTGCAGTGCAGTACATGCATCGATAAGTTGGGAAAAGATAGTGCTTCACTTTAAGTACATTTACGCTTTACATACATGCTCCGTTCCCATTGCGTACGTTAATGTGGGTTATGCCTTTGTACTAAGTATAGTAATTCATTTTCATTATTTTTTTTACCAACCGTTCTTAAGTGTATCCCTGGGCCTTGTCAAGCAGCTCGTGGTTCACAGCAGCAGCAGTTTTTCCCGGTAGGAGCTTGGTGCATCAGACCCATTTTTATTAAGTGGTGCTTTGCCTTAAGACACCTTCCATCCCATCCAAGTGAATGGGCAGTGACCTATCTCGCAACACCCGAAGGTGTCGTAAATGCGCAGTAAATATGGGCCATGATTTGTAATGGCGCTTTCAAGAGTTTTCTGGACATGTCTAGGCCGTAAACGCCAGCAATTTAGACTAATCAGAATGTTAACTTTGTGACCATGCTTAGCCTATAACTATAAATGAAGAGTTAATAAACGTATTTATCTCTCAGATGCTGCTGGGTGCTTGGGGGATTTTTCATATGGATCAGAAATACTATAAAATAAAGTCGGCTGCACACAATACAGTTACGCTTCAACAGGTTTTATTGTCCCCCGAAGGCTATAACCTTGAAACGCTGATCTCTATCCTTAGCTTCTGTTGGTATTATAGGCCACAATGCAACCTGTTGAAGCATAACCTTTAAACACAACTTACTATTTACCACTTACCAGGTGAGTGGACTGCTTTGTTCTAGATTTCAATCACAGGCATCACCCATAACTGTCAGTCAGTGAGGAATATCCAGTCATTTCCAAACATGTAAAGCTATGGCTGAAACTCATCAAGTGCCTAACAGTGGTTTTTGTGATGAATTTGCTACCTTTTTCAACGGAGTGTGCTGTTTTATTCCCATGCACCACTTATAAGAACGACAGTGCCCTTAGGACTTTGAATATGTACTTTGTTTTAGTGTTATGTGCCAGGTATGCATCATTTTTATTAGCTAACTGCCCTTTTCTTTATATTTCTGTAGCTAATTCCCATTTGACAGCTAAATTCTCTTAGGAGTAATTTCTGGTTGGTCTCAGCAAATTGTAGGGAAGTATTATTCCTTAACTTTTTGGTAATACAAACTATTGTTAAGATAAATTGTAGAGATGCACACAGTTTTCACTGAAGTGTGCAAATCAGGCATAACTTGACCTTTTTCCCCACAAAGAATTTAGCAAAAATGGTAAGCTTTCCAAAAATGTTTTGCCAAGCATGAAAGGTCAACATGCAAGGTCACAGGGCCCTTTATATACAATTTACAGCAATTTTCTGGTAAATTGAAGCAAAAAGTGGAGAAAGTCTAGCAAAATTGGTACAATTCTGAGCAATGTTAACTTTTGCAGAATGTTTATATAACTTTATTTCATATAGCGCTTTTCCCCAATGGGACTCAAATTGCTTCACAATTGCATGGTAGTGCGCGGTAAGCAGCACATAGTAATTTTACAAACACAGTCAGTTCTCAGATGAGTTTACAATCTGTGGTTTTGAGGCACAGGGAAATAAAATGACCTGCCCAAATTCACAAGGAGCTGACACAAGAAATTGATCCAGGTCCCGCTGATTCAAACTTTGTGTCATGGTTTACAGAGTCTGTGTCTTTACTCACTGAGCCGCTCCTTCTGCTGTTTGCAAAGAAAACGGAATTTAAGTGATTTACAAAAAAAAATGTTTAAAAGCCATTTGCCCATCTCTAATAAATTGTCCGTGTACCTTTTTATTTTTTTAAACATCTTTTTCAGACTTTTCACAATTAATACCATCTTCTGTTTTTTTTTTGCCAGACTTGGGGTGTATGTCTGGGGCAGGAAAGTGGTAATTAATCATTGAAGAAAGTCTGGAGCCTACAAACCACCAACTGACATTTTATAAAGTTTCAGTGGCCAAATCTGATTTTGCTGTACAGTTCAGAACTTAAAGAGTTGTTTTGTATTCTGGATGGTTTTTTTTTTGTAATCTTTTTACAGCCCATGACACACAGATGGATTGGAACGGATCAAAATGCTAAAAGTATGAAAAAGGTGTATTTGTCTTAGCAGCAGAAGGATGTGGAAAAAGCTGATAATTGTTTTTTTAATCCTCTAGAAATGTTCAAGTAGTAATTATGTCAGCTGAACTCTGTTGGGAATTTGTTCTTTCTGATGTCTGAAGAGATTCTTGAATATTACAGAAATGTTGTAGGCATCGTAATATTTCAAATGCTTGGTAAATCTACTTTCAAAGGATTAGGCCAGACAAAAGCAGCAAAGTGAAAATAATTACATGTTTAGCTCAGGCTGCAGGATACTGACATACAGGAATGACGTGTGCAATGAGAGACCACACAAATTTACTGGAGAGGCTAATGTGCGGAGGTTGTGTTGCTTTAACAAGAGCGCTGGAATGTAACAAAGAATGACATAAAAGTGTTCCTCTATTTTTATATTCCAGTGAGTCCTGGGAGGGTTTATTGAGCTTGGCGACTCTTCGGAGTTGAGTTTTGTATGCAAAAGGATTTTAGGGCAGTGATTCATATGGATGAAAATAGATGCTCTTCTGATAAAGGCAGTCTGCTAAAGTGGCTAGAATTTACCACCTGAGCTAAGAAATCACCATGTCCTTGTAATAACATCAGGCAAGAGAGTAAAAAAGTTGTGTAACGGTCGACCACGCTTTTGAGGAAGATTTTGCTGCCTCCTGCAGTCTTGAGGTGGTGTTTTTTTTCACCAGTATTTTCCCTTGTTTTATTACCCAGATTGAATGATAAATAACCCACATCACTTAACATAACAATGAGAGAGAGAGAGAGAGAGACAGAGAGAGACAGACAGCTGGCACAAATATGGTTCGGTGCATGTTCTATTGACATAAATTGAAAAGATTGTTAACGCAAAAGAGCAAATAAAGAACAGCACTCAGTGTAAGATGCATAGAAAAAAACCCATGTATTTAGGCAATACACAAGGACACTTAGTCCAATGTTTCGGTCCAGAAAGGATTCCCCTGAGGAAGCTTCGGAGGGTCCGTGCGCCCTAACCGCGGTTCCATATTCGGTTCCAGACTCGGTTCCAGATACGGTTCCAGAGCCGGACCCACAGATGTCGGAACCCAGGGTAAGTTGACTGCCCAGGAAAAGTTGGGTGCACTTCCACTAGTGGTGCAGGAGCGGGACCGCACCTGTGAATGCGAGGGGCCCCGACGCTGTTCCCCTGTGGAGGTGTCCCTACCCTCATCATCTTCTACCAATGACAGTAGCCAACCAGCCGTGGTGATGCGCTAGCCGGCGGACCATCCAAGTGAAGCTGATGGCAAAGAACCAAGTGAAGCTGATGGCAAAGAACCAAGTGAAGCTGCGGACCCTGCTGTGTGCCTGTGTGCCCTACAACAGCCGGTCCGGCCTACAACGGTGGTACCATTGATCCCAGGCTTGGGGCCAGTACCTACCGACAACAGGGGTGAGTTGACTGCCCCAGGGGTGTCGGTTATGAGTCCCCAGGTGACCCCAGAGCACGGTAGCTCCTTAAGCATGGCCACCCGGGCGAATGGCTCATCCCGGTATCGCATCCTGGCAGAGGTGTCCCCCCTTGAAGATTGCTACCAGGCTGTACGTGTGGATCATTGCCCACATCCTACCTGCCAAGCGGAAAGAAACTTTAGCCCCATCGCGGTGTCCAGTGAAGGGGAAGAGGTACCTGACAGCGTTCCAGAAGACCTGACAGCCGTCAGAAGCCAGCGGAGTGGTGAGGCACCAACCCTTTAATCCCTGCAGGCTGCAATGTAGGTATCCAGTAAAGAGGCCCTGCTCGGTGGTTACTTCATCGCAAAGGATCCCTACGCACTGCCGTCTCAATACATGGACCTGCACGTTGATCTCATGATGCCCCCTGAAGATGTCACTTCTGAAGTGATTGCTGGAGCGAACCAGGACTGTGCAGTTACCGCTCTGGTAATTATTGCCTCCTCCAGGCGTCACCTGACGTGTTCTAAATCACCATGTGGTGGACCGAGGAAAAGGTCAGGACCTCCTTGCTATTCCTTCCACCAGGGGGAAGAAGTGGCTTGGGACTAGAGACTGTGGCACCCGATCATGATCTCCAAGAGACTACCAAAGCAGAGACTCAGAGGAGTCAAAGTGAGCAGCCCTCACTCAACCAGTTAGGGGCACCCCACTATGAGTCTCAGCTGGTCTCGTTTATCCATGTGGCCATTGAGGCATGTACCAATTATGATACAGTAGTTATGATAAGGTGTATATACTATGCACTGCAGTTTTATTATATAACTTCATGCTGTATGACGCTGTACTCCAAGCGCGGAGGTTGGTATTTCCATCAGAGGGAGAATGTAGCCAGATCCCCTCTGGCTCCCCGGTACTCCGTTTCTCCCTCCACGCGACATAGTTGCGGGCGGCGACGGGCTGGCTCCCATTGCAGGGCACCGCCATGTTTAATGTAATCGTGCATGCGCGCCAGCTTGCGCATGCGCAGAAGCGACCCAGCGGCCATGTTGAGGTTGACACGAGGGTGCGCACGCGCAGCAAGTGCAGGAGGAACCGCAGCGACCATTACATGTTTGCGCATGCGCAGCAGAGCGGCGGCGGCGGTCATTACAAACTCGCGCATGCACAGGAGAGATAGCTTACACAGCCTCAATAGAATAGTGCTCCTTGGGGAACTACAACACCCAGCAGCCCCTGGGGTTGCTATCCATGTGACTCTCAGCAGCCAATCGCGTGCCAGAGCTTCCCCTGAGGAGAAAGATACATTTTGCGCGCTGAGGCGTGCAGATCAGTTGGAGCTGGGACACAGAGAGGGGAGGGTGTGTATGTGCAGGGAGGCAAGTAGCCCCTGCACTGACCAGAGATCTCCACTTAGGCCCCATCTAGGCCCAACTCAGCTTGTGGCTGCTACAGGGACCCCCCTAGGATAGGGACAGGGTCCTGTAGAGCAGCTTAAGTGAGGGTTCAGCCAGGAAGAGCGAATATCCTGGCCACTGTTGTGTTTGTGAATTACCCTCTATAGCCTCAGAGGCAGAGACATTTTAATGGTAGATCACTCCAGGCGGGAGCCTCCCATCGTTGAAGCTGAGGCATCCTTGATCATCTTCTGGATCAAGGGATAATTTCCAAGTACAGCTCAACTGCACGCCTGGGTGTGGACACACCCGGCAGGTACCTTCACCATACACCAAGTGCACCAACCCTCATCTCGACATAGTGGGCAGCGCTGTCTCACACTGGGGTGGGTGGTGGACTCTTTGGACACTTGGGGATAGGGTATGAGGTTACGGCCCAGTGGGGTCAGTGTTACAGGGTGACACTAATGTAATGTTGGTATATTGAGCTCTATTCTTATTCTGCATACAGTAAACTGTTTATATATACTCTGGTGTATGTGGTTACTGTATGTGGGTCCTGTGTCAGGGGTTATTCTACACTACAGGATTCTGTACTGGTGGAGGACTTTGTAAACATCGTTTCAGGAAACACACCAGGCTCCTAGTGGCGGAGATTCAGGCCTCCTGTGAGCCTATCAGGTATTGCACCACACACGGTAACACAGGTATATTCCCACATGGTCCCTATCTGCAATTGGGGGAGTGGGGAGGGGGGAGGGGGAGAGTGTTACACATATAAAGTTAGTTAGTCCCAGTTCACCCTTCAGGGGTTAGAGACCTATGCCTGCAGACCCTTAAGGGCTGGGGAAGAATTGAGGCAACTGGCTGGGCCTCCTGCCTACCAGTGTGGCCTAGGGCCATCCTAAGACCTGGATCCTGCTAGTAACATCATGCATCCGCTGTAACAAGAACTGCAGTGGCTGTCTCAATAAAGGATCCCATTTTATATACCCGTGACTGAGTCTACAGTCTATTGGGTAGGGGTATGTTCAGAGGACTGTCACGGGAGGGACTGTCTCCAGAACTCTGGAGCCTACTGTGACTGGAGGCGCAGCACAAGGAGAACAACTACTGCCTGAAACTGCCTAAAGCCTGTCCTGTTTCCCTACAACATCGCGGAAGCTTAGCCTCTCCTGAATCAAACAGGTATCTAGCACCACACCGACCTGTAGCCATAGTAACAAAAAATGATATATGTAATTTACATTTTTGTTCACAATCAGAATTGCAGACATCATTTTGTGTCCTCCATTTGATGCAGTGGGTGTTAAAGTTACGACATGTCAAACATTAATGGCCGCATGTGAGCATCAGATAGTGTGGGCCATACAGTATATCCCATAGGATCAACACTAAAGAAGAATCCATTCAACAATTTTACCATAGTCTGTGTAAGAAAAAGGCCCACATTAACTAAATGGAGCTGAGCCTTATTTACTAAGTGGTGCTGCGTTTCTATGATCCTTTATCCTTGATCATACATGATAAATACTAAGCAATAGTAATACTTATAAATTCCCCTTTCTTCACAGGTCAAGGGTGTAAAGTAATTGAATTCCCTGTAAACACCAGGGATTTGTGATGTTTTGTCATATCAATCATTTTTGTTTTCATAAAGATACTAACCAGATCCTCCATGTAGAACAGTGATTACCAACTATTTACAGCAACAAAAATGCCCTATTTTGAAGAGAAAAGCAGATCGGCTCCAGTCTGGCAATAAATATCACCCTTGCAAAGTTCTCCTGATACAGAACGGCCCGATACTTTCCAAATATGACAAGCAAGAACACACAAAAAACAGGGTAAAGTGTCAAACAGGCTACACTTACGATATAAACATATCTATAGCTACTTTTCTCCCCTGAGTTTTTAATTACTCGTTGCAATTTAAATCTAAAATGCTTTTTATTGTAATCATCATGCTTGAAGTCTTGAGGGGCCGGAGTATGCCGTAAGGCAGGGGTGAGTAAACTTTTTATGCCGAGCCCCCCTTTTCATCCATGAAATTTGTCGGGCCCCCCCTGGCCGATGTAATCAAAATCACATGAAAAAAACAAAACCTTTATTAAACGGTATACAGTAGTTTCATTAAACTTGTTTTGCTCAATGTATGATCCAGATAAAAAGGCGTAAATTGCCTGGTCTCCCGTGACAGGCTATATACCGTATAGAATCTATACGGTATATAGGCTGCGATTATACAGAAAAACGTGCACCGCGCCAAAACAAATTCTAGGCATACACTGAAAATCTGAGTTACACAGGGATATTTCCTTATAGAGCAGGAGAAGCACACTCCAGTCCTCAAGGGCCACCAAGAGGCCAGGTTTTAAGGATATCCCTGCTTCAGCACAGGTGCCTCAATCAGTGGCTCAGTCAATGAGTGGTCCTCAAGGGCCACCAAGAGGTCAGGTTTTAAGGATATTAGAGATGAATGAGGTGAATGACCCCCTCAAAAACGTGTGCTACAGAGTAAGGATGTTTCCTTGTTATTGAGGCTGGACTGCGCTGGAGTAAAAAGTTATTTATTAACCATATGCAAAATGGATAAAAAGGGAAGGTCCCCCGCAGTAACTCTAACGCGTTTCACCCCTACGGGTCTATGTCAAAGCCCCATAGGGGTGAAACGCGTTAGAGTTACTGCGGGGGACCTTCCCTTTTTATCCATTTTGCATATGGTTAATAAATAACTTTTTACTCCAGCGCAGTCCAGCCTCAATAATTGCCGAGCAGTGCCCGCTGTTTCTTCTCTCTCGCCAGTGAGAGGTTTTAAGGATATCCCTGCTTCAACACAGGTGGCTCAATCAGTGGCTCAGTCTATGGCTGTGCTGAAGCAGGGATATCCTTAAAATCCGGATCTGTTGGAGGCCCCTGAGGCCTGGAGTGGGCCACTCCTGCTATAGAGCATTGAATAAAACAGGATCTTTCAATAATGATAATCTATCTTATTTATTTGTTTCTTTCATTGTTCATCTCACAATGTGCACCCTTGTTAGCAGAAACCCAGAAGCCCCTGTAGAGTTGGGTCACCACCTCAAAATAAGGAAAGCCAACTTTTAATGTACCCTGTTTCTCTTTTGACGGGGTTACTGAGTAGGATAAATAAATGCAAAAGTGATTTTCCGATATAAATTGGTTAAATAAATGTAAATACTGTAGCACATATCGTAACAAATTTAACACAAATCTGAAACATTTAGCAAGAATTACAATGTTGGCAATTAGGAAGCCCTAGTATTCTCAATGAAAAATAAGCAGGCTTCAGTCTGAAAGAAAATGTAAGTGTAGCATTGCACTAGAGTAAAACATTGCTACCTTTACCAGGGGAAATGGTGGGAACCTGCATTCAAATGAGAAAATACCATATGAGATCCAGATTTTACTCCTAGTATAATATATACAATAGGTTGAAAAAGAGTAAATAGAAAATGCAGCTCAAATAAACAAATGAAAAATCATAACAGATAAAGAATCTAAAGCTCCAAACTGGCACGCACAGAAATATACAAATCTGGTAATAAGAGCAGTGATACAAGAGCAGACTAAGAAAAGCATCAACAATTGTTCAACAGAAAAAAGGAAATCAAGAAAGAAAAGTCTCACAAAAAAACAGGAAAATGTACAACAAAAACAAAACAAGGGGGGCAACATTTTCGGGGAAGACCTCATCTTTAGGCCCATTACCACCATTTCCCCTAGTGTTTATTGTAAGGGACTTAGGGGTCCCTTTGGTTCCCAAGCCCCTTTACTGTACATACTTACTTTATCTAGTTCTCTTTCTTTGGGGTGTGCCGATTCTTATTTTTGTTTTTGTTGTTGATACTTCTACCCTATGCTGAAATAAAAAGATTTATGGATTTACTTATAACATTACTCCTGACCTATATTGGACCCCGTACAGACGTAGCAGATGTTTTTGCACCTGTAGTGCTATGGAAAACAATTGTAAAGAAGATAGCAATGCGTTATTTGAGGTGTTGAATCACGTTAACAGGAGTAATAACATCGGTTACATCTGTACGTATAGTGATATGTCCTCCCTTACATCAATGCTTATGTGGTTTGCTGGAAGACACCACACTCGCCTGCTCATTTTCCCACCCATATAATAATAACCCCGTCCCATGAAGTAGCAAGGATAGTCACGCAAGAATTAGCAGGAGACCCCACGCACATAAATGATTTACTCTACATTTATAGCAATGATTTGAGATGTTAGAAATTAATGTGTATTCATACTGATATACGTTTTCCTACCTATATACTGTACTTTGAATCATTGTTTATTTAAAATCACATAATCTGGTTCCATTTTAAGAAAAGGGGTTCACATCTGTGACATTGTTTTGCAGCACACATATTTAAAGTGTATTAGTTGACAATGTACTTGCTGGACCCCTGACTTATTTAAAGAAAGAGCATACCACTTAACATGTCAGTATGTGTTGCGTGATCCCCTGTCAGCTAATGGGTTAAACATGTTTCTTTTTCTCTGTTTCCTTAAATGATTATGGGGCTTTTGTCAATGGCTGCCACCTGCGGGGCAGGTGCATAATGGAGCAAATAGGTTTATAACAGAATCAGGTCCCAGGAACCGGGATACTTTGATATACAGCCCCCATGGTGTACAATGTTCATTTGTAGGGGTAGATCCTCAGAAGGTCGATCATTTTTTAAGGTGATGTAATCTCATTTTAACGTATCCAGATCTGTAACGCATATCCCCAAAGCTGCTTAACGCTATGTTGCTCAGCCATTTCCCTTAAAAATAAGGGAACCTAAAATTTTTACAGACCTTAGGCTTCTTCATATGCAAATTATATGGCAAAGAGCACTTTACCTACCAGCGGAGATCCTCATATCTCTGTTACTGTTAATGTTACAGATGCAGCCACCAGTATCCAATGAGTTGCCTTGGAAAATCTGGGGCAATCTCCCAGTAATGCTGCAACATTTCTGTGAGATTTCTGCAGCCAGACTAATGGCCTATGGAATTAACACAGTAGGTGTCCCTGAAGGTCCCATTCAAACTAAATGGGACTGCAGGGACCCCTGCTGTGTTAATCTGATGGGCCATTAGTCTGGCTGCAGAATCTCACAGAAATGTTGCAGCATTTACTGTGAGATAGTACAGATAGTACAGTATTTTCCCAGGTAAGTCATCCGATGCTGGTGGCTGCATCTGTATGCTACTTCCTTAACCCTATTTAGTGCATGCTAAAATCTGCCCTTACTTTTAACCCCTGAGGAGCGTTGCGTTTTTTCTACGAATTACCTACAAGGGTAAAGGGAAGGTCTTAAGTGGTACCCATATGAATGGACTGAGTGTAGGAATTAATCCTTTCATTATGTGTTATACAAACAGATACAGTATATGGTGGAACATATAAATGGCTGAAACACATCAACAAAGTAATACGGTATTAATTGTATTGTATTGTATTGTATGTCTTTATTTATATAGCACCATTTATGTACATAGCGCTTCACAGTAGTAATACATGTGGTAATCAAATAAATAACAGATAATACAAATAACAGATCATGGGAATAAGTGCTTTAGACATAAACGTAACATTAAGGAAGAGGAGTCCCTGCCCCGAGGCGCTTACAGTCTAATTGGTAGGTAGGGAGAACGTACAGAGACAGTAGGAGGGAGTTCTAGTAAGTGCGTCTGCAGGGGGCCAAGCTTTATGTATCATGTGTTCAGAATATTCACAGTGCTATTCATATGCTTCTTTAAGCAAGTGTGTCTTAAGGTGGGTCTTAAAGGTGGACAGAGAGGGTGCTAGTCGGGTACTGAGGGGAAGGGCATTCCAGAGGTGTGGGGCAGTCTGTGAAAAAGGTTTAAGGCGGGGGAGGGCTTTAGATACAAAGGGGGTAGAAAGAAGACATCCTTGAGCAGAACGCAAGAGTCGGGATGGTGCATAGCGAGAAATTAGGGCTGAGATGTAAGGAGGGGCAGAAGAGTGTAAAGCTTTAAAAGTGAGGAGAAGAATGGAGTGTGAGATGCGGGATTTGATCGGAAGCCAGGAGAGGGATTTCATGAGGGGAGATGCTGAGACAGATCTAGGAAAGAGTAGAGTGATTCTGGCAGCAGCATTTAGGATAGATTGTAGGGGAGACAGGTGAGAGGCAGAAGGCCGGACAGCAGGAGGTTACAGTAATCAAGACGGGAGAGAATGAGGGCCTGAGTCAGAGTTTTAGCAGTCGAGCAACAGAGGAAAGGGCGTATCTTTGTTATATTGTGGAGGAAAAAGCGACAAGTTTTAGAAATGTTTTGAATGTGAGGGGCGAATGTGATAGAGGAGTCGCGTGTGACCCCTAGGCAGCGTGCTTGGGCAACTGGGTGAATGATCGTAGTTCCAACAGTAATGTGGACAGAGGTAGTAGGGCCAGGTTTGGGAGGAAGTATGAGGAGCTCTGTTTTAGCCATGTTGAGTTTAAGGCGGCGGAGGGCCATCCAGGATGAAATAGCAGAGAGACATTCAGAAACTTTGGTTTGTACAGCAGGTGTAAGGCTGGGTGTTGAAAAGTATATTTGTGTGTCGTCAGCATAGAGTTGATATTTAAACACAAAAGATGTTATTAGGTCACCTACAGAGAGTGTATACAGAGAAAAGAGAAGAGGTCCCAGGACAGAGCCCTGGGGTACCCCCACAGAGAGATCAATAGAGGAGGAGGAGGTGTTAGCAGAAGAGACACTGAAAGTACGATGGGTGAGGTAGGATGAGATCCAGGATAGAGCTTTGTTCCGAATACCAAGAGTATGGAGAATATGAAGGAGAAGAGGGTGGTCCACGGAAACAAATGCTGCAGAGAGGTCGAGTAATATGAGCAGAGTGTAATGACCTCTGTCTTTGGCAGCCTGGAGGTCGTCAGTTATTTTAGTGAGGCCTGTTTCCGTGGAGTGAGCAGTGCGGAAGCCAGATTGTAGAGGGTCTAGGAGAGAATAGGTGTTGAGAAAATGGAGCAAGCGAGAGAATACAAGACTTTCAAGGAGTTTAGAGGCAAAAGGCAGGAGGAAGACAGGTCGATAGTTAGAAAGACAGGTAGGGTCAAGCTTGCTGTTTTTGAGTAATGGTATGACTGTTGCATGTTTGAAGGAGGATGGAAAGGTTCCAGAGCAGAGGGAGGAGTTAAAAATTTGTGTGAGCGTAGGGACTATAGTAGGAGCAAGAGGTTTTAGGAGATGGGAGGGAATGGGGTCAAGAGGGCAAGTGGTAGAGGGAGAAGAGGTGATCAACAGCGACACATCCTCCTCTGAGACAGTGGAAAAAGAGTCAAGGAAGGCAGGAGGAGAGTTAGGAAGAGGTGTGGGATGGGAGGAAGAAACAGAGGGGATGTTCTGCCATATGGACTCCGCCTTTTCCTTAAAATAGTCAGCAAAGTCCTGAGCGGGGATGGAGGAGGGAGAGGCAGCTGAGGGTGGTTTGAGTAGAGTATCAAAGACAGAGAACAGTCGGCGTGGGTTAGACTTGTGCATGTTGATTAGTGCAGAAAAGTAGGCTTGTTTAGCTTGCGAGAGGGCAGAGTTTAAACAGGATAGCATAAATTTGTAGTGAAGGAAATCTGCGAGAGTGTGAGACTTCCTCCAGAGGCGTTCAGAGGAACGAGTGGAGGAACGCAGCATGCGTGTGTGGGAATTTAGCCAGGGTCTAGGGTTAGAAGGGTGAGTGCGGCAGAGAGAAAGCGGGGCATGTAGATCAAGAGACGAGGACAAGACAGAGTTGTAGTTCCTTACCAGGTTTTCGGGGTCTGTAGCAGAACTGAGAGAGGAGAGGGAGGAGCGTAAAGTGGACTCAAAGTCAGGTAAGTGAATAGAGCGCAGGTTTCTGCAGAACCGGGGGGTAGATGGAGATGGAGAAGGGGAGAAGCGAGATAGAGAGAATGAGATGAGATGATGGTCAGAGAGAGGAAAAGGGGAAATGGAGAAATCGGAGAGAGAGAAGTTCTTAGTGAAAACCAGGTCTAAGTAGTGGCCATCCTTGTGGGTGCTGGCTGCAGTCCACTGTTGAAGGCCAAAAGAAGAGGTTAGAGAAAGAAAGCGGGAAGCCCAAGGGAGAGAGGGGTCATCAATGTGGCAATTGAAGTCCCCAAGGAGAAGAACAGGGGAGTCTGAGGAGAGGAAGAAGGAGAGCCAGGATTCAAAGTGAGAGAGAAAGGCAGAAGGGGGATGAGTAGAGGTAGGTGGGCGATAGATGACCGCCACATGGACAGGGAAAGGAGAGAAAATCTGGACAGTGTGAGCCTCAAATGAGGGAAAAGCAAGAGAGGGAGGAATAGGAAGGGTTCGGTAACGACAGAGAGAGGAGAGCAGGAGCCCCACGCCTCCACCCCTGCCATCAGTGCGCCCCCCTCCCCCAAAGGCACGGCTTCAAATGATGTTGCGAGTCACGTGACCCCCACCGCGTCATTTGACGCGCGTTGCCATGGCGAAGCGTCGCCGAAGACCTGGCTGTCAGTAGGTAAGTGAGGTCACAGAGGCCTCACGCCTCCCCTGGCATTAAATTAAAGGCCTGGGGGAAGAGCGCGTGGCCCCTGTAACAGCCCGCGCCCCCCCAGCAAAATTCTCCCGCCCCCCAGTTTGCGCACCGCTGGTTTAAAGTATGAGTTTCCTGGAATTAATCTATATACAGTATGAGAAAATGATTTTCAAGGAGACTGAAGTAACTAACATAATATATAATTACACACAGTTCAGGCAGTGTATGTAAAAAAAAAACATTTTTTGAAAACATTTATTCAACAAACATATATATATATATATATATATATATATATATATATATATATATATATATATATATATATATATATATATATATATATATATATATTACAGACAATCAGAAACATATATTAACATAGTTACAAAGTACGCCTGGTGTGGTTGGGAATGAGGTGTCGGACAATGTGTCCATGCTCTCCTGCATTGCCCAGGTCAGGACACTAGAAGATCCCGTCAACTGGGCAATGCTTGTAGTTACAGCTGTGGTGGGCTAACATTCCCTAATAATGCTCTTTCCTAATGCGCATGTCCAGTGTGTTTTTTTTAGGCTGCGGTTATTTAGCTAGGTATGTAACATTATTTGCCCTTATTTAGGATCTACCCCATAGTACTTTATTTTCTGAGATCAGAAAAAGTCAGAAGAATTGTGAATTGTCTTGCAAAATATGTTGGAGAACAACCTTCGTAATCCAATATCTAAAAAAAAAAATGTGGGGGTCAGAAACATTACGTTTATAATGTTGTCATTTTTCTTTTAAATCAGCTTTCTTTTTTTAAAACTGAAATGTAAACAATAAGTTTTATACGCATTTGCAGAAGTAAAAATGTTAATAGACCTCCCCTCCCACCCTTCCTTGCAAGGCCATAATATCTATAACATTTTACGTATAAGCAGCTTTCAAGCCAAAACTCCTCCCGTAGACGCTGAACAATTAAAAGGTATTAGCCATAACATATTTCAGGAACACAATAACCCATAAAACATAAACCACTCTCACCCGTCTCATACTCCCTCTCATAGAGCTTAAAAGTAACAAGAGAAGACAGCCAGGCTGCTGGTTTTCCATGAGAAGAAGCTTCCACACCCCTCATCAATCCCTTTTTTTCTTCTTCTTCTTAACTTGATACCCCTTTGAAGTTCCCATGCCTAATCTATTTAATTTACTAAAACCCATACAGTTACAGAGTGTTATCTTGTGACTCCAAATATTGATTTTATTTTAGTCATTACGAAACAAATGGTGGACACAGAGATGCCTTGTCCTATGGTAACAGCTGTACATCATGTTCACTTACAGTATTTTAAATCCTGCCTCATTTATAGTTTGGTCTTTGGCAAAATAATTATTACTGCAAATACAAGGTTTAATTAGGGTTCTTTATAACGCAGCCATGGAACCAAAATACTATATCTTTGTATTTAACGTTGCCTTACTGTGCAATTACTTATTTATGTTTAAGATATGATGAACCACGCATTAACGGGGTCAGCTGAAATCACAAAACGTGTGTGTGCTCTGCAGGGTGGTGTCATTATCTGGACTCTAAAGGTCCAACAGTCCAAATAAGTCAGATTTGGCATTTTCATGAGACAATTCTGAACTTTAAGAAGTGACACTAAATTGATGTGTATTGAAGGAAATTAAATTTGGATCGTCTAATGTGATTCACTCCAAATTAGTGAGACGCGCAGAGCTTTCTTGTGATGCTTTTCTCATAACTGAATTTGGTTCTGACTGGGTTACTGGCGGTACTGTCCTATCGAAGAGTTGATTATCATGCAGATCAACAGTTTTGCACCAGCTTTCATATGAAAATAAATGTAATAGCCACATGGAAATCAAAGTCTTCCAGCTTCCATACAAGTGCAGTACTGGTTCAAAAAACAGCATTTATCTGAAAACAGAAATCAGACCAAGAGCAATGAGATGTGAAATCTGGTGCTTTGCCCCCCTACCCTATTGTAACAATAATAGTTTGTTCTTGTATAGCGCTGCTTGTTTTGCGAAGTGCTTTACAGAGACATTTTGCAGGCACAGGTCCCTGCCCCGAAAAGAGCTTACAATATACAGCACCGACAAAGTTTATTGCAGCAAATGCCGCCGGTTCACTGGGATTTACTCCGGCTGGTGCTGAGGAAAGTCAGCACATCAGCCGCATCCAGCCGCGTCCCCTCCGTTCCCCCCCCCCTCCAATCCGCGCGCAATTTAAACATCTTCCCGACCCTCTAGCTGCGCCTGCTGTGCCCCTCTGCTTCCCCGCTCCCCCGCTTACCTCACTTCAAACCTTCAGGGGAGTCGGGGAAGCCGGGGAAGCCGGGGAAGCCGGGCGCTCGCTTGACTGTGACGTCACCGACGTCACGCGAACGAGCCGCTTCCCAACGCTTCTCCACGCTGCCGCCACGCATCCTGCCGAGCGGCATTTGCTCGAATAAACTTTGTCGCTACTGTATGTTTTTGGTGCCTGAGGCACAGGGAGATAATGACTTACCCAAGGTCACAAGGAGCTGAAACCGGGAATTGAACCAGGTTCCCCTGCTTCAAACACAGTGCCAGAGTCAGTGTCTTTACTCACTGAGCCGCTCACTCGCCCATTTTGTAGCAAAAAGTCTTTCAGAAATAACCCACATGGTGCATAACTGAGTTTTTCACTTAACTAAATTGTTGGCCTTTCCTGTCACTGCTATTCAAAGGAGGAAGAAAAGAAAATCAAGCGCAAATGCCGTTTAACAATATAAATAGTGAACACACTTGTGATACCAAAAATAAATATAGTACATATGGAGGTAGTGCAGCTCCAGAAAAAGGACTCAAACCAGCATCCAAAACAGGTACACTGAAGCAAGGGATCAGAAGCGTAAATATTCCCCAAATATGTGGGGGGAAAAAAGAGAAACACAATAGTGCAATAACGTATCAATAAATAAATGCGGGGTTGGGAATAGGAGGTATCTCACTCACAATTGTGAAGTATAATATAGACGTTGTGGTTATTCAGAGTCACCAACTCATAGAGAATTTCTTCCAATACGTGCTAGTGGATATTCCCCAGGAACAGGGGATGAGGTAATTGTATTGTATTGTATTGTATTGTATTGTATGCCTTTATTTATATAGCGCCATAAACGTACATAGCACTTCACAGTAGTAATACATGTTGTAATCATATAAATAACAAATAATATAAATAACAGGTCATGGGAATAAGTGCTTCAGACATAAAAGTAACATTAAGGAAGAGGAGTCCCTGCTCCGAGGAGCTTACAATCTAAATGGTAGGTAGGGGAACGTATAGAGACAGTAGGAGGGAATTCTAGTAAGTGCGTCTGCAGGGGGCCAAGCTTATCCAGGATTATCCACAGTGCTATTCATATGCATCTTTAAGCAAATGTGTCCTAAGGTGGGACTTAAAGGTGGATAGAGAGGGTTCTAGTCGGGTATTGAGGGGAAGGGCATTCCAGAGGTGCGGGGCAGAAAGTGAGAAAGGTTTAAGGCGGGAGAGGGCTCTAGATACAAAGGGGGTAGAAAGAAGACATCATTGAGAAGAACGGAAGTCAGGATGGTGCATAGCGAGAAATTAGGGCTGAGATGTAAGGAGGGGCAGAAGAGTGTAAAGCTTTAAAAGTGAGGAGGAGAATTGAGTGCGAGATGCGGGATTTGATCGGAAGCCAGCAGAGGGATTTCAGGAGGGGAGACGCGGAGACAGATTTAGGAAAGAGTAGAGTGATTCTGGCAGCAGCGTTTAGGATAGATTGTAGGGGAGACAGGTGAGAGGCAGGAAGGCCGGACAGCAGGAGGTTACAGTAATCGAGACGGGAGCGAATGAGGGCCTGAGTCAAAGTTTTAGCAGTCGAGTAACAGAGGAAAGGGCGTATCTTTGTGATATTGCGGAGGAAAAGTTTTAGATACATTGTGAATGTGAGAGGAGAATGTGAGAGAGGAATTGAGTGTAACCCCTAGGCAGCGTGCTTGGGCTACTGGGTGAATGATCGTATTTCCAACAGTAATGTGGAAGGAGGTAGTAGGGCCAGATTTGGGAGGAAGTATAAGTAATTCCCATATGCGAACAAAATAGAGAGGACACAGATAGTATAGATAGTTTTATCAACAATAATTCAAATGTGCTAGAGGTGCAGGCATGTGGACCACCCTGGGTAAGAAAGTGGATAGGATCCTGCCCCTTGCTCATGAAATTCAGTCATGAATGAGTGTGCATGTCACTTGTATTTACTTATCCACTTTATTGCATGGATACCCTAGAGCTGTTGTAAACAGCTGAGCCTGAGTCAAGGTAGATACAGAATAAGCGGACCTGCTAAAAAAACAGTGATAAAGGTTTTTTTTTTTAAGATTTTGACAAACTAATTTAGTGTGGCATTGAGTTTTCATGCCTGCCCTTGAATATTAAAATGGGTTAATATAAAGCTTTTCATGCACTCGGTCAAGGAAGTTTGCTTCTTGCCTCTCGGATATTTAAATGAAATGAGACTGTGAGCTGTATTTGGCTTCATCGATCCATTGGCCTCTAATGAATATGCTGTGCAGACTTTATTGTCATTTGTTAGAATGTAAGGTAAACTCTTCTACAGGACTGTGAGGACAGCTGCACAGCATATTGAACAGGATCCATTGTTCATACACATTGCCATATACACTGACTTTATCTTGTAAAAAGCAAAACAACATACGTTACTAAAAATATATCTCTTATGTGTACCTAATATGTTTATAGCATGCAATCTATTTCTAACAATAAAGAAAACTAACACATATGAATACTATGGTGCAAGTGGTGTCTGTTTTGCTTTTTAGTCTCCAAAGAAGGCAAAAAAGAAGGCAGAAGGCACCAGCTCCAACGTATTCTCTATGTTTGATCAAAGCCAGATTCAGGAATTTAAAGAGGTAACATAGTTTTTATTTCACTAGCTGAGAACATTTCTCAAAATATGAACCTAGACTCATTGTGTAACATAAAATGTTGCTTGTGCTATGTAGTCCTTTTGAATTAAGTGAAGCTTCTTAGTAAGCCTAAATAACGTCAAACATATACTCATTGTTTCCCTATTTTATTCATTGGTGCTCATTATCAGACTTTACAAAATATTTCCTGATTTTACACTGTAGCAATCCATTACTACCTTCAAACGCTATTGGATATTGCCAAATTGTTATACTGTGCCACCACAGGCCAACTCTCAAGTGGCAAGTCCGTAGCTTATAATAGCAGTAAGGGTTTTCAGATCATAATGGCAGAGACCAGGAGAAAGAGTTAAAGGTAAAATTCCCCCTCTTTGCTTGATAAATGTTGCTCCGATTGCAGGGTTTATAACTTTATTTGTGTGGCTCTCCTTTAAGCAAAACAAAAAATAACCAAAAACAACTTCCGTGTAGAATGGTGAGCATTAATGTGTCATTAACAATCAAATGAATATGCATACCAAACACTAGCATTACTCTCGTTACTGGAGTACCGGCGTGATGACAATTGATATAATATGATATTAGTAATAATAAAGCAAATGAAAATATCACTTGTGAGGCATTCACATGTTTCCGACAGGTCTGCAACCCGGCTTGTCACCATTATCTCATAGCATACAGTGCTTCCACTGCAGCAGGGGATTCTGGGAAATGACATACAAACGAGCACACAGTGCTCAGTAAGTGGTGCCAAACGTTAGGTTTTTAATTCATGCTGCAGTGAGTCGCTATTGGTTCACGGAAATTCTGTTGCAACCATCCGGGATTACTTACTGTATTTCATGCCCCTATGGGTTAATGTTGGCTGGATTCGATAGTGCTGGCTTCCATCCAGCAGCATACTGTGCCGGGTATTAATTTAGTGGAGGGAGCTTTGGGTTGGTTAATTGTGTTTTAATTAAACCTCTTGTCAGGATATATTAGCACGTGGAAAGTGTGTAATTCGCAGTGGCTTTGTTTGTTGCTTATTTCTAACTGAAAGTGAAATGTGTCATGGACTGTAAGAGGCGATCAGAGAGGATGGAGGAACTGGCAGTCCTGAAGAACTAATGCTGTGCTGTTTTTCTGTCACTAGGCTTTTACCATCATGGACCAGAATAGAGATGGCTTCATTGATAAAGGAGACCTGCGAGACACATTTGCTGCTCTGGGTAAAAAGTGATATCTAAATCAAATTCACATGCTCAAGTATGTAGGAAACTATTATACTTAAACCAAAGCTGCGTGAGTCAAATAAGATATGTCAAACTCAGTGAGCCAAAAGGGAAGTCTGCCAGCGTGATTTAACCTGATCCTCTTGTTTATGGGCTTGGGACTTTTCTCTATATACCGCAATGCATTATCTTTATGTAATTCTTTATGGTCTTCAAGCATGCAAATGAACCAATGGGAAAAACAGTAGAGGCGCAGTGAGCTCTGATACCAAAGAGCTTACAGTCTACTTTAGTTAATCAATGTTAAGGAACCTTTTAGTCAAGTCATTGCTCTGTCCAGACATTTTAAAACGACATCAAAAACCTTAATAGACAGTGTCAGATCACACATAAACATATGTGTTATATGCGTGGTAATGTGTCTTTACGGTACATACAGTACATTAAAGATTTGATAAGCTCATAAAGTTGCATTTTTAGTAATGTGGCTGCGGCAAACTCAAATCACAGGATAATATATAAAAGTTGATTTGCAGTTAGTGGTATCAATTGTATTCTATAACCTGCTTATCACCCCCGCTTCATCATTAAAACTGGGAGACTAGTATAGTAATGTTTCCTTGGATTTTCAGCTATTTTTCATTGAATAATAATTTGAGCTGCTAGAACTAAAAAAAAAATTACATCATACTTTTCTGAAAATATCAAATATGGAGAAAACATCTTTGACAGTGATTTGACAACCTATTGTTAATTTTAACGCCTCCAGTACATATATTGGGAAACCCCCCCTAAAACCTGGATTCCTACTAAAAATGAAACCCAAGAACTGAAGTCACAGAACTACAGAATTTAATTGACATGTATTTGCCATGTCAAATTACCAATCCTGTGCATTGAAGCCACAATACTGTACTTCATTGTTCAACCAGATTGGAAAATGCTGTTGTACCTTGCTAAGTTAAAGAAAATTGGCTTGTATATGGTACACTGTGCCTGAATTTCACTTAGCCCAAACAGAAACATATGATACGGCACTCATGCTCTCCCATGCTCTCCCCTTGCTGTTTGTTTAACAAGTTTATTTCAAACAGCACTTTTCTCCAAATGGGACTCTAAGCCCCTCACAATTACAGTACAGTGCGCAGTATACGGACACACTCCTGGCCCAGATAAGATTATACTCTACATTTTTGGCGCCTGAGGCACAGGGAGATAAAGTAACTTCCCTAAAGTCACAATGAGCTGACACTGGGAACTGAACCAAGCTCCAGTGATTCAAACTCAGTTTCATTGTTTACAGAGTCAGTGTCTTTACTCACTGAGCTGCTCCTTCGCCATTGGTTGCAGGCGTACTCCAAATACCTCCTATAGACACCTCCAACAGGAGGTCTCAAAGAAACAGAAAACAAAAAGCAAATAGTGCACTAGGGATCCATATGAAATATAAGGTATATTTAATTTAAAATGAAAAACAATTCATGCATATAGAACAATACATCTAAAATGTGCAATATAGCAACACGTTTTAAAGCATCCAGTAGGTTGCACATGGAACATGGAAAAGATGGCCGACATAGTTGCAGATCCGCCAATGTTATTCTCCGGAGAGGATCATCATACCCCCCACCCCCCCTGTCTCTGTACGTTCCTCCTACATACCAATTAGCTTGTAAGCTCCTCGGAACAGGGCTCTTCCTAAATGTTACGTTTATGTCTGAAGCACTTATTCCCATGACCTGTTATTTATATGATTACCATGTGTATTACTACTGTGCAGCACTATGTACATTAATGGCGCTAATCAAATAAAGACATACAATACAATATCCATATACACCATATGCTGACAGTGATCCTCTCCGGAAAATAGCAAATGCAAATCTGCAACTACTGTACTTCGGCCATCTTTCCCATGTTCCCCGCGCGACATGCTGGATGCTTTTAAACTTGTTACTATATTGTAAGGTTTATATGTATTGTTCTATATGCATTAATTGTTTGTTCTTCTTTATGTAAATATACTTTATATGTCATACTGATCCCTAGTACGCTGTTTGCTTTCTCTGTTTTCCACTTAGCCCAAGCTTTGATTGTGTTCCTTTAATGATCTCTGCAAGCAAACAGACAATTTTCTTGGAACCTGATATGAATGCATGCGCTGACTAGACATAAGAACATGGCTTATACCTGTCTTCTATTAATACAACAATGACATAATTGCAGACAGCTTGATGCTTATGTAATGCTTAAAGTTTGGATAGCAATGTCAGCATTGCATAAATATCAGTCACATGCTGTGCATGAAGGGCAACACACAAGAGCAACACACACAGACAACACACACAGACAACACACACGGGCAACACACACGGGCAACACACACGGGCAACACACAAGGGCAACACACAAGGGCAACACACAAGGGCAACACACAAGGGCAACACACAAGGGCAACACACAAGGGCAACACACACGGGCAAAACTTTTTCAACTAAGTAGACTCCTACTGGAGTTAGGAAACATTAACAGCGGCTTCTCTACAGAAAACGTGTTTCTCCCCCATTCCCAATTCTACCCGTAGCATTGTAACTCAGATCATTGTGTCTGATAAATTCACTGGCGATAGTTTTTATTCGTTCCATGCAATAAATGTAAATATGCTACCTTACTTTACCCATCGCTGACACAGACTTCATTGTGATTTAGTAGAGTGCCCTTTTTACTTAAACATCCCCCAAAACACGCCTCTATACAACATGGAGAGATACCTGGACTGCATACAGTATGAATGGGAGCTGAGGCATGCTAATGCTTAGTACTTTTTGTGGATCTGGGTCTCTCTCTTTTTTTTCTTCCTAGAAACCCTGTTTCATGGTCTGGTCTTTAAAAAGGTTGGCGAAACTGCAAATTATTTATGGAAATGTGTAATTTTTGTTCAATTTTGAGCATTGCAAACTTTTGCGAATATTTACAAAATCAAAAAAACATGTAAAACAATTTGCGAACCACATTTGTACAAATTTGCACATCTCATCTCATACTTAATAGATCCTGACAATGCTGGTGTACAATGGTGTAGTGCAATGGTGAACAGTAGTACAATGGTGTAGTGCAATGTAGTACAATGGTGTAGTCAGTGCAATGCTGCGGTATAATGGTATAGTACAATGCTGCGGTATAATGGTATAGTGCAATGCTGTGGTATAATGGTGTAGTGCAATGCTGTAGTAGAGTACAATAATACACTTCGTGATCCCATCTCCATTAAATTTCCTATAATGGTAACATTACCATTTCAGCATCATATTACTTCTTTAAGCTTTGAAAAATCAGTGCTAAACAGTATGCACCATGTATACTAGAATTGCTGTCAGAAGTTTGATTGTCAAGATTAAATGGGTTAAAATGATGGTTTTTTTTTTTATGATTCCTTGTTCAGGTCGCATTAATGTGAAGAGTGAAGAGCTTGACGACATGGCCAAGGAGGCACCAGGACCGATTAACTTCACTGTCTTTCTTACTATGTTTGGAGAAAAACTCAAAGGTATGTCTGATCAAGTAAACAGAACTGAAAAACAATCCCGACCACCCACATGACTTATAAATAAATGATTCCATGGCTTAATTGGGGTTCATTGATATCCCCCCTAAACACTGCTATGAGGAAACATTTTGCTTTGGAATTAACAATGGAAATGTAGGGTATTATTTAGTTTGTACTAATCCTGTATAAATTACAGTAATCCTGACAAATACTGTAGATACTGGACAGCATCTAAGTCAGGACTTCTCAGAGTTGGTAATGTTTTGCAGACCCCTTACACAGAGCGGGCGTTATAGTATTAATCCCTTTCATAATAACTACTAAAGTATTATTTCCCTGAAGCTTATTTTTTTTTTTTTTTGTGTGGGATAAGTTATTAATTACAGGATCTGTTTTGGTTTTAGAAAGCAGGAAAGAAAGTGTCTGATTGTATAAACGTGCAGCCACACTTAGCAACATATATTAGATTTGAAATAAAGAGGAAGCTTTATGTCATGCTACAGTTTTTTTTTACATTTGTTTCACAAAGAAATGCATATTTCTTTCATTAAGGTATTTTGAAGGCCTCCTAATTAACAAGGAATGCTGTAGGGAAGGGGTGCGCAAACTTTTCCCCCTGCGCACCCTTGCCTGCTCTCCTTACCGGCTCTACACCCCCCCCCCTCCTTCCTTGTCCTTGACATCAAATTACGCAGTGGGGTCCCGTGACATTACGTTGGCATGGCAACGTGGTGTCACGTGAGCCTGGCCGCGTTGCCGAAGACAATGTAGGAGACCTTGTAGAGGCCTCACGCGATCCCCCGGCATTAAGTTAATGCTGTGGGGAAGAGCACGGGGCCTCTGCAATGCCATGCCCCCCCCCCGTAAAATTTTGCGCTCCGCTCCTCCTAGGGGGTGTGACCCCAACTTTGCGCACCCCTGCTGTAGGGAATCCAAGTTTGCAGTGAGTTCTAAACTAGTTCTTACAATTCACAGTAGCAACCCGTTGTACAAATATTGTGGGTATAGGAAACAGTATCAATATCGCTCGGACACAAAAAAGCGCTAGAGAACTTAATCAGGAATGAAAAAGTGGGCAAAGAGCTGATGTACTTGGAAAATTCGGCATGAGAATATTCTTTCACTTGTTTTTCAGCAATGCCTTCAGTATGCCCTTAAGGGTATTAAACATACTGACCAACTCTCCGTATCTAGGAGTAGGGATTCTGTGTTTAGCTCTTAAACAGGAAAATAACAGAAAACCACAATTGGCTGATCATCTTGCACTTCTGGTTAAAAGCAATAAAAAAACGGAAATGAAGCATTATTTCCTATTGAGTTCCCCCTCTTGCTCGGCCACAGGTAGGAGACAAAGACAACACAAGGATAATACGGAAACTAAAAAAAAGTGCACGCTATTCAAATGTGTCTGTTTTGTGTTATTGTTAACACTGATAGACATTATTTTTTACCCCTCATTTTTAGCATTATTTTCCAAAGGAAGTCAATTTAAGTTTTAGAAACCTTGTTTATTTTCATCCTAAATCTCCTTTAAGGAGGGAGGGAAGAACAGGAAGAAGGGGAGAGTGGGGAAAGAACGGGGAGGAGGGGGAAGGAGGGAGAGAGATGGAGGGGGGGGAGAGAGATGGAGGGGGGGAGAGAGATGGAGGGGGGGGAGAGACGGAGGGGGGGAGAGAGATGGAGGGGGGAGAGAGATGGAGGGGGGGAGAGAGATGGAGGGGGGGAGAGGAGGAAGTGAAAGAGGGGGTGAGGAGGAAGGAGGGGAAGAGTTACATTTCATAGTGTCTCAAGTTGTGTATATATTCTCCTGAAACCTTCCTCCATATAACAAAGGGAGAAGCACCTGTGCTGATAAAAGAGCACCTCTGAGGTAATTGGGATATATGCAAATGAGACAAGCAAAGTATATTTAAATCAGTCACACCCCACACCTTATTTGGAGGTTTTAGGGGATCTATATACAACTTGAGACTTTTCTAAATGGAAGTCCTCCTCCTCCAGAAAAAAAATGCCACTTGTTTGACATGGTTTAGCCTTTTGCATTTAACGGAGCTACAGTCCTAGAATTCAGCTAGTTGTAAAATGAAATGCAAGTTTGAGGCTTTTTAGTCATTCTTCCTGGATTTGCAGACCCAGAATGAAACCACTTCTAAAAAAGCATTTTAGAGAATAGCAAAACCCTGCAAATCCCACCAAAAACGGCTCTTTCCACATGGACTGGCACAACTCAGAGACAATAGACTAGAGTATGCCCTGAGGTACGGGTTATAAAGCCAAATTAAGATCCCATGGCACTTTATATACTGGCAAAAAAAAAAAAATCCCGGTGAAACGTAGCGAAATTCTGGTGAAATTGGCAACATTTGGAGTAATGCAAAATGTGCACCTTTTAAAACATTCTCACATCTTTATCGGGGAGGTTTATGCTACCTCGAAATTAGCAGAGATTTGTTAATTAGAATTGTGGGATAAAAGATGAAGAAACTGATATATCTTATTATAAAAAGCTTGCTCCCTCACGCTACATGTTAATACTACCCAAAGTGTTAGATGATGCACACAGGGCAACTCTGAAATGATTATGCCAAGTGATACAGAATTTTAATTGCTAAAATTGTCTTGATACATTGAGGGGGGGTTCATTAGTTCAATTGGCATTAACTGTCATTGACTTAAATGGGAGTTAATGCACCTATTGGAGCTTCGTGAATGCTCCTCCCCCCTTTAAATCAATCAAGCAATTCAGCCACTCTAGGTTTTTGAATGAGAATGTGAGATTTAAACTTGAGAACGTTCCATGCACAGCTTCACTGGGATTAATGTCTTATATTTCCAGTCCCAGTTTAAAAATCTGATCTGTGTGGGTACTGTATGTTCCTGTAATCTGGAGCCATGTTGTAATCCTAGCTGTTTTTTTTTTATTTATTTTTTTCTCAATGACAAATTCATTATTTTTCTTAACCCCTTTTCAGTGCCAGAGAGGCTTGCAATGCATTGCTCTGAAAGTCTGCAGTTTAAAGGATTGTGTTGTATTTTGTAAATGGCATTTTTGCAGACTCACACTTCCTTATTCTTGAGATATTCCGTCTAATGCAGGGGAGCGCAAACTTTTTGAGCTGCGCCCCCCTGTCTCTCTGCCCCGGCTCTCGCGCCCCCCTGCCTTCCTTCAGCTGCGTCAGATGACGCTGCGTGGGCGTGTGACGTCAGGTCACATGGTGCCGCGGCGTCTATTGACGCCGCGTTGCCATGGTGACGCAACACAGACGGCTGAATCCCGGTAAGTAAACAGTTGCAGGGGCCTCACGCGATCCCCCGGCATTTAATTTAAATGCCTGGGGGAAGAGCGCGGGGCCTCTGCAACTGCCCGCGCCCCCCCAGCACAATCTCCCGCCCCCCCTGGGGGTCGCGCCCCCCACTTTGCGCACCGCTGGTCTAATGAACTCTTACCACTTTGAGGTAGACTTCACAAGGGGCAGAGCAAGAAGTACTATTTATTTATTTATAAAAATGTTTTACCAGGAAGTAATACATTGAGAGTTACCTCTCGTTTTCAAGTATGTCCTGGGAACAGAGTTATAAAAAATACATGGTTACATTAAAAGAACAGGGTTATACAGTGAATTCACAGACATTTCATGGACAGATAGAGTTGGAAAATTGGGTACAGGGGATAAAGGGCTTGTGAGTTTCAGATTGAAATAGAGCAGCGTTAACATCACCAAATGGCAGCAAACAGCTCACACCCATTGGCTGCCCATCAGGCTGTCCACCATTGGGGCAACGCAGATGTACACTGGGGTGGTTGAGATTGAATCTGTTGCAGCTATGAACAAAAAGTTCTGTGTGTCCTCTTTGGCTCTTTAACATTCCAGTGGGTGGGGTTGACGTTCCACAAAGTACAAGCTCATGTTAACCCTTAGCATGCTGGTCCTGTGCAGAGGGGAGCAGTTCTTGGAGAGCCCCATCAGGCTGTCAGCCTTTGGTGCCGCGCAGACGTACACTGGGGTGGTTGAGATTGAATCTGTTGAGGCTGTGAAAAAAAAGTTCTTTAACATGCTTCCTTAGAGTTGCTGCTCCGTTCGAATCACTCTTGCTGCTGGGCACAGCTATTCTATATTGTAGCATAGGATAGAATTGTCCTGTTGCCCCTCTACAGAAAATCAGAGGGGGTGGGAGGGGTGCAAACCAACGTATGAAAATTATTTCCAGATAGTTTTAGTAGGAAAAGCACACAGGTGCTGGGAGTCATGCTGTTGTACTGATTCTGAATTTCTCTAGGTCCTCGGTGATTGGAAGTTTTCAGCACTGTCAATTACCACTAAACTGGGGAAACCAGAGCCCCATAAGTTAATGTTGCAACTTTTTATCGAGGATCCTAAAGGGATCGAGAACTGGCATCGATTATTTTTTATTGGGCCTTGTCTGATCAGGCCATACCTTTTCTATGCCCTTGGATTTTACTTTGGCCTTTCGATTCCAATGTGAGAACAGGATAGGTACCAACTAATTTGACAAATATACCTATCAACTCATCACACACTAAATCCACACAGAGAAAAGGTTAAGGATATGAAAGTAATGAAAACGACCTTTAAATTGGGCCCTGAAGAAGAGATGGGGTCCACTAGAAACTGAGCTTTACACATGAGAACTGTGGTTTGCCAGATGCACATCTAAATAACAATATTTATGTAATACAAACCATATGCCATTTTCCCTCTTGAGGGGTAGAAAAATGCATTTGCAATTTGTTTAGAAAACAAATATGATACACATCAAAGCAACGCTTTATTTACCAACTAATCAATAAAGGATGGCTAATGCACGACTTTGCTTCAGACAAAGCCCAAGGAAATAGCAAGAAACAAATGTAGAACACACTTTGAAATGGTTACATGTGCAGTCCAAGCTCTGTGAAAGTGCCCTATATTTGCCAGTGGCAGCATGATTGACAATAGAAATGTAAGTGTAAAGAGATATTGATTGAGAAGAGAGGACGCTCAGTGATCCCTTAAAGGCAAGGCGAATGCATTTTTCAAAAAAACAATAATGTATCTTTTTGCCCTTAAGTATGTTTCATGAGATTTTTATTTTCTTTATCGACAGTCTGCTCAAGTGAAACTTAAGTGATGGACATGACCATTGAACAAGTGAAACCGAGGCAAATGCATTTTGTAAATTGACTCGATAATAAAACAAAGTTTCGGTATGACCTGAAACCGCAAAGACTTTTCATGAGCTACGTTTGTATAGTTCTGCAGGAGCTCATGTTTCATCAGATAATTTCAAGAGAAATATTACCTTTATTTTACTTTTACTAAAAATCAGATTCAAATATATTGTAGTTGGGTAGAGGGTGTTTTAGAATTAAATATGTCCCCAAAATAATTACATTTAGTAGTATGAACTAGAGAATCATAACAATGTCTATCCTTATATTATTAAGATTACTGTGTTAATATACTAAGCGTAGGCAAGATTTACCAAAGAGAACTGGGTTTAAAGCCTAAAATTCAAAACCTCATTTCGCTCTGTTATTTGCACAATGTGGGTTAATGGATCATTTTAAGGGGATCATCTTTAAGATTAAAGTTACATTTAAGTTGGCCTGTTTCTGGGTTTACTGTAGTGGAAAGAGCACCTGAGATCAAATGCTATATATACTGCTGGGTACAGTTCTACAGAAGGAAAAGAGAGAGCAATCTGAGTGTTGGCTGTGAGATTTCTCTACTCAGAAAAGATCACAGATTCATGTACGTGTCACTAGGGGCTCTTCATAATGAAATAAAACCTAGAGAAACTGTTCCCTCTATTTAAGTTTACATAGTTCCTCATTTAAGAGTTTAATCTGTGTAAACTTCTTCTTGAATATGTCCATTAATACTTAATACAAACTAATATATAATTTCACTTTTTAAGATGAGACCATGGAGTATTTTAAACCGCTAGTGGACAATTGGCCATATTGATCCTGGAGAAGTGTAGATTTTGTTTTACCGGTTTGTCGTACCTTTCAATGGATCTCAACATGACACTTTTTTTTTATAGATGAAAAGATATTGCACAGAGGTTCTGAAATCTTACAGGTCTCTTCTCCGTGTGTCACTTGATACCATTCAATTTCCTCGGAAATTTTGTAGTATCTTGGATACAGATGTTGGTTGTTACTCCAGCCATGCAAAAAAAAAAAAAAAATCTTCAGCCAAACTCTCACATACGACAAAATGTGATTAAATACAAACACCACCATTTACAGTACTTTGTGATAGCTTCATTGCACAAGGCCACTCACCCTGCCAAGTAGTCGGATACACAGAGAAAGTCTGCTACTGTGCAGAGAACAAAAGGAACACTGACTAGGTACTCCTTTTCATAACCTAAAACATCTTTATCACATAACTGAAAGGGGGAATTGAAGATATTCAACTTATGCCACACGTGCCTAAAACACTGAAAATATATATTCCAGGAGTCATCTTCAATAGCCTACAAACAGCCTCACAACCTCTCCAATGTACTCAACTTTGGGGCCTATTCAATAAAGTGGCACTTTTGCAGGTTTAAATTAACATTTTCCGGCACAAAAAAAACCCTTTGCCCTATTCAGTAAAGGTAGATGCACTTATGGGTTTGCTGTATCTTGTGCAGTGCAGGATATTTTTTATACTTTCTTTTTTCCAATAACATTATTATATCTGTCCCAGCAGCATTCCCACTATGTATGATCAACGTATGTATAACTATTTGACTTTAGCTCTACAGGCATGATGAGATTATCCAATAAAATGGTGTTTATAGTGGCCCTAATTAGCTTGACCTACACATACAGTACTGAAAAAAACATTTTGGTGAAGCACTAAAAAATGTAGGTAAAAATAACCTGGGACATACGCAGCATGAACCTGTCTAGGGAGAAAGAATCTTGCACATTACAGTATTTGGTTATTTTTAGTATGATCATCACACAAGAACATTTGTGTCCATGTGACCTCCAGCAGATTTATCAGTGTCCAGTAAAGCAAATTGTGATTTTTTTTTCATTCTGGGCACAAAAACAGTATTTTAATGAAAATATTGTGGAAAGTGAGATGTCAGTGAAGTGTAGGAGACCACTAATGCTAAAAATCACTGTGTTCTAATGAGTAGCTTAATTTTTAATGATTTACAGTAACGGGTCTTCTCCAGACTCTGCTGTTGTTTAAGTAACAAAGTTTGTGAGGGGTTAAAATAGTTTTGCGGCTGAGGGATTCTTGCAAAAGAAAGAGGAAAATAAATACACCATTAAAGATAGCACAGCATTTATTGAGACAACTAGGCAGATAAAGTTAAATATGGAAATTAGTTGTCTTATATTTGAATTAACAGGAAATAAGACAGATGTTATATGAGTAACAATCTATTTATTTTAGGCACAGACCCAGAAGAAACCATTCTGAATGCTTTCAAGATTTTCGACCCCGATGCAAAAGGCCATATAAAAGCAGATTAGTAAGTTCATCATTTTTATTGTATTAGCTCAATGAATTACTTAGTGGTGCCTAATCAATCTTTCTTTTAATTCTCTCAAAATAATTTAATATGCTATAAAGCTGTATTCTCAGGAAGATTTAAGCTCCATTTATCTGAATGGAGGTTAAAAATTCCCAAGCAAGGGGAAGACTGTTTTTTATCATGCGCCCACAGCTTTAATAATTAGTTTGTCCACAATCCGCAGCATACTACAGTATCCTTCAACACAAATGATATTATATAATACAGTACCTGCAGTTAGGAAGTCACCCATCCTATTGCAACATTGATGCTTTGTCTTCAATGGAACAAAATGTATATCTTTATTTATATAGCGTCAACCATAACACTGTATAGCAGTAATACACGTGACATAATATTATAACACATAATGGGAATAAACGCTTCAGGCATAAAAGAATAGAAAAAGGTGTCCCTGCCCCAAAGAGCTTACAATCTATAGGGTAAATGGAGAGAACTTACAGAGACAGAAGGAGGGTGTTCTGGTAAGTGCATCTGCAAGGGACCAAGGTCAATGAACATGAGATGTATAGTATCAGCCAGCGGAACTACTCATATGCTTTGTTAAAGATGTGTCTTTTAAGAAAGGTCTTAAAGGTGGATAGAGAGGGTGCTAGTCGGATATTGACTGAAAGGTATTCCAGAGGTGTGGGGCAGTGAGTGAGAGGTTTTAGGATGGAGAAGTCTTAAGATACTTCTTATTTTCAAGTATTTTCAAGCGATTCAGCAGCAGAGATGAAAAACAACCAGTAAATTGGGTTTATTAATGGTCTCTCCAAGCAGAGATGGAAAAGGCATCACAAAGAAATGTTAAAATCTTTGGGATAAACACAAGACTATTATAAATATCTGAATTAAACCTGGGACTGAAAGTGTCTGATGTTTTAGAACAGCATAATAAAAGTGGCAAAGCAAGTGGACCCAGAGCACTTTTCCTTATCTGCGATAATTTCCAGTGTCGAGTTTGCATGACTTTAAGATCACAGGGAAAGTTATACATCTGGTACATCGACATATCGTATCAATCCTCTTCAGCTAAAACTGTCTTTTCAAGTCATGATTTTAATTATTGTATGTCTGCTCAAGTCATGATTTTAGTTCCCTTGAGGAAACCATACAGATGATTCCTTTTATATGCCAACAATTCGTATTATATGCCGACAAGATGTTTTTGGATCATTCAGGATTGTCTTAACTGTGTCATATTCATTGACAATTAATCTCTTTCTGTTTTTATTACAGCATCAAGGAAATGCTTATGACTCAGGCAGACCGATTCAATCAGGAAGAGGTAGGATTCCTAAAACATTTTTTTTTTATATGACCAATACCGCAGGAATGGGAAAGAATAGGTATACAAAACAATTAGGTTGCTTGTAATGTGAATCATTAACATCAGACATACCATAAGGACAAAAGAAAACAACCATAAAAGGAATCTTAAATATATAATGACCGAGCCTGCCTAATAGTTTCACCCCATTAGAAACTGATCAAAAACGTCTGAAAACATGATCGGGAAGAAGGATAAATCAAAGATTTAACTCTCAGCAGCAGAGTTAGAAAGCAGACCGAGGTCAGTGTGTGCCTGAATCAGCAGAGAACTCGTATAGCCCCACATGCTGCCAGCAGCACTGGAAAAATTGAGATGGTGAGCACTCAGCTAGTAGGTAAAACTAGAGTTTATAATCAGCGCAGCACAGCTAGCACAGGTTGGATGGTGATCCCTGAGCCTATCTAGATATACTAAAGAAAACCGAAACATGCAGCACTCAAAACAACAAACAGCAAAAATTGCTAATTAATAAAAAATAAATGTATTATGCAGAGAGATGTTGAACAGAAAACAGAAGCACAATGTTTTGGGGTTAGCCTTCAACAGGTGCACAAAGGAGAGCCAGCAGCACTTCAGATCACAGCCCTAGATCAGTTGGATGTTAAATCCACTGGTGATTGGCTAAAATGGATCAGGCGCTTTCGAATTATATCAGGCGATGAGGCTAAAAGTCAGGAACATTAAGTCAATTCTCTGTTGTATGCCATGGGACATGAGGCCGGTGACATCTTAGATGTCCTTCCTCTGAGGGAGGAGGCAGAAAAAACAGTATAATAACATCAAATAAGCCTTCAATCAGCATTTTATGGGAAAGTAGCATGTGATTTATGGACGTACCAGATTTAATATGAAACAACAACAAGATGAAAGTATGGAACCATTCATCACAACAGTAGGCAGTTTGTCAGAATGCTGCAATTTTGGTTCTTCCAGGGAAGAGTTAAAGAATTCTTCAGTATTAGGTGATACCGTTTTTATTTGAACCAACAATTGATATTATAAGACCAGCTTTCAAGAGTTTTCTTTCTTCCTCAGGTTAAGCAGTTACTAAGAGATAGAATTCTTATTGGTACAGTATAAGATAAGTCAGGAAACAGCAGTCCCTTTTACGTAGAAGCCTATGTCCAGAGACAGCAGTAGACAATATGGACGCTGTAAAATGATTTAGAAGGATTTGCAATACCAGGAAAAAAGTTCGCAAAGGAAACCTGATAATGAACCACTCACCAGAGACAGTTTCAACAAAGGTGCATGTGGTATGATGCTACGGTACTGAAATCAACACGATACCAACAAGCTAATAATTATGCCAGTATTTTTCAACCAGGGTTTCCTACGAAATCTTGGGTTCCCCGGACATCTCTAAAGGGTTTCCTGCAATTTTCAGGTCATTTTAAAATTGTACCAAATACAGAAGAATTTACAATGCATCTGATCTCAGACGCGATGTTAGAGAGAGTGGGGGTTCCTCAGAATTTCACATAGGGTTCCTTAACCAAAGAAAGGTTGCAAACCACTGAGTTAAGTTTAGTGAGTGGTGGCAACAATGAAGAGTCTGTGGACAAAGGCAGCAGATCCCTGTAAGGTGCTACTGACTTATTGATTAAAACTTTTACAGCATGGCTTGTCACCTGCACAACTATTAATGGGTTGACAACTAAGCACCCCTATCCCATAGGTAACATCTTTTTTAACCCAAAATGGCCAAACTTCAAAGCATTCCGAAGAGAAGTTGAAGGTGTCAAGAATTCTTTCAAGTTGAAGTTGTCTCACATTTTTATCTGGTTTGCAACTGTTATATTCGCCTATAATATATATTATCTTTAACTGTGCATGCAACGTCTTGTATATAATGTACTGTATAACCCTTTTCACTTAATGTAACTATGTATTTGTAACCATGTATTTGTCATTATAACTCTGTGCCCAGGACATACTTGAAAACGAGAGGTAACTCTCAATGTATTACTTCCTGGTAAAACATTTTTATAAATATATAAATTACGGTTAACCGCATCATTGCCAGAACTTAGACAGGCTAGAGAGTTTGGATGACTATAGAACAATTTCCTAGTTCAGTGGTACATGAAGCAGAGACTCCAAAGTAGCCTCGTTCAGACAGCAAGGAGGGCTGGTGTGATGCAAGTGCTTTCACCTGCAACCTTCTGGTCAGTAGGAGCTAAAAGAAGAAAACCCTCTCACTGAAGGTTCAGAAGGTTTGTTGAAAGGTCAGGAAGATTTCATAGACCCCCACAAAGAATGAACGGATATATCACTTGATAAATTAACAGCCAGTTTATTAGTTGTTCTGCTTGTTTGTAATATATATTTCAATCTATTCCACCTCTGCTAATGTAGGGTTATGTTTATTTTTAAAAAGATACTGTAATGTTGCTTACTGAGAAGAGTTGGTTTACTGAATAACTGCAAGCTCACTGAGCAGTTCCTTGTTTACTGGGTGTGGGCTGAGGCAGCCATCTTAGATTAAATAAAGCTGCATGAAGTTCATATCGGTGTCCAGTGTTCTCTTTCTCTAATAGCCATTCTTCTACAGCTACTGTATGTCACTGGCATTCATTCACTTTGGTCCTAGAAGGGATTGTCCCATTAAGAACATACCCACACGATCGTCTCCGTCATTAGTTTATCCCAACATATGTAATGGGTTTGTGTTTCCTGTCTTTAAAATAAAGGCCTCTTCATCCAAGACGGGTATGGAACAAATGGAGTAACTGTGTCCCACCTGTTAGCCATTTTGGTCAAGATACTCACATTAGTAGGTCTATTCTAGGGAATCAACATTATGCCTTCCAAGTGTAGAATTCCTCTTTTTAGATTCGTAGTCTACTCTGGGCAGCAAAGTAATAATAGGTCAACATCTAGTTCCATGTAAGGGGTTGAGTTTTACAGTATGTTCTGGACTTGCATACCACACACTTCCAGACCTGCTTTTATTTGAAGGCCCAAATGGATTACTTTTGTTCTCACAAGCTAAACTAACTGAATGGTAACATTGATTGCTTGCTCATAGATCAGTTGCCAGATTTAAAATGATTTGAACAGTACAATTGTTACACATGTGTCCCACATTGTATTGCGCAAGAAAATGTGTTTAAATCACGAAAACAAATATTAACATGATTTTATTTGATTGAACTTTGATGTAAGCTTGTTTTGTGTTTCTTTTATAGATCAGCCAGATGTTCAATGCTTTCCCCCCAGATGTTGCTGGTAACCTTGATTATAAGAATCTATGTTATGTTATCACCCATGGCGAGGAGAAAGACTAGGACTAAGAAGATCCCAAAATGATACAAGAGGTTCTAGAAAACAAGAAAAAGAAACGAGGAAATAAATCACAGCATAGCAACTGAACTTTTAGAACTTTTACTTACTTTAAGTTACTGTGATGATCAAACTAATTGAAAATGTTTTAACTTTCTAAATATTAAAACAAATATCCTCAATCAATATTTGTCATTCTCTGTGTTATCAGAGTTTTGCATGATCTGACCACTATAGTTCAACATAAATCATATAGTTAACATATGTTTTTCATGTAAAACACATCTCTCTTCACTAGAGACGGGCAACACTGTCAAAATCTGTTTCCTGGAATTTCCCGAACTTTCCATTCAAAATCCGTTCCGCGGTGTAAAATCCGTCTACAGATTAGTCCAATTTTAAATCGTGCGGATTATTCCAAAACCGCCATTGGATACATTGGATACAAAAAAATCCCAAAAAGACAAATTGCCCTTTTTGAGACTGATTCGCGGAAATCCGCAGACCAAGGGAACCAGACGAATCGAGGCGGATTCAAATCCGGCCAAAAAAATTCACCCATCTCTACTCTTCACAACAAAACACAATATACTGTAAACAATCAGGTGTCTATTTCTCCAGTGGTATACATTATCTGTAACTGGATCCGTCCACATAATAACAAACCATCATGGATGCCAATTGTATAATATTACTGATCATCTTTAGTATTCAACTATTATATGTGTAACGGGTTTTCTGGACTGGCCTGACCCACCCAATTTCATATTGGCCCCTGTGGTCTAACCAGTCCCCATTACAGTGTGATGTCTGGGTGGTGCACCTGTTGGCAACAGGACTCCTGAGTCTCCCGCATGATGGTGTGTGGGGATTTGCCAACCCAGACAGGCAGCTGAGGTAGTGTGCTTGAGTCCTACCTATATCCAGTGCAGCGCCTCCACCTCATCAGGATCCCAGCGTGAGCTTGTGGATGGTCCTGGTGAGGAACTCCTCTGTGGTGCAGCCCCCTGCGTAATCACTCCACACTTACACACGAGGGTATCTTTCAACAGGAACATCTTTATTGTTGGATGTGGCTAGCTGCCCTCCACAATGGGTGTATTTAGCCACACATGATTGTCCAGCGGCTTCCCTCTGAAAGGTATATTCCTCCTTGATTAGGGATTCCCTATCCCCGTAGGGATATCTACCCTGTGCCAGGTCCCTGGTCACAGTCTCATAATTCCGCAGCTTGTAACGTAATTACTCTTACAGCCTAGCAACAACCTCTGAACTCCTAACTTTTGATCAGTGCTGTGCCTTATGTATCCTCTGGGGGCTGACACAACTCTGACATCACTAACCATGGAGTCAGGGCCTGTGACCACTCCCATCCATACATAGGGCACCTCACCAGGGTGTGAGGGCAAACCTCCATAATTACTGCTGGCATGCCCATAACTTACCAGGCCTTACTGTCAGCAGGAGAGATGACTGCAGCCATTTTACAGCATGGCTACATATGTATATCTATAAATCTATACAAAGAAAAGAAACTTGGGAAAAAAAGCACTCTATTAAAAAAAAGGAGATTTTTTGTTACTGGGGTCATACTTTAGGCTCCAAAATCGTTTGCTCTGAAAAATCTCATAAATAGATTATCATAACTTTATGCACAAACATGGATAGTCACAATTAAGAGAAAACACTAGGGTTGGGAGTGATCACAAAACCACACCAATTGAAACAAAGTAATAAGTGAATATATGGTAATCAAAAAAGTGGGTTCGTTTTTGATGGGCTTTATTACCACCAGACCCAGGGTACCGCTATGGGCACTGCTTGTGCCCCTACGTATGCCAACTTATACCTGGGCTGGTGGGAGCGTATCCACGTTTTCAATGAGGACTTCTCTGTGTACACTGACCACATTTCTATGTGGATCAGGTACATAGATGACATTCTGCTCCTATGGGAAGGTTCCACTCAACTACTCCATGAATTTGTGGAGAAACTAAATACTAATACTCTGAATTTGAGGCTCACGACCGTGCTAAGTACCACCTCAATAACATTCTTAGATCTGAACATATATATTGATGGTGAACGTAACATCCAGACAAAGGTGTATAGGAAAAGCACAGCGACTAACTAGTCTGTTACTAGCTCAGAGCCAGCACCCTAGAAGCCTCATAAGTGGCATCCCCATAGGTCAGTATCTCCGACTTCGGAGGAATTGCTCTACGACTGAAGAATTTATAGTACAATCCAAAGAACTTCGGTCTAGATTCCTCAACCGTGGCTATCACATCAAAACATTGAATAAAGCTTACCATCGGGCACAATATAGCGATAGGGGTTCCCTTCTGTCTAGTAACAAGACAAAATCTAAGGACAGAACAATTAGAGTCATTGGCACCTTTAACAAACGTTGGTGGGCCATTAAAAAGATATTCGCCAGACATTGGCATCTCTTGCAGGCCGATGATGATTTGGCACAGGTTATAGGCCCTAGACCCATGATTACCAGCAGACGGTCCAAAAACCTACGGGACTCATTAGTGAACAGGCATTTTCAACGCTCCAGAACCACAACTTGGTTGAGCCCTGTGAAGGGTATGTACCGCTGTCAAGGATGCAAAGCATGCAGACACATAAATGTGGGCAAAGTATTCGCAAATCATGACAACACATCACATTTCTCTGTGGACAGTTTCATCAACTGTCGGACTCCCAACGTTATCTATCTTATCACATGCGAATGTGGTAAGAGATACGTTGGAAAAACAACTAGACAACTACGCAGACGTATTTTGGAACATATTAATTCCATTAAACACTCGGCTGAAACATCTGTTGCCAGACATGTGACACAATACCACAATGGCGATACTAATGCCATCAAGTTCATGGGCATTTACCAGCTGAAATGTCCCATGAGAGGGGGCAACATTGACCAATCCCTGCTTCGGATTGAAGCAGAATGGATTTTCAAATTAAAAACCAGGAGTCCCAATGGACTCAATGAGGGGTTCACTTATACACCCTTTATTTGATCAAGAAGGTTCTCCTGGTCAGATTCTGTTATTTATCCCGTGTTCTCCTGGTGTGTTTAAATGGTTTACTCATATGCTATATATATTTCTATATACGAGCAGCCATACCATTCTCCATGCCCATTGTGTTGTTTCCCAGCAATTGGTATTGAAAGATATTATAAAATTATCACTATATTAATGACTATATTACCAAAGTTCTAAACCCAGCATTGGGCTTAGTCGTTATGTATGCTATATGTGTGTAGAACAGTAATTACACAATGAGAATACCACGCAAAATTACTATATACATATACATTAATTGTTTTTTTATTTTCTTCATTTATCCGATCACTACCTCCAAGCCTGACACATGCGCATTGCGTGCGGCCTCAGATGGCAGCAAGCCACGTAATTTTGGAGTCCGAACGCATGCGCAATATGCCTGGACTATGGCAGTACTGTTGCCTCAGGCTCTAGCACATGCGCGTTCATACGGGTTACTTTGGAGTCTCCGTGCATGCGCAGTCGCACGGGCATTAGGCTAAAGTCTCTAAGTCTTCACGCATGCGCACTACGCTGACTCTGATCCAGCAACTTTTACTCTAAGTGCCCACGCATGCGCAATATGTTCTATTTCGATGTGTTGGATTTTCTGAGTCCACGCGCATGCGCATTGTACTCTAATTTCGCCGATCAACGCCACGCTATTATAGAACCCCAAAAAACGCTCGATTTAACACACAAATTCATGTACTATTGTTGTTGAATGTGTGGGAACTGACCCAGATGTTCTATTTAGCATTTTTGTAGTTTGATGGGTTTAGTTTGGTAACTGACCAACTGCGCATGTGCAACAGCTGGCAATTGTTCAATCCGCAATCAAGGTACCGTTTGGGTATATAAGGGCTCAGTCTTCCTCCCCCTAGCAAATTTGTCCCTGAGGAAGCTCCTTTGCTGGAGGGAAACGCACGTTGGACGCGCAATGTTGTCAGTCTCCTACTTGGAGCTGCTTTTATGTAGTGTTCTGTAGTCTCCTGGCTCTATCTATGTAGACCTTAAATTGGATACTATTACTAACACTCAGTGTGCAAGCATTCCTGCTCTTTGTATGATATGTTTATTTGGAGTGTGCTGTATAATGACTCACTGACTAAAATGCTGTGAACAATTGCTTCACTATGCTGTGAATCATTTACCCTCCATTACCACACTATCAGCTGCACTTCCATACCCACTGGATGGTAATACACTTTTAACTTACATCCCTAAGTGCTCTGTGGTTTATAAGTTTAAGCAGGACTGCTGAATTTTCACGATACAATCATCCACTGAGTT
Source organism: Ascaphus truei (assembly GCF_040206685.1). NCBI lineage: Eukaryota > Metazoa > Chordata > Amphibia > Anura > Ascaphidae > Ascaphus > Ascaphus truei. The sequence continues at coordinate 76,175,593 of NC_134485.1, forward strand.
GGTTATATATATGTATATACATCTACCTGGTCTCATAGGCGCCCCAGAGGGGTTTATACCCTGACTATTAGCGTCCTGTGTCTTGCAGTCTCAACTACAATTAATTGTTTGAGACTATTCCAACGCACATTCACTGACACGGATGCTTGGTTCTGGTAATTTAATTTATTTTTAATGCACAATACACGACGGTTTGGTAACATATGTTTTATGTAAATATATTAAAAGTTAAATTTTAAATTAAGTAGGAGTGCATTATAGTGAATTCTTTTAGGAGACACATCCAATTTGTGTTCTCCTTCCCCCCCCTTTTCCTAGTCACAATTAACAAAGAAACCGGAAGAACCAGGTTGGCACAATGTATTCCCTATGATCCTTTCCCACAACAGATAGCTCATGTATAACCTGCATCGTACAAAAAGAGAAACAGTAGTAACATATCCCTAAATCCAAATGCAGCCCACTTCAGGTAATGAAATCTTCAAATCAAGATACTCTTCCAATGAAATATATAAAACATATTCCAAACATATGTATGTATTTAAAAAGGCCTGTGTTTTTAACGGAAACGTTGATAGTATTTGAATAAAAATAATCAATATTTAACTTGCAAGAAGTCTTATGCAGTGCCCTGTTTATTCTACAATGGTATTTCCCTGATATTGGAGCACGCAGGCGAATGACAAAGTTAACCGCGAGGATTTTTTATTGGTATCTAGACCAGTTTTTATTATTACTCGTTCGCTGCCGTCTTGCTGCCTTTTATCATTGCACAGTTGTGTCAGGACTTTGGAACTTTGCCGGTATAATAAGACCTCAATAGCGGGGTCGCACATCCGTTGCTCCGCATCCGGTTTACACAGAGGGGGCGATTACACTTCCGGGTTACAGTTCCAACCCCTATACCCACCGGAGGACTACGGGAAAGACCGGAGCTCTATCCTTGAAGGGAGCGGTTTGCCAGTAGAGGTACAGGAACCGGGTACTTCATACAAGTGGACATTATAGGGAAATAACACCTTGCCAGTCTACACCAAACCTCAGGGTCATATACCCACCATCCTGGCATTTGATCCTACTTCCGGGTCACGGTTCCAGAGACTCTCACAGTTCCTGCACCGATAAGGGCTACTGGAGAAGCAGACACTTCACCCAAGAGAGAGCAGTCTACAAACGGAGTTACAGCAGCACGTGGAGGCGAATGAGTATACTCATAACATGCTTTTACCTTTTATTTGTTTGTGAGTGTATTTTTGTTGGACCTAATCGATTGTATTAAAAGTGTTTTTTTTCATATTGCACTAGGATCGGGCGCTTTCTTTTTTTGTTGTTCATATATATAGATATATATATATATGTATATATATCTATATATATAATATATATATATATATATATATATATTTTTTTTTAACTTACATTGTGAATATATATAATGTTGTGGCCACTATTACTGCTGTGAAGCGCTATATATTGATGGTGCTGTACAATTAAAGATATGTATATGGTTTCAGACAAAACATATTTGGAGAAGCACAGACATTTTAATGTCCCTGATATCCAAAATCAAGTCCAGACATAACTGCTCATCTCTCAATTATGCCCTCTTAACTTTGTGCTCTAAATTCCCTGTAAAACATCTACATCTACATTACCCCTGAAATTCAAACAACTGGGATATACCTTTCTAATCTTGCCTTTAAGATCGTTGCTTAATTCCATAAAGTGTTATCCCCCCCCCCCCGTTTTTTCTTGTACACTGGCATGATTATGTTTAATCAAAACAAAATATAAATAGATAGCCTTTTTTAGATAGACAGTTTTAGGTTAATCTCTTCAGAGAAATATCTCTTAGTGCTTATGGCATCTAAAATCATCTCCGTACACACCAAGCAAGGTCATTTTTTTAGAACATACTGTAAGTATCCATTTAGCAAAGATTAAAACAGGTTTCCTCTCTTTGGATACATCCACATATGCTTAAAGCAGCATTTCCTCTTGCCCTGTTTAAAAAATAAGAAAGAAATGCAGCATTTTCCTTACGTTGAAGGCAATGCAATTATCTTAGCTGCCGCTCGATCCATTCTCTGTTCTCCACTCTCCAGCCATCGATTTAAAAAAGAGGAAATGGCATGGATTCCTAAATAGTTGCAATAGCAACCCAGGGTAGCATAACACATTAAAAAAACCCATTAAAAATGACATAAGGAGTGAAACTTTTAAAAAAAAAAAGACAGTAAGTATTATCTAATACTATCAAATTAAAAAGTACTTGTCCTGCACTCCTGTTCCGATATAGGTTTCAATTCAGTTTACTGTGGTGCGTGGATTCCCCAACAACCATAAAATGGCTAGTTGGTTCCCCCCTGTAGGAAGGGTTAACTTTGAGCTCTGAAACTTTGTGCTTCCACTGTTCTCATCTGAATACAAATAAATGATCTGAGGACTCTTTGAACACTAAGGGGTCTATGCAGTAAGCAGCAAAACAAACCCATTCGCCAGTTTTGGAACTAGCCATGTTTTTGGCGTGTTAAAATCGCTGTATGCTGTAAGGGCCGAATCCCTGGCGAATGAATGCGCCACCACCATTTGATATAATGGCGAGTAACCGGTGGCGAGACGGCTGCCTGGCGAGAAGCTGCCGAGAAGCCGTCCCCTGCCGAGATATGTTTGCAGCAGAGAGAGATCCGTTGCTCTCTCGGCGCAAACATCGGCATATTAAAAATTATTTTATATACAACTTTATTCATAGTGTACATGTGCAGGGGGTCTCCGGAACTGAACCGCATTGGTTTCAGGTCCGGGGGCCCCCTGCTTCCCGAGATACAGACCCCTTTATAAGGTGCCGGTATCCCTCTGCATTTAAAGGTCCCGATCACGTGACCGCGGAGTGTAAACAAAGCAGAGGGATACCGGCACCCCATAAAGGGGCCTGTATCTCGGGAAGCAGGGGTCCCTGGACCTAAAACCAAAGCGGTTCAGCTCCGGAGACCCTCTGCACATGTACAGTATGAAAAAAACACCCATATCAATACACAATCATTCCTTACCTTTGCGGCTATCTGCTATGGTAACGAAGCAGCATGAATATATTTTTAATAAAACTGTACAGTGAGCAGGGGGTCCCTTGAGCTGAACCGCATTGCTTTGTGGACAAGGGACCCCCTGCTTCCCGAGTTACAGGCCTCGGTATGTGTCATCGGGTGGGCAGTGTCGCCGCCATGTTTATAGCGTCCCATACGCTACGTGCCCGCAATAAAGATGGCGTTGACACTGTAACTGATGCCCCAAACCGGGGCCTGTAACTCGGGAAACAGGGGTCTCTGAACCAGAAATCAATGCGGTTCAGCTCAGGGGACCCCCTGCTCCCACACAATATTATTAAAATACTTTAATGCTGCTTCATTACCATAGCGGATAGCCGCTAAGGCAATGAAGGGGTTAACGCATAATAGCATGTTTATTGGGGACAATTGCCCCCAATAAACATTGCAATACACAACATACAATACAGTAATGGGCAAAATTACTATTATCCACAAATGGATAATAGTGCAGTTGTCCATTTAAAATACATAAAGAACAATAAATACATTAAATACATATAGCACTCACCCATGTCCGGCAGCCACGATGAAGGCCATCCTCATCTTCATCCTGCCCATGCCCCATCCGCTTCTGCAAAACAGAAACAAGAATAAAAACATCCAATGTAATGTCCCCTAACCCCTTAATCACCGTAGCGGTTATTAACCGTGAGGGGTTAACCCACCCTCACCCACATACCCTACCCCACTACCCCCCCACCCCGTGAGGCCTAACCACCCTCACCCACTACCCACATGGGAGGCCTACCCACATACCCTTGGGGCCAATACCCCCTCCCTCCACCCCAACACATACAGTACAATAATGTGCCAAATAACTATTGTGCAGATAGGGATAATACATTATTTGGCCATTATTAAACACATTAACTAGCATAGTAAAATAAAGAAAATTCTACTGACCTCATCAATAAGAAGGCCCCGTCGCCAGCATCATCCTTGTGGTCCGTTGCCAAAATAATACATAGCCAATACATTGCAATGACATTCACATATCAATGAACCCCTTAATCACCTTATGGGATACTAACCGCAAAGGTAATTAAGGGGTTAAGCCATCATGGCCACATAACCACCCTTCACGCATTCCTTTGTACAGTGGCTTCATCATGAAAAAAAAAATTACAATAAAATATAAAATAATATATATATATATATATATATATATATATATATATATATATATATATATATATAATTTTATATTTTATTGTAATTTTGCAGTGGAAGTGCTGTGTGCTGGGTGATAATGGGGAAAGGCGGGGTTGCAGACCTGCCTAAGACATGCAGATGAGCATACAGTTGTATTTACATTTATATATATATATATATATATATATATATATATATATATATATATATATATATATATATATATATAAATGTAAATACAACTGTATGCTCATCTGCATGTCTTAGGCAGGTCTGCAACCCCGCCTTTCCCCATTATCACCCAGCACACAGCACTTCCACTGCAGCAAGGGATTCTGGGAAATGACATGCAAATGAGCACACAGTGCTACTTTTTGCTTCAAAAACCATTTTTAACATGGTTCCCTATAGGCTTAAGCTTGCTGCATGGTCACAGCTTTGAGCACAGCCAGGGTTAAGGTGCATACCCAGAAAACCACCCACAGACAGCTGTTTCGACCTTAATGGGTCTCATCAGTGTGGGGTTGATTAACTGGGTATGCAAAGAAGCTAAAGGATAGGCCAGCCATAATACTGAGTTAAGTTATGGTGAGTAAAAAAAGTGACAAAAACCCTCCACAGCAAAGCAAATATGCAAATGTAAATACAACTGTATGCTCATCTGCATGTCTTAGGCAGGTCTGCAACCCCGCCTTTCCCCATTATCACCCAGCACACAGCACTTCCACTGCAGTAAGGGATTCTGGGAAATGACATGCAAAGGAGCACACAGTGCCACTTTTTGCTTCAAAAACCATTTTAACATGGTTCCCTATATATATATATATATATATATATATATATATATATATATATATATATATATATATATACACACATGATGAACCAATATACAAATAAATGTCTCAGGGTTAACAAAAACATGCTCCAATATAAATACCACTTATCCATAACATCCTCAATGAAATACAATGCTATTTCCTAAACAAATCAAATGTAATCATCCAATCTAAAGCATCAAATTCCAATCCAAAACCTCAAATGCCACTTAAAACATTGCATTTACAATGTATACATGCTGCATAAAATGTAAGCAACATGTAGAAGCTGCAAATCAATGTTAACAATACAATATTCCAAAGAAAATACCATTACATCAAAAGAAGTATACTATGTAATCCAATAAATTCGCCATTAATCAATTTGCATACATTAATTACATCCCAAAACAATTAAAATAGCATCCATACCAATTACACAATTAACTATAGCAACTATTAAAGAGAACAAGTTACCATCATACAAAATAGGACATCAAAAATTTAAATATACAAAAGCAATCCTCACCATGACCTAAAGTACAGCATAGAAGCCCAAAAATGACATCTATCTAATTATAAAAAACATTGAACACACATCTATGCATAGCAGCATAGCCAAAATCATTTAACTTAGTGCAAAGCAAGCTTTTCAAACACTATCATTTCTTACCCTGCAGGGGGCGAGCCGGGGGCGGGCGCGTCACTGGCCGGGGGCGGGCCAGTGACATCACGAAGCTGGTTCGCCCTCATTGGGCGAACCACTCACGTGACCGGCCTGTCTCGCCAGCAAGCGGGGGAATTTTAAATTCCCCTAAGACCTGCGCTTCCGCAAGCGCACGGAATCGCAGGTGAGCCCCTACTAAAGCCGCTCTAATTGCGGCTGTAGGTGCTCAGTGCTGAGTGGGAAAGCGCGTCAGCACGCTTCCGCCAGCAAGCAACTAACATGGCCGAGGCCTTAGAGGAATTGCCTCTTTTACATATCAATAGCACTAAAGGCCTTTCTATTTAACGCAATGTTCTTTCTGGACCAAAAATGTGATTTAACCTGAAGTTAGTAAGCTATGAAGATAATGTCCATGTTAATGCTTAATGATTAAGTAAATAACAGACCTCTGAGGATCTGGGCCCTAGGATCAAAGAAAACTCAGGAGAGGAGAAGGAGAAGGGAATTGTACTGTAGAATGGAAAAACAGCATGTAGGACAGAGAGGCTGAAGACCATCACAAATGTCATGACTCTCCCACCTATATCAGTAAGATTGTCATGCACTGTAAGAATATGGCTCAGGGTTTGCGTTTTCTGTATCCAAAGTTACTTACCGCCTTTTATTGAACAAGGCTCATATATCAATCAAAGGCAGATTTTAGTCAAGATTTCAAAAACTAGCAAGATTCACTTAAAATGAATCATATTGTAACAGTCCTCGCTGAGTCTATAAAGCAAGGTAATCCCAAAAGGATTTGGGGTTTTCCAGCTGCAATGGATAGTGTATCCAAACACTAATGGCAGTGAACCCAAGCACCTAGTCAACACTGGACTGCACTGGAACCCCAGAGAGTGTCAGCTAAGGACAGCTTGTCACGTAAACAGTGCAGGATTTGGAGTCCCCGTTTGGGGCATTATCATTTTATCTGTGATTATTGAACTGAAATCTCTGAGACTGCTGATGCTAAAAATCAGTGATACAGACTCAAAATCAGTGAGACTCACAGAAAATCAATGAGACTCAGAAAATCAGTGAGAATTGATCGGTCTCTACTGAATTTGGGCTTTAGTTTTACAGATGCAGTCAACGTTATTACCCCTGTTAACACGAAATAACACCGTAAATATAGAATGCATAAGGAGAACACACGCTTTATCATTATTTTCAATGGTGCTCGCTGTAATACTTGTGGTAATAACGCAGTAGCATTAACACATCCGGTTAATAACTTTGGCCAATAACATTGACTACATCTGCCTTTGTATACACATGGTAACAAGAAACCAGACTTCTTTGTGTCAGTGCTCAAGCTCCAAATATAACATAGATAGATGAATCACTTATGTAGAAACAGGACCATATAATCAAAGTGTATGCCAATGTGTTGGTGTATAACTGAGCTCATAGAGAAGGATTATATAGATACCAAGGGCTGCAGACAAGGAAGTCTGTAACAAACAATCTCTCCTATCAGTTACCCTGGAGAACTCCTTAGAGCTACACACAATGTATACACATGGTTTACCAGGTCAGGAAAGAGTATGGTTACTCACGACCGGTACACTCTGCAGACTGTCCTGTTGATCCACGTGCATCACGCTGGGAAGACTTGCTAGTAGTGGATCCAAGTGGAAAAAATTAGCGGAGCACTGTGAGAGTACGTGCATAACAAAAAGGGGGGCCCACGAACCTTGGATGGGTTAAAAAAATACCTTTTATTATTCTGACGACATCAGGAGAAAAGATGTACTACTCGGACGCGTTTTGCGCTACAGCGCTTTGTCAACGAGTGTTTGTATACACATGCCTGGTGTGCTTGTTGTATTGGCTTTTGATTAAATGTTTGAGAAAACAATTGTGGTAGTATTAGCTTAAGGGAATTCAATACTGTTATTAATCACGTACAGATTTTCAGCCCCATTCAACGTTTTTTTTTTTTTACTCCTAACGAAAAAGGAAAATATGAGGTGTACTAAACTATAAATGATAAAGGCATAAACTAATATATAGAGATGTCAACGCTACTTTTTCCATCTTGCTGGATATATTTATTCACTTATTTTTATTCAAAAGAAAACAACTTTTAAGTCAGACATACTTAAAGAAACATAACTGGAAGGTTTTGATTTTTCAATTAAACTACAAGATCACCACATCAAATAGCAATGTTCTCTCCAAGTATAATGTTGCCGTGTAATGATAGTGAGGCTTAAAACGGTACAGTATGTACCCTTACTACACATGGGAGTCATTGAACTCAAGGACAAAGAACAACAAACACAAACCAAACCAATCGTGTCTTTGATTTTCCATTGCATGATATGGATCTCTTTTTCTGCTGGAAGATGACATTTAACCTAAACGAAAGATTTAATAATAATAACTTTATTTCATATTGCATTTTTCCCTCAATGGGACTCAAAGCTCTTCACCATTACACTGTACTGTGTGGTAAGCAGCACATATGATTTTTACAGACACATTCCTTGCCCAGAAGAGCTTGCAATCTATGATTTTGGTGCCTGAGGGAGATAAAGTGAAGTACCCAAGGAGCTGGCACAAGGAATTGAAGCAGGTTCCCTGATTAAAAGTCAGTGTCATTGTTTACAGTCAGTGTCTTTACTCACTGAGCCGCTCCTTCTTAATGTAGAAACATAACTGAAGTTTCATGCATGAATTTCAAGTATATTAGTTTTGACTCCTACATCAAATATCCAAAGGCAGAAACATACAAGCGATGCTCTATGTAAAGCTAATCTTTTGTAGCTTTAGTTGCAAATATATTTTATCATATATGTGTAACACAGTTTCTCCCCCTCTCTGGAAGATATTGCTACTGGTTACTGCTGTTTATGGTGCGTACATACCTGTGAGGGTCCAGGAGAGCTGAGTGGTCTGTGATGGTGTGGGGAACAGGACAGGCTTTTGATGATCTTGATGTTCAACTCAGGGTGTCAGCGCCTCCAGCTTCAGTGGGCTCCAGGATTTCCAGAGTCATTCCCCCGCTAGGACAGATTTCATCCATACCCCTACCCAATAGACTGAGAGCTCAGGCAGGGGTATATGAAAAGGGATGCTTTATTTGGCAGTCACAGCAGATATTACACAGCGGATGCAGATATGTCACAGAGGATCCCAGGCTCTGGATGGTGCTGGGCTCTCTGGTAGTCTTGAGGCCTCTGATCTCTCTGGCCCAGTCAGCCCAGGATGGACTGACTGGCCTGGCTCACTCCCAGCCGGGAGGAGCAGCACACACCTCCTCTCTCTAGAAGGGGTGCCCAACAACTGAACTGTAATTTGGCACTTCCTCTCTGAGACTCCAGAAGGGGAGGGCACAAGGTCTGTACCACTATTGGCTGTACACAGACCATTGTGGCACCACCACTCTGTCACTCAGAGAGTCAGCATGAGCGGGGGTCAATACCGCTAGTATAGCCTGTCAAAGCCTGTAGCTACTGTACTAAGGGCTTACGTGACAGGGGGTAGAGAGGACCAGCCATGGGACAGCCATGCTACATTTGATATATTGATTAATAGGACCAACCTGAAATATTTGGTTTGTATGGTTAGTACTCCCCATGGTTAACATGAGACCATTGTCATAGTATCATGATTAATGTTAGAGTACTTTGTAAAAAAATTGTTACAAATATACTTTAGGCAATTTTTCAACAACGTGAAGTGCAAGCTCCATTACCCATCCTTGTTCCAGTGTTTGCAGTCTTCTCCATCTGTCACTCATGTTACTTTTTGACAGAGCCATGGAGCTCAAGAGAACAAGGCAAGAGTGATCTGTTTTTCTCACTGCATTTTTTCTCTGTTCGTCAGATAGAAAGAAAAACAATGTGAAGGGTGTAATGTAACATTTTAAACTTTATGTAACCTGTGGTGACAAAGGACAACAAATTCAATGTTATGCCTTACAAGAAAAATGCGGGGGCTGTAGTTTTCCTCTGCAGATGCCGTCTAATTGCTATCTGCGCACTGTTTTCCCCAGGCTCTTCCCGCTGTGACATCTGCGGGCCGGGCGTCCGATCTCCTTGTCCGTCCTCCCAGCTAATGCTGAGAGCTCTCACTGCGATCTGTGCAGTCTGTGTACTGTGCTTAGCTCCTCATCAGATAGCCTAACATGTGCCTATTCATAAATTAGGGAGTTGGACACCAGCCTTTTCAGCATTTTTATCTGGGGGAGTACTGATAATTGTATCTGGGGTGAGGTAGTAGTGGTAATTGTATCTGGGGCGGCATTAGTGGTAATTGTATCTTGTGGGGGGGTGTTTGCATCTGGGAGGATTTGCATCTGGGGGTGTGTGTAGGGGTGTCTGTATCTGGGGGGGGGTGTAGTGGTGTCTGTGTATGGGGGGTGTAGTGGTGTCTGTATTTGGAGGGGTAATTTTGTATTGGGAGGGAGTATTGTATGAGTATTGGGGGGTTGTGTGGGCAGTGTGGGAGGGGGAATTACATGGGCATGGGTGGAAATTGTGTGTGTGTCCAGGGGATGAGGGGGAAATGAGTGTGAGGAGGTGGGGATTGAGGGAGCGGGATTGAGTGAGAAGGGGTAATTGAATGATAGCTGAGAGTGGGGGGAGAGAGAGGAGAGAGGGGGCATAAGAGAGGGAGTGGGGAGATTGAGTGAGGAAGAGAGGGGGAAGAGTGAGAGACAGAGGAGGGAGAAAATGTAAAGTATGAAAGGGGAAGGCTCTCAAGGCCGCTGACCCGGGGAGGGGGGGCAGTGCCAACATGGTGAGGGGGGTGGGGGGGGCACTGACACAGGGGGAAGGGGAAGCTCTAGTCCTGGACCCCAGAAAATCTGCTTAAGAGGGTTGAAACACAGAAAATTATGTGGATGCGTGTAGTAGAGGAAATACAAAGGACACAGTATAAAATGGTAGTGTAGGTACCTGCTGAAAGGGTACTACCTTGACGTGGTTGCAGGCTGAACATGTTTTGGTCAAAATATTGAACTAAACGATCCATACTAATGAGAAGAAAAAATATGGAAATGAACTAAATAATTTGTCATATTGCATGTACATTGGGGCATTCTTTGCTTATAGAAAATTATGCCACGCAAGGACCATTGTAACATGTAGGCTGTCTGGTTTCCTACTTACGTTAGATAATAGGCTCGGCTTGTCCCAATGCTTTTACTCTGGACTTTCTAACACCATAGGTTTCCTTGTGCCTACTTATTTCCCCTCCTACTGTTTTTCTGTAGGGAGCATTTCCATGTATCCACTACTTTTAGTAGAGTCTACCACTGAATAGTTTCAGAGCTCATGTAATGGTATTCAGTTTACTCTAAAAAATACATTATAATGTATATCTACTCTATGCTCATAGTATATTTTAATGTCACTTCCAAATACCCTTTTCCTGCTACCATAACGTGTGTACATGTTGAAATGTATATGTTTTTAGATATATAAACCTAGCATTACATTGTTTGCCTTCTTTGGACCCCATCCACTTTGCCTATATCCTTCTGGAAATGTGTTCTAAGGAACTGTGAAACGTATTGCGTGGTACAGACAGTTTTATGTACATTAATTCTGGGCCCTTCAATAGATCCGCTTAGTAAATCTTGTTGTCTGTGTGGTCTCAATAATGATCTGTAAACTTATATAGCGACTTTCTTCTTTATGCTGAAATACTGTACCTCTCGCTATAAACTCTAACATATCATGGTTCAACATTGCTGTAAAAAATAAGTTTTGAATGGCAACATTTACCCAAACAAGTTTGCAGGTCCTATGAACAAAATGAGTAAGGTCACATTAACAAGTGTGCAGGCGACATTGTTTATGTGACCTATATTGAAATATATATATATTTAAACAAAAAAATTACAACATATAGCTGATTTTTTTTAGCAATTGCAGCATTTACTAAACTGATTTTGAAAAAAAATGGAGAACTTTGCAACAAATTCATGAAATATTTTGAGAACTACAATTGCCTAACTTTGCACATTTCTAACTAGGAGCAGCCTGGTCATTTTTTCGAAGACAGTCATTATTTGTATATTGTGTGTAGGTTGATCGGTATAGCTTCAAACCTTCAGTGTAGGAGTGGAATCAAAAACCTGTTATCCCCTCCAAAAGATATAGGGGCCTATGCAGAGAGCAGCGAATTTTAAAATTGGCGAATTTATTAAAAAGTAGCTTTTTTGGAGAGTTTTATTCTCCATATGCAGAAAAGTGCGAATTCTGCTATGTTTAACATGGATGCGTGTGGCGAGTTTAAATTGGCGAGATGCACGCTTCAGAAATGTGTTAAAACAAATTTGCGCCTTTTTTTTTCCCTTTGCAATGGCCGCGAGCGGCAGCTTCTTGCCAATTTTTTCTGGCGAGTTAAAACTGAGACAATCGCGCCATTTTATTGGCGCGAACAGCCGCTAAATGCCGTTCGCGCCTCTCTGCATACGGATATTTTTAAAACTGGCGAGATTGAGGTTCTCGCCAGCCGCGAGGCGAGTTTTATAACTAGAAAAGAAAAATTGGCGCATTTTTCGGAACTCGCCATTTTCTGCTGCTTTCTGCGCGATTTTCTCCAAAAAATGGCGAATTTCGAAATAGCGCTGCTCTCTGCATAGGCCCCATAATGTGCCTTTATTTTATCATATTACCATATTACCTTCCCAGCAGCTTCATACTTATGGGATAAGAGCCGTGTTAAAAAATTATCTCGCTATCGCCTCCCCTTTGAAGACTACTAGTTAGTATAAGGGGTTAACAGTGTTAATATGTTAATTGTGTGGGCTCACTCAGGTTAATCCCTTCCCCATCATGTGATGTAGGATGACCATGCAGAATAGATAGCCACTCCCCAGTAGGTCTCGTGACCAGTGATGTCATCATAAATTGATGGGAGGGTTTATATACAGCTCCCCCAAATGTTCTAGAACCGGTTCCTTTGGAGTGGCAGTTACAGAGGGCTTCACTGTGAGTAATTTAAATATGTTTAAGGATATCTGTACAGTACTAAGGATGTCTTGTCACTTTTATTGTATATGTATAACTTTTTTATATATAGCGCCATCAAAGTACATAGCACTTCACAGCAGTAATAATAATAATAGCATGTTCTTGTATAGCGCTGCTAGTTTTACATAGCGCTTTATAGAGACATTTTGCAGGCACAAGTCCCTGCCCCGTGGAGCTTACAATCTATGTCTTTACTCACTGAGCCACTCCCTCTCCCATAATAAACATGACATAATAAAATAATAATAATATAATAACACAGTGGGAATAAGTGCTTCAGACACGAAAGTTACAATAGGAAAGAGTCCCAGACTGAAGAGCTTACAATCTAAGTGGTAAGTAGGGAGATTTACAGTGACAGTGGGAGAGTGTTATGGTAAGTGCACAACTGACTGCTGTTATAGTGCTCTGATCGGCACTATCACAGTGTACTGAATAACCACCTTAGTCCAAAGCCCAATAAAATTAAACTTTTCGTACATTTAATGTATGCATGTATGTATATCTTTATTTATATAGCGCCATGAATGTACATAGTGCTTCACAGCAGTAATACACGTGACACAATCATATAAATAACAAATAATACAAATAGCACATAATTGGAAGAAGTGCTTCAGACATAAAAGTCATTTAGGAAAAGGAGTTCCTCCCCTGAAGAGCGTACAATCTAATTGGTAAGTAGGAAGAACGTACAGAGACAGCAGGAAGGTGTTCTGGTAAGTGCGTCTGCAAGGGGCCAGGGTTGATGTACTGTATGGTGTATAGTATCAGCCACGGAGCTACTCATATGCTTAGTTAAGGAGGTGTGTTTTAAGATGGGTCTTAAAGGTGGATAGAGAGGGTTTAGTCCAGGGGTCTCCAAACTCAGTCCTCAAGAGCCACCAACAGGCCAGCTTTTCAGAATATCCTTGCTTCAGCACAGGTGGCTTAATCAATGGCTCAATTGAAGACTGAGCCACTGATTGAGCCACCTGTGCTAAAGCAGGGATATCCATAAAACCTGGCCTGTTGGTGGCTCTTGAGGACTGAGTTTGGAGACCCCAGGTTTAGTCGGATATTGAGGGGAAGGGCATTCGAGAGGTGTGGGGCAGTGAGTGAGAAAGATTTTAGGTGGGAGAGGGCTTTAGGTACAAAAGGGTTAGAGAGAAGACATCCTTGAGCAGCACGCAAGAGTCGGGCAGGTGTATAGCGAGAAATTAGGGCTGAGATGTAAAGAGGGGCAGAAGAGGGTATAGCCTTAAAAGTGAGGAGGAGAATTTTGTAATTGATACAGAGTTTAATTAGAAGCCAGGAGAGGGATTTCAGCAGGAGTGACGCTGAGACAGATTTAGGAGAGAGTAAAGTGATTCTAGCAGAAGCATTTTGGATAGATTGTATGGGAGACAGGTGAGAGGCAGGAAGGATGGACAGTAGAAGGTTACAATAGTCGAGATGGGAGAGAATGAGGGCCTGCGTTAGAGTTAGGCAGTAGAACAACATACAGTAGGAAAGGGCATATCTTTGCAATGTTATGGAGGTAAAAATGACATGTTTTAGCTACATTGTGAATGTGAGAGGAGAATGCTTGTGATACTGGGTGTACAGTATGATAGTACTGCCAACAGTGATGTAGAAGGGGGAAGTTGGGCCAGGCTTGGGAGGAAGTATGATGAGCTCTGTTTTGGACATGTAAAGTTTGACTCTGTGGAGGCCCATCAAGAATGATATAGCAGAGACATTTTGAGACTTTGGTCTGTAAAGTGTGAGGATTGCCCATCGGCTCTGCCCCCATGACGCACCCTGTGATGGGACGGGGGACACGCGCCATGCTACCAGGCTGGGGGACACTGCACGTCCCGTGCTTAGGTCCCACCCCCGTGACGCGTCCCGTGACGAAGCGGCTGACACGTGCTGCTCTACCAGGTTGGGGACACCGCATGGATCTCCCTGTGGCTCCGCTCCTGTGATGTCACAGGTGAGGCGCACCACACACAAGCTGCATGCAGGCACCGTGCTACCATGGGCACATGAGGGGGTAACTCCATCAGCAATTATTCCACACCTGCACTCCTCCCCGCCCCTGCCTACCAGTGGACTAAATATGTCTAGGGGTGGTTTTCGTTAATTACTCTGCAGCTGTGTGCACTCCTATCATTGGCTGCCTGTCCTTTACTTACTCAGCCAGCCCTGCTACAAACTGGCTGAGAATAAACTCTGTTGACGTACTTGTGCTTGCCTCCAGTATCCTGCTGCCCTACCTTTGCCTTGTCTTGCGTCTTGTATTTTTTACCTCAGCTTGTACCCGGACTCTTGCTTTCTCTGACCCCTTGACCACGGCTACGGATAACAACGATTCTACTTTTTATACTTCTGGCCTGCTGGCACCACGCAACGACTATTCGATTTCTCCTATTCTAGATCACAGCGGGTATTACGACCAATCTGTCCACTCCTACCCTGACCCAGCTACATGACTACCACTCTTACGTGGTGGTAGGTCGGTGGCTATCAACATCCCCACCTCAATCCTGCAGTCCTGTCTAGTTTGTGGTGAGCACTCGTCACATACAGCAGGTGTGTAAGGTCAAGGGTTGAAATGTAAATTTGTGTGTCATCAGCATAGAGGTGAATTTTGAATCCTACAGATGTGATAAGGTCACCTAGAGAGTGTGCAAAGAGAAGAGATTCCAGGACAGAGCCCTGGGGTACATCACAGAGAGATCAACAGAGGCCAAGGAGGAGCAAACAAGACACCGAAAGTATGATGGGAGCAGTAAGAGGAAATAAAGGAGAGAGCTCTATTAGGCCTCTTTCAGGGTGTCAGAGGCAGGAGTTGGAGGGCGGGCGTTCGCGTGTGCGAGCGGTAGTCTGCTGGGCGATGTGTGCACATCATCCCCAGCAGACTTTTTCAAGAGTTGAGGAGGCGGGGCTACAGACAGCAGCTTAGGGATCGGTGTTGCTGTCTTGAAATCATTCTCAAGAATGATTTCATTGGCTGCCGAGGTACCAGTGACGCTGCTGCAGCTTCAAAAAACAACTTGGATTGTTATTGAAACTGTAGCCAGCGTCAACTCCGTACTTCGGAGACAGGGCAGCTGCTACCCTGACAACCACAATTCACTTTCAATACATTGTTTCGGACGGCCGCCCGCACGTAAGCACGCCCTCCCTCCATAGCCGGCACCCTGAACGAGTCCTTACGGATACAAAGAGTATGGAGAATGTGAAAAAGAGGGTTGTCCACAGTATCAAAGGTTGCAAAGAGGTCAAGTAATATTAAGTGCAATGACCTTTGTCTTTTGCAGAATGGAGGTCATTAGTTATTCTGGTAAGGGCTGCTTTAGTGGAGTGAGCAGTGTGGATGCCAGATTGTAAGATTGTAGAGGGTCTAGAAGAGAGTAGATGGTGTGAAAATTGAGGAAGCGAGCAAACACAAGGCGTTCAAGGAGTTTAGAGGCAAAAGGCAGGAGTGAGACAGGGTGATAATTAGAAAAACAGGTATGGTCAAGCTTGTTGTTTTGTTTTTTAATAAGAGTATAAAAGTTGCATGCTTGAAGGAGGTAGGAAAGTTACTAGAGTAGAGGGAGGAATTGAAAATATGTGTTAGCGGGGGGATTAGAGTAGGAGCAAGAGGTTAGAGGATATGGGAGGGAATCGAGTCAAGAGAGCAAGTGGTAGAAGAAGAAGAGATCAGCTCGGTGACAGAGGAAAAGGAGTTGAGGAAGGCAGTTGAAAAGTTAAGAAGACGTGTAGAATGAAAGGATGATAGAGAGGAGATGTCAAGAGCCGGGAGGTTATTGAAACGCAGGTTTCTGAAGAAACTAGGGTTAGATGGAGGTGGAGTCAGGAAGAAGGGAGAGAGAAAATGAGATAAGATTATGGTCAGAGAAAAGGGAGAAATGGTGAAAGGTTTAGTGAAAACCAGTTCCAGGGAGTAGCCGTCCTTGTGAGTGCTTGCTGCAGTCTATTGGTTTAGGTCAAAAGAAGAGGTTAGAGAGAGAAAATGGGAAGCCCAAGAGAGATATGTGTCATCAATATGGTAGTTTAAGTCCCCAAGGAGAACAGGAGAGTCGGAGGAGAGAAAGAAGGCAAGACAGGATTTAAAATGAGAGAAAACCCGAGGGGGGTGTGTAGAGGTATTTGGGCGATAGATGGCCGCAACGTGAAAAGGGAGAGGAGAAAAAAGCTGGACAGTGTGATCCTCAAAGGAAGGAAAGGGAAGAGAGGGATAAGAAGGGTTCAGTAACGACAGAATGAGGAGAGGGGGAGCCCCACGCCTCCACCCTTGCCATCAGAGCTCAGAGTGTGGGAGAAGGAAAGGCCACCATAAGAGAGGGCAGCTTCCAGTGCAGAGCCAGGCTGAGTGAGCTAACTCTCGGTTATAGCAAAGAGGAGCAGAGAATGAGAGAAAAAGAAGCCATGTACAGAAAAGTATTTGTTAGAAAGGAAGCATGCTTTCCAAAGGGCACAGGAGAAAGGGAGAGGGGAGGGAGGTTGATAGGGCATGGGTATGAGGTTAGAGGTGTTTACACCACAAGGAGGTGAAGTTGTACGTGAGAGGTGAGGACAAGAGCATATAGAAATAAGATAGGGACCATGGAGAGGTAGGGATTGGGAGAGATATGTCCAGAAGCAAGGAGGAGAGGCATGGAAAGAAAGCGGATGTGTGATGAGGATTTATAGGGCTGTGTTATTGTTTTCACTTGGGGAATGTGCCCCATTCAGTTAGTGCCTATAATAATGGCCCAATATTTATCTCATTCAGGAAGAGGAGTGAGCATGTACTTAGCAGGAGTAATAGCTCCTTAGCATAATCGGATTGGCCCCACCGGCTCGTTCTTAGTTAACTCCTGATCCAATATGCATGAATGAGGTGGGCACAGAGTGACGGGATACTGACCCCTGAGAAGTAGAGTGTAATACTAAGGGACACAAGTATAAGTATCTAATTAGCGTTTGAGTCAGAGCTACCAAGGGAATTATGTCTATAAGCCTACAATATGTACCTCCCTGGTGTAGAAGCGAGAGCTACCAGATGAAGAAGCACAGAGTAAGCATATTATTTGCCACCAGTTAATATCCGAAATTAAGTATGTTTGTATGTAGAGCATTGTCAACGACTGTAAATTAAGCTCTTGTTTGTACTATAAAAGTTCCTGGCCCATCATTATTCTATCTACATATCCAAGCCTGCACAGACCTAACACTCTGAAAAGATATGAGAGAATGAGCACAGCCATGTATATATATCCAACTTGATGTAAACTTCTTTAGAGCCAGGTAAGGAAGGGTCTCAACAGAAGGGCGTAAAAAGCATGCCAACCTTTTCCTGGGGTTTTGGGAGATAGAGGTTGTGTTTATTGAGAGTTATCAGGAACTTACAGGACATGTTCTTTTGTGGTTGAGGTACATCGACGACATTTTCATTCTCTGGTAAGGGTCGGCCGATGATTTACAGCGGTTTGTCAATGTCCTCAAACCACAACGAACACAATATCAAATTAACTTTTCACTGGACTACCTTTCATGTGGAATTTTTAGATCTCCGGATTAGTATTGATCCAAATTGGTTTGTCACCACTGATATCCACTGCAAAGAGATGGCTTCTAATACTGTGTTACATGCTTCAAGCTTCCACCCACTCCACTAGATCAAGGGTATACCTGGTGGAGAGTTTTTATGCCTTAGGCACAACTGCTCCACACTTGTGATTTTCCAGGAGAGAGCAACTGACCTTAAACAATGTTTTCACTGTCGTGGCTATAGCAATAACATTATCAATCGTGGATTCAGACAGAGTCTGAAGAGTGATAGAGCCTTTCTTCTGATACCTCTGGTTAAACAGCTAAGGGACCCATTATTAGGTTCATTGGAACTTTTAATAATCAGTGGGCCCAACTGAGAAATATTATCAACAAATTTTGAGGTGTCCTTCTGACGGACACAGATTTAAGGTCGATACTTGGAGATAAAGTCAATCTAACCAATAGGAGGTCACCTAACCTAAGAGTAAATAAATTGGTTAGAAGCCATTATGAACCACCTTTCTTGGCACAAATGTGAAAAAAGGCTTCTTTAAATGTGGTTCCTCCTTTAAAAATATCTCAGGGAGCAAGGAGTTTAATATATTACAGTTTTTAAACTGTAAATCCAAGGATCCAAGGGGTTGTCTATTATCTGACTTGCCCATGCCACCTCATATATGTTGGCGTGGCAGAGCGAGAAATTAGATTTTGTATCTTGGAACATACCAGGAATATCAAGAATGCCCTGCGAGACTTAGAGTAATGCAAAAAAATATCAACTGTCGCTAGATAGTTTCTTCTTAAACATCACTGATCCATCCATCTCAGTGGGCATTAGAAAAAAGGAACAGCTCAGTGAGTAAGGACACTGACTGGCACTGAGTTTAAAGTAGTGGGAACCTGGTATTGCCGGTAAATAATTCCCGGTATTGGCTCCTTATAACCTTGGGTTGGATCAAGACTCCCTGTCATCTGCCCGCTGCTGCTGAAATTCCGCCACCCATCAAAGCCATATGGGAAATTGGAGAAGTATTAGTTACTATGCCATTTTTTCCAGGCCACTTTTCAGGACTCATTCCCTTTGACTCACCATTGCATACAGTATTTTCTCTTATTTCTAGCTATAGCATGCTGATGTACAGTATACTGATAATTTGGGCTCTATTCATGGACTGGAAAATGTAATCATAGGAATCTGTTCAATATCCTTGGACCCATGTTCATTTCAGTTTAGTACTCTACCTTAGTACCTTGGCAACTTTTTTTTGCTGCTGTGGTAGTTCTGTTACTTCAAGTGCCTGTTTCACAGCTTTGCATTTTGTGTCTATTAGACCGGCCGGTCATGATTATCAGTGGGAACTTTTAGCTCCCACTGTTTATCAAGGTATTCTGATTTATTGTGTTCATTTACTTGGCTGTTTCTCTGTGCTTTTTAGAACTTTACTCAGGGTTTAAATATATTTTTCCTGTTAGTAAGGCTTTTTTAGATTAGGTGGGCATTTACATATTTTTTTGAGGTTTCTCTTTAGGTCCTGGCTTGATCTTAATCTATCATTTTAGTGTATTCTTTGTATATTGGTTTAATAAATGTATTTGTTCAGCTACTTTTGATCAATCAGAGTGCTTGTTGTCTTCTCTCTCTGTGTTTTGATATATTCCCCCCACCCTAGCACCATCACCTGCATTATCTAGCAGTATTATGTGTTTTTTGATGATCTTTATTATACAGTATAGTAATTTTTTTCGTATGTTTTTATGTATATACTGTATATATATACACACACATATACAATCTACTCTAAATATTGTGTATGTCTAATTAAAAATTGTTGTGAAGTCCTCTTACCTTAAGCTCATCCATCCCACCCCTATTTAATCAGTAGGTCCAAGTACATACTGTGACATGTAATCATTGAGAGATTTCTTCCACCCAGCAGAAAGCTGGAGATACTGTAAACTTTGATGCAGCCGTAAGATTGGTAAGTATATATATATATATAGGTTCTTTCTGTCTGTATTGTAGCAGGTGTTCTCGTGGGGCTTTTATTGCAGATGTAATAGTTTTGGCAATGATCTTTGGTGTGTATCCCTTCTGCCTGAACGATTCAGTCAGGGTTGTGAGATGCCTGTTTCTGTCTTCAGTGTCAGAGCATATGCGGTGGTATCTTATAGCCTGGCTGTGTATGATACCTTGTTTTGTATGAGTGGGATGGAAGCTGGAGTTGTGCAGGTAACTGCATCTGTCAGTAGGTTTCTTGTATACAGATGTGTGCAGTTTGCCATCTTTCAGTGTTACCGTAGTATCTAGAAAGTTCACTAGGTTTGCCGAATAATCCATTTTGAGTTTAATTGATGGATGGAATGAGTTCAGGGACTCATGGAATTGTTTTAGGTTTTCTTCACCCTCTGTCCATATTATAAACAGGTCATCAATGTATCTGTAGTATTTGTAGGGTTTGTGGAGGCATGTAGTTAGGAATCTTTGTTCAAGATTTGCCATGAAAAGATTGGCATATTGCGGTGCCATCTTGGTACCCATTGCACCCATGCAGTATATGTATATATATATATATATATATATATATATATATAAATAAATATATATATATATATATATATATATATATATATAATGTTTCTTGCACTTTTTATATCTAGATAGATATATATATATATAGATATATATATATATATAGTGCAGAATAAATGAGTTCTTTAGTATTCGGTGATACCTTTTTTATTGGACTAACAATTTATGTCATAGGACAAGCTTTCGAGAGTTCTCCTCTCTTCTTCAGGTCAAGCAATACTGATATACAAAGGAATCTATGGCTAAAACAGTGTGGAGAGAGGGGAAAAAAAAATACAACAGATATTTACTGTAGATAAGGTAGGGTGTTAAGTGTTTGAAGCCAGGGGACAGTGTCAAAGAAAGGTGGGGAGGGGAAGGGATTGTGGGGGGGGGGGGGGGGAGAGAAGTGTGGATAAGAGTGGAGGCAAGCAGGATAATTACATTTCCTTGTTGAAGCTGAAGTAGTTGTGTGTGAGCAGCTGATGTAATTACCAAACTGATAGAATACATCCTCACACACAACTACTTCAGCTTCAACAAGGAAATGTACCTACAACTAATGGGGACTGCAATGGGTACCAAGATGGCACCGCAATATGCCAATCTTTTCATGGCAAATCTTGAACAAAGATTCCTAACTAAATGCCTCCACAAACCCTACAAATACTACAGATACATTGATGACCTGTTTATAATATGGACAGAGGGTGAAGAAAACCTAAAACAATTCCATGAGTCCCTGAACTCATTCCATCCATCAATTAAACTCAAAATGGATTATTCGGCAAACCTAGTGAACTTTCTAGATACTACGGTAACACTGAAAGATGGCAAACTGCACACATCTGTATACAAGAAACCTACTGACAGATGCAGTTACCTCCACAACTCCAGCTTCCATCCCACTCATACAAAACAAGGTATCATACACAGCCAGGCTATAAGATACCACCGCATATGCTCTGACACTGAAGACAGAAACAGGCATCTCACAACCCTGACTGAATCGTTCAGGCAGAAGGGATACACACCAAAGATCATTGCCAAAACTATTACATCTGCAATAAAAGCCCCACGAGAACACCTGCTACAATACAGACAGAAAGAACCTACCACACGCATACCACTAGTGACCACATACAACCCTACCCTAGAGGGTATACGAAAAATAATCAAAGATCTGCAACCCATGCTGACAGAGGATGCGACATTAAAAGAAATCTTTCCCAAACCTCCCATTCTTGCATTCCGGCAACCACCAAACCTCAAACAGAAATTAGTCAGCAGAAAACTTCACAACGATTTTAAAGACATGGATACGGGCTCAAAACCGTGCAGCAACAAACGCTGCAAACTCTGCAAACATATATGCCAAGATCCCACAGCCAGTGACAACCATAGAACATTCAATGTTAAAGGATCATACAGCTGCACATCCAGGAATTTAGTGTGCATGATTCAGTGCAACAAATGTGACCAAGGTTGCTACATTTGGGAAACCAGCCAAAAACTACAAGGAAGAATGAATATGCACAGACACTCTATACTCCATCACGAAGAAGGAAGATACTGCTCACCTGTGGGACATCACTTCTCACAACCAGATCATTCCATAAATGATCTAAAAATCAAAATCCTCAATGGAATGTTTAAAAGCACCCAAGAACGGAAAATATTTGAACTCAGAATGATAAGACTCTTTGACACCAAAACCAAAGGACTTAATGTGGACATGGGTTTTCTCACACCCTACCAAAATTGTCTGTAATTATCCTGCTTGCCTCCACTCTTATCCACACTTCTCTCCCCCCCCCCACAATCCCTTCCCCTCCCCACCTTTCTTTGACACAGTCCCCTGGCTTCAAACACTTAACACCCTACCTTATCTACAGTAAATATCTGTTGTATTTTTTTTCCCCCTCTCTCCACACTGTTTTAGCCATAGATTCCTTTGTATACCAGTATTGCTGGACCTGAAGAAGAGAGGAGAACTCTTGAAAGCTTGTCCTATGACATAAATTGTTAGTCCAATAAAAAAGGTATCACCGAATACTGAAGAACTCATTTATTCTGCACTATCGCAACTGGACTAACACAGCTATTTTCTGCTTTTTATATATATATATATATATATATATATATATATATATATATAGCAGAAAATAGCCGTGTTAGTCCAGTTGCGATAGTGCAGAATAAATGAGTTCTTCAGTATTCGGTGATACCTTTTTTATGTTAACATGAAACATGTTAAGTCTGCAACCAGGTCAAGACAATAATATAGTCAATGGCATGGGATGTATGTATGGAATAAGGGAGACAAATTAAGGAGTGCTATGTGTGAGCTACAGTGGAGTTAAAACAAAGTGCCCTAAACAAAGGCACTAACAAATAGTGAAATATATATATATAGGGCACTTTGTTTTAACTCCACTGTAGCTCACACATAGCACTCCTTAATTTGTCTCCCTTATTCCATACATACATCCCATGCCATTGACTATATTATTGTCTTGACCTGGTTGCAGACTTAACATGTTTTCGCTACAAGATTGAACTAAATGACCCATAGTTATGAGAAGAACAATCATGTGGAAATTACTCTGTGGCACTAAATCAGTATAGTAATAAATTGCGTAGTCCCTGGTTCATGTTTTTGAAAAATGTTTGGTCATGAGCGCCTGCAGTAAATAATTTTTGTTTGAAAGGCAGTAAAAGATTAAATTAGAATTGGTCTTTCTGCATTTATGAGTTACTGATTAGGTATTTGAAGTTATCAGCATGAATAATAAAAATGTAATGCTACAGTATATAACCTCTTTACTGCTATTTTGGTCTGTAGCACAACTGGCAGATATTTAATTTAAGACATTGTTTAATACAGCATGTATAAAAAGTATCAATTAAATAATATGGAAATGGGAGGAAACAGCACTCACGGTTTGTAGTTCTCATATTATGTCGGCTTCTCACCGGGTGCCGAAAAGTGTCCGTTAGCCATTATCACGGACAAAAAAAAATAGTATATATCAAACAAAATAGCTTCAGCACTGTAAACCACTGGGAAATATATTCAGAAAAATCTTCTTTATTGTTGGAAAAGAAAACAAACTTATAAACATTCTCCAACATTACAAAACAATATATACATACAATACATACAATAAATACAGTACATACAATACATACAATACACTATTTAGTCTGGTTCCAGAGACAGTCTGACACCGTCGTGCTGCGAGGGGTTCATGCTTCCGGATCGGACCCCCCACCGTGTTAATCCTATGGTGCTTCAGGTCTCAACAGACCCTTCTATCAGGACCAATTGAAGGGTCGATTGAGACCCGGGGCGCGAGTCTCACATGTATGGTATTGCTGCTGTATCTGCTTTTATCTTTAGCTGTGACATAGTGTGAAGTTGGGGAATATGTATTACTTTTCTCTTTTGCAGCAATAAAGAAGATAATACAATACATTTTTCTAAATATATTTCCCAGTGCTGAAGTTATTTTGTTTTACAAATGAAATAATAAAATACATAAAAGTTCACCTCTCAAATCATGCCAGTCGTTGACTGAGCCACTGATGGAGCCACCTGTGCCGAAGCAGGGTATCCTTAAAACCTGACCTGTTGGTGGCCCTTGAGGACTGGAGTTGGCCACTCGTGCCATAAGGCAAACATGGGCCTAACCCATAGCCCCCACCGTACTCTTAAAGATTTTTGATAGCCATGACTTTGTTACGCCCCCTGCAGTCTCCGTCCCCTATTCCTCAGAATGCAATATAAATCCTGCAGGTCCAGTTTAAATTATATTAATTAGTGCATTTAAAATAGAAAGGAAGAGATATGGTAAACGATATTCCATTATTCGGTTCCATCTATCTTCCCTACTCAATTGCACGCTTCTTATGCCTCCAGAGTTTCTCCCGGAGATCTATGTTAATTTACCTTTTAGCAGGAAATCTAATGTAGCCGTATAATTGAATGTATGTTTTATTCGCGCCTCATTAAGTTTTTTTCACAACCTCCTTGAAACTCTTCCTTGTTCTAGTTGTATCAGGGCTAAAATTAGGAAAGGCGTAGAACGCAGTGTTAGAAGTCTGCAGTCTCTTATTGTATTCTAGCATGCCTCCAAAACTGCTCTCTATCTAGATAGTAATGGAATCTGACCTTCACTGGTCATGGGGTAAGATTGTTTGAGTTAAACCTACTAATTCAATGGGCCTTATCGTGAACCAGCCTCTCCTCTGGGTATTTCATTTAAAGACCTGTAAATATTTTATCAAAAAAGGAGGCTGTCTCCGGATTCCTCCTGCTCTTCTGGAATCTTTAGTAATCTCAGATTTTTGCACCATGCCCCGCCTTCCTGATCCGTGACTCTATTCTGTAGAGTTGCTTACTGGCAACTGGCATGTTAGGCTGAATTTAGCTCTTCCTCCAGGCAGCCTTTTATAGCTTCTGTGTCAGTGCACTTGGAAATGTTTTACATTTTTGTTCCCAACTCCTGAACTGACAGAAAAAAACAAATTGATTGATTGTGTAATGAAGTCTGTTACTTTTTCCAGACCTATTTATACTTCTGCTCTAATCTCTTATTGGATTAAATGCAGGATGATTTCTGATTTAGGCCTACCACCAGACTTGCAATCTATTGTGGTTTGGAAACATATGTTTGGTACTGTGTTGAAATAATATATTGCAAATACTCTGGGGCCTCGCTACACTTTTCTTTTTCATGGCCAGCCTAGTAAGATTAGTGTTACCCCTGTAAACAATTATTTCTGGGCAAATGTAGAAGCTACCACTTGTTGCCATCTGACCGCTTAGGGAATGACCCCCACCTTTGATGTCTAAAGCTGTTTAACTTGACTATGATGTGTTCCAAATTTAGACCAAGTGACCCTCCGGTCTTTCACTACTCACGTTCCTGAGATTAATTCTTTAGTAGTTTGGGTATTCAATATTGATTGAGGGGCAGGTCTGATAGGGGACAGATGGATTCTCCCTTTGGGCCTCTCCCTTCACCAGTATAATTTATGCCATCCTTGTTATCCGGCACAAATACAGTATAAACATCTTAGTGATAACCCCAGTAAATAAGCCTACCCACATAGTCACTGTTACAGTAGGTGTAATATCAACATCACTTATCAATGTTAGTGCCTTTATCCTCCGTCTTAAGTGTCCTTTATTCACACCTTTAAAGTTCAGATAGTCCCCTCCGCTTAGCTCCCTCACAGCCTTTGATCTCATGCACTCCATGGACAAACTTCTGATCTCCTTTCACCTGGGCCGCACGGCCCGCCAGTAATGAAAACAGGGTCCGTGTCAGTCCTGGCTTCCAGTCCGGAACTAATGGGGAGTACACCAGTTACGGTGGCGTGCAATGTCAGATTCGGTAAAACATCCGCTGACGCAGGTCTGCATGCTCGACTACTGCCAACGACTGTACTTCTTAAACAGGGCAAGATTATGGTTCTTTCACATCTCCACACCACCTGCCATGGGTTTAATTGACCACATAGAGGTGTAGTAGACACTGGTGGAACCCGTGGGAGTCAGCACTCTCCAGACCAAAGGACGGAAGTTAAGAAGGTGGGCGGGGGGATGGAGTTCAACTTTTGAAAGCATCCTTCAGTACCGATTCTTTTTTTTTTTTTACCCGCCCCCTCATCTTATTCTAAACAAAAAGGAACGCATACTTTTTTTGCCTGTTTGATCCCAATGTGACCTCCATGGCTTATCTTACTACAGCGTGTGAGCATTATTTTCTCTATCTTTCTGAGGTCTAATCATTGGGGACCTAAGTGGTCTAGAGTTCCTAAGAAGCTTTTCTATGGCTTACACTGGATTTTTCCTCCCAAATTTTTAAATATATCCATTATTGGATTCCTCTTTCTCATGCAGAGGTCTAAGAGACATCATAACAGTCTTAGGTGTCATTAAATGCATTTACAGAATGTGTGTGTATGTGTGGGAGGCGGCATAATTCCATATCTCCTACTCTCATTGCAAAGAGTGCCATACCCTGCCTCTTAAATTCAGATAAGAGAGCAGAGACACAGGAGAGCAGTAGCAGCCTCAGCTTAGACAAGTGGTACACAAACTTGGGGGACATGAGAATTTTTTGGGGGGCGAGGCGGTTACAGAGGCCCCATGCACTTCCTCAAGGCATTTAAATTAAATGCCGGGGGACCGCGTGAGGCCTCTGCAACCTCACTTACCTTGACTCAGTTGGCTTCGGCAATGCTTCGCCATGGCAACACGGCATCAAATAACGCCATAGGTCACGTGCCGTCACATGACCCTGTGGAGTCATTTGACGATTCAGACCAGGTAAGGGGGGTGAGAGCAGAGGGGGAGAGCAGGCAGGGGGGCGCAAGGCCAAAAGTTTGCGCACCCCTGTTTAGACAGACATCTAGTTTAGTATTTTTAACATAACTCTGACATATAAGTTTCAACTAAATCATACTTATAATATGCAATTTTATCATCATTCTTTGCATTCTTAAAGTGCAGTCATTTTGTGGTTTTACAGAGAAGGCTAATAGTGGCTTACGATCTGTTTCTTTTTCTACCACCTGGGCATACTGTAGATATGTTTTTTAAATTGTTCACAAGAAATGCTCTTAAAAGCTCCGTCTCAATTTCTGTGTACCTGTTTTCCGCATCGGGCAATGATCTGAAAGCATGCAACACAAGTTGTGCTTCTGAAGTGTGACAACTGCACCCATTGTCTGGTTTTACACCTTCATGGGAAACAACTTAATGCTACTGTACCATTGTATACTGTCCATATTTGGTAAGATCACACCTTGAATATGGAGTACAGTTTGGGGAACTACTCTTAAAAATACATTTTGAAACTGGAAAATGCGCAGAGAAGAGCCTCCAAATTAATACAGAAGGTGGAAAATCCTACTTATGAGGAGAGGCTTACTTATTTAGATTTGTTTATATTAGAATAGAGGCATGTAAGAGGGGATAGATAACTATATACAAATATATTCTGGGTCAATACAAGGAACGTTCAAAATAGCTATTCATTCAAAGGGCAGTACAAACGACACAGGGTCATACCTTAAGTTTGGAGGAAAGGGTATTTCACAAGCAACAAAGGAAAGGGTTCTTTACAGTAAGGACCGTTAAAATGTGGAATTCATTACCCATGGAGACTGTGATAGCAGATGCAATAGAAAGAAAAGGTTAGGCATATTTTTAGAAAGGCAAGGTATACCAAATAAGTAAACATAGGAAGGATGTTGATACAGGGATAAATCGAATTGCCATTACTGGAATAAGGAAGGAATTTATTTATTCCCTTATGAGACATCATTGGATGATGTTTTCCTGGAGTTTTTTGTTTGCCTTCCTCTGGATCAATGTACTGTAAATACAAATATAGGATAAGAATCTGTTGTTTACATTTAACTTAGGTTGAACTCAATGAACATATGTCTTTTTTCAACCTCATCTACTATGTAACTATGTAATTTCACCAATAAATGTTTATTTTTAACCTCCAAATGCACTTCTCCTTATTTTACTTCTAGTTTGCAGCTGTAGTGGCTTCTAAGGCCTCAGCCATGGTAAGCGCTTACTCGCTGAACTGTGCTGACGCTCGCTCCCGCTCAGCACTGAGCCCCTACAGCCGCAATTAGAGCGGCTTTAGTAGGGGCTCGCCTACGCTTCCGCAAGCACGCGGAAGCGTAGGTCTTAGGGAAATTTAAAAATTCCCTGCTTGCCGGCGCGCAGGGCCGGTCACGTGAGCGGTTCGCCCAATGAGGGCGAACCAGCTCCGTGACGTCACTGGCCCGCTCCCGGCCCGCCCCAAGCCCACCCCCGGCCCGCCCCTGGCCCGTCCCCTGACGGGGCACAGGGAAAGCAACCGCAAGGCCAGGGAAAGCACCCGCTTTCCCTGAGCCTCAGCGCACCTCAGCACGCCAGCGGGAACCCTGGCCGAGGCCTAAGAGCTTTCAAAACGATGCTCTTATTTAGCTGAACCCCAAATAACTATCACCCATGGCGGTGTTGACACATTATATATTCAGAGATCATACAGTATGTCAAGTTTTGTGCTTTACCTCTGATGCTGAAGCTATGACAAAAGGTATGCGTAGAAATCAGTATCTTCCAAAGATGGCAGTGAATGAAAAGGGTTAGAGCTTTCTTCTGTTAGTATCAGCTGTCAAAATGCAGAAGAAGCATCTACAGTAATTTACTGAAAACTGCATTTGAAAACGGAGCTGTAGGCCCTCATTAAAGTCAATGGTGCTTTCAGTGCGATACCACTGCGATAGCACTGGATCGGAGCATTCTGAATAACGACTTTCTATAAGTATATTAAGATCTCTAGAATCTAGATCTATGTATAACAGGCCATTGTTTTTTTCCACCGACAAGAGTTCAAGCAGTCTGTCGGTTTCTCAATGTTTTTTTTATCACTTATAGTTGCTCCCATCCTTCATAACTGTATTTTAAAATGACGTAGACCAAAGGGTACCTCTTGACATGGGTGAATGACTGGCAGGACTTGCCTGTTTATCTGCATTGTATGCTCATTTGGCAAGCATCCAAACGCTTAGAATAAATCCTGGAATTTTTAAACTCATAGTTAGGTTTCATGCAATCTTATATTGAAAGTACTCGTTTTATAAAATTGAGTTTCTCACAGGCAAGCAGGCCTAAGTTTGATTGGGGTAACATTCTGACAGTAGGTGCCACAATAAAAGAAAGCTTGTGTAGCACCTTTTTCCGCAACCCTAAGTGAGATCATATAGCCACTGGTGTATTGTGTTGCGGTGCATACCTGTTTGGTAGAACGGAAGGCCCGGAGAACTCCACGATGCTATGGGGGGCATCAGGACAGGCTCTCAGTGATGATTCTTATAGCGCAGAGCCTCCATCCGGTGAGGAACCTGGTGCAGCCAGGATGGTCCGCACTGACAACTGAGGTAGTGGCCCAGTCAAGTAGCCATAACAGATGGATTCAACCGGGTCTTTATTTACAGCATACATGTAGTTATAACAGGCACATTCCCTGAAGTAGTACCCACAGGTTTTGAGGCCCTGTAGGCCCCTTCTCAGCTCCTTTACCCCCTGATGGGATAAAGGGTAAGTGCTTCCACTCCACAGGGGGAGGGAAGAGAGCCTCCTGACTTCTGGGAGAGTGTCAGCTTATGTACCGCAGAGGAGGGGCTTGTAACCCTGCCCCATAACAGGGCAGGTCCGATACTGACAGGCATCACATCATGGGCATGTGACCCAGCCGGTATCCTCCCCAGGGATGACACTCTCTGGTTGTTGTTAGGCTAGCCCCTGGATATAGCAATAGGGTATCCAGGCTGCAACAACAAACTAGGCCTCCATAAGAGAGCTTATCCCCCACAGCGCCTGTGTCTAACAGGACTTAGGGCCACAGAAAAGAGGATAGCCAGGGGACTAGGCTACACTTTTATATGGTGTTTTATGATTAATTCTCACATTGTAACTTTCTTTCACTTGTACATCTGTTCCAATATAACATGCTACTTTTATTTTTGTTGGTTCCAGTTTTGGCTTTGTTTTCAGTCTCCAATATTAATTTTCAGGCAGAATGTGAACCTGACCGTGTCCATAAATTAATGTTTGATTTAGTGTTCATTGTACTGTAGTATCCAGTCCCCTTTATCAGCCGCACTGGTTAGCAGCATATCTACATACGATTTCTAAGACAGATTATGGACATATGCATGCACTTAACTTTTCTGCAGCTGTGATTTACAGCATCTGCAAAAGTACAATTTAACCACATTTATGACAGTGCTTCCTAAATGCTACACATTGTTTGGTGTCATGCTGCAAACCACACTTCCCAAATAACTAGGGCCGGTGCAACGGTATTTGGCGCCCTAGTTGAACCGTCAGCCGTGTGCCCCCCACCCCACCCTCCGCCCCCCCAAAAAACCTCAAAATATTTCCGAATCATTTGTATGTTGGTTGGACGCTTCCTCTTCTGCTCTGCGACTGCTCTGCTCCCGGCTTCCCACAAGTCGCACTGCTGCCATCAACGCCTCACCCTCCACTGCCCCCCAATATGTGCCACCCTAGGTCGCCTAGTGCTTGCACTGGCACTGCCTCCTCACCAGCTTCTCCTCATATACTCATATACTCCCCTCCTCACCAGCTTCTCCCCCACAAGCTTTTCTCCTCACCAGATTCTCCCCCACAAGCTCCTGTCCTCACCAGCTTCTCCCCACAACCTCCCTTACTCACCAGATTCTCCTCACTAGCTTCTCCCCACATGCTCCACTTCTCATCAGCTTCTCCCCACATCCTCCTTTCCTCACCTCACCAGCTTCTCCCCACCTGCTCTCCTCCTCACCCTCCCCTCCTCGCCAGCTACTCCCCAACATACCCCCTTCCTTACCAGCTACTCCCCCACATGTTCCCCATCCACTCTGCCCTCTTTGCTCCCCTCCTCACACTCCCCTCCTCACCATCTCCCCCACATGCTCACATCCTCACCAGCTTCTCTCCCAAATGCTCCACTCATCCCCCCACTACTCCCTCTCATTCCCCTGCTCACCAGAGTCTCCCCTACATATTCTCCCTCCACCCAGCCCTCTCTCCTCCACCTAGCCCTCCCTCCCTATCCACCCATCCCTCCTTTTCTCTCCCCCCACTCCTCCCTCTCTCTCCCCCACCCTTCCCTCTCCCTACCACCCTTCTCTCTCTCCCTTCCAACCTTCTCTCTCTCCCCATCTCCCCAATGCAAAGGCTCTTGATACTGTCGATCATGTTATCTTGTTAAACAAGCTCCCGTGCTCTGGAATGGGGAACATGCTTTAAACTGGTTTCAGTCATACCTATCGAGGAAATCTCAATATGTGTCTATCTCGGGCTCTAACTCTAACCCCTTGTATATCGCCTGTGGGGTCCCGTGAAGCTCTCTTCTGGAGCTCCTACTCTTTTCAGTCTTCATTTATGTTATATCTACATCTTGTAAGGCAGCTTCAGTGCACATGTATGAATACTGAATGCTGGATTTCCCAAAATAAAACGTTTTAAACCATGAGAAAAGTGTAACAATGATATTTGGGATTAAGACTACATTTCTAAAGCTACCAATGGCAGAGCTACAGATCAGAAACAGCTCTGACACCATTTTAGCCTCTGTTATTAGTTCTAACTATCTGGGCATATGGCTTGACTCCCATTTAACATTTGGTTGCTTATTAATACTCCATCCATCCAAAGCCTATGCCAAACTAGGTGTACTTTATAGGAACAAATCCTCCCTAACCCCACTAGTCAGACAGCAGATGTTAATGCCAATTATAGGCTATGGGGACATAGTATATGGTACAGCACCCCAAACTCACCTTGGTTAACTAGACACCCTCTACAACTCAATATGCTACTTTGTCCTACACTGTAACTACAACACACATCACGTCGAAATACTTCAATAACTACTGTAAATTGGCTACCACTCGAGTCCAAATGCAAAGTACATTTTTCCTGTCTTGCCTTCAAATACTTTCTGGGCAAGCTACCCGGCTAACTAAACAAGCTCCTCACCCCTACCACATACAGCACTTATCACCTGAGATCCGGCTACAAAAGACTGTTCACGGTCTTAAGGTTCAACAAGGAATCCGGTCCCTCCTTCTTCTCTTAGGCCGTGCTTATAGTCCTGGCAACGGTGGCGCAATGGCAACGCTGACGTCACGCTGCAGTCGCCTAAAAAATCAAATTGAAGTGACTTCCAGCGATCACGACCAAGCCGTCGCGTCGCTCCTACTATAAGCACTTCAAAACATTTGTTTTCATGCGACGTTGCGTTGCTGGGACTATAAGCGCGGCCATACCGTGCACCTCATGACTGGAAAAACATACCAGAGACTCAAAACTATCTCCAGTTTAAGTGATTTCAAGACTTCAGATGTCTCATTTTCATTTTGTCTGTAACTGTTACATACTGTATGTCCATAATCATATATTATTTCTAACTTTCCATGAAATGTCTGTAAATTGAAGGTATAACCTCTGTTTATTTAATGTAACCATATATTGTCACTAAGGGTGGTAGGTAGTGTAGTTTAATGTTGATATTAACCCATTTGTAGCCCTTTGCGGTCAGCTAGTCGTGGAAACTAGTCGCGACTATTTGCCCACTTTGCAAACTTCGAAGTTCGAGTCGAACTTCGGGACACATTTTCAAATCCGAGCCAATGACAGATATTACAGATTTTAAAACCATATGTAATATCAGAGGGTGCCTATTTGCGTACTGTTTATTATAGAGTCCGTTTATACTAATATACCTTAGGATTTGGCATTAGAATTTATAGGAGTATGTCTTTCTGATTGCACTAATAATCCTGCTGCAGATGTTTTGTTGCAAATGTAAACAAAAATGGTTGAATTTGTACTCACCGGTTTGTGATATGGCAACATCAACAGGCGCTATGATCTTGTGTCCATACCGCAGGGCACCATACCGCAGGGCACCTTACCGCAGGGCACCATACCGCAGGGCACCATACCGCAGGGCACCATACCGCAGGGCACCATACCGCAGGGCGCGTGTAACAACAAAATACCTGGTTGGATCAGTATAGAGAGAAAAATACACTCAAGTGTTCCTTTTGATATCAACAAAGTTTTTTCTTTAATATACAGAAAAAAACAAAAATCAAGAGGGCTTAATCGGCAGACAGCCACTGTTATCACAGTAAAATGATAAACGTTTCAAGACCCTGTGCAAATGTTACAATTTGTTCTAGAAATTAGTTCGTTTTGATTTGATGCCAAATATTATTTGCATTGTTAATGAGTTGCGATGAGACGCGTTGCTCTAAACTGTAAAAATAGCACCCAGTATTATATTTTGAAAACTTCTGGAGATCTCAGATTTGATTATTAGAGAAACCAGACACTGCAATTTAGTCATTCAGTAAGCAAAGGTTGTCATTTAAGAGGTTCATAAAATTGGAAGTGTTTTAGCTAATTTCTCTAACACACGAAGGCGATGAAGTTAGTAATTATGCTATTAATTAAAGCATGTCTTTATGCCGGAACATTAATTATCAATTTGCATAAAATGCTTTTCTTATTCAGGTAACTAATTTTTAAACCGAATAAGCTTGCATGGAGAAAGCCCTTAAAAGGCAGAAATAACACGTCTTGCATTTTTCAAATATGTGCTCATCTGCAGTGCATGTGTTTTTTTTTTTTAACAAAGAGGATTATGATAAATGCATTCTTTATAGATGCCAATTTAATCTTTGGGGCTAAACTTAGATGTCGGACACCTGTCTCCATGGCAGACTGTCTTGATCTCATGAATATTGTGTCCAGCTGTCATTGCAGTACGTGGGTTCACTCTTTCTACTATGCACTCTGCCTGGACTCCATCCCAGTTGGCTGCGAAAGTACGGGCCTCTCTGAATTAGAGGGAGGGAGCAAATTTCCACTCCTGTCTAGCATATCAGATATAGGAAAAGATTTAATTAGACAGTTCCTGTATAACTCGGCTATAAGCTTTTATATTATAAAGAAACACAATGTACTCATTTTTCATTAATACTTGATTATGCAACAACTGCTTACCCATTCCTTGGGAGTAAGAGAACCTTACATTAGGAGGATCAACTGGTAGCAACCCATTTGCTGTAGTGTAACTATTATGGTCCCAAGTAAAATCCGGATAGTTTATGAATGTTCGTGTGCGTGAATATATTTGACATAAAATATTAGGCTCTCCGGGGAGTTTAGAAATCATAAGGCTATTGTTACCTTCTCTGTAATGCAAACCTGGCACAGTAAATAATTATTATTCAAACATGAATCTCTATTGTCAGGGCTGACTTTGTTGCGCGATCCTGTGCAATGGAGTCATTCTATGTAAAGATTATCAGGGATGTCCTGTCCTCAACTGCAAACTACTTACCATTTGCAAAATCCATTGCTGCTTAAAATGCGGCCATAAATCTATTGAAAACCAACACTCGCCATTTCTTGCAAGAGTGCCAAGTTAGCTATATGTCATCATCAGGTTTCTGTCCAGTCCTATTTTCTAATTATAATCACTGTGTAATTTAGTTTGATTTCACTTTGACGGATAGTATACAGAGTTCACTGTAGTCTTCATGGTAGTCTTTCTTCCCCTTAAATCCTCTGTTAAGGGAGCTGTGTATAAATCCCCCTTCTGTGCTAGAGATATATTCTGTGGAACAGTTTATTTCATATTTCAGTGTCTTGTCAGGAAAGCATTCCCGTACATTTATTTATTTATTTTATTTATTTATCAAATGTTTTACCAGGAAGTAATACGTTGAGAGTTACTTTCAAGTATGTCCTGGGCATAGAGCTAAGACAAATAATACATGGTTACAAATACAGTTACATAAATGAACAGGGTACACATTATATACAAGACATTGCGTGCACAGTTAGAGATAATATATATTATAGGCTTATGTAACAGTTACAGACCTGATTAAAATGTGAGACAGCCTTAGTTTTGAAAGAACTTAAACTGATGGCGGATGTGAGAGTCTCGGGTAGGTTGTTCCAGTTTTGGGGTGCACGGTAAGAGAAGGAGGAGCGGCCGGATACTTTGTTGAGCCTTGGGACCATGAACAGTCTTTTGGAGTCTGATCTCCGATGATAAGTGATGCATGTGGTAGGGGTGAGGAGCTTGTTCAGATAGATGGATAGATACATAATCTGCATGTTGCAAATATACAACCTCAGTTTTGATCCATTAGGATAATTAAAATAGTATATTAACAATCATCATTTCTTTTTGCTTTTAACAGGTCTGCAGGTTTGAAAACCAGCCCCGCTTCATCTCAGGGGCAGATATAGGGGAGTCCATAACAGCACAAATCCAGACTAGTAATTTTGCATCCCCAGCTGGATCTGCAGGGGTAAGTATACTCTATTGTTTAGCAGGATTCCAAACTGGAACACCAACATCTATCACATCCCAAAGCTGGATATAGAATCGTTATACTCTGGATACATTTGGAGTATGGTGTCCCTACAGAAGGGGGGTTCCGTAAAGGGAACCGTAGTATATGCTGAGTCAGTCTACGAGTGTTTTACTCGATTCAGGATTCTAAGTGACACCTATTATAAGAAAAAGGTGTTACATTACCGATGTGAGGGTAACAAAAAGTGTAACCACTCCTTATCATCAGAGCGGGTCCTGGTAAAATGGATGATTGTGACTCTGTAGCCATACCCCAAAAGAGTTATGTGAACCCCAATAACCATTAGGGAAAATAAAAGGTGTATGAGATGTGAATAAAACACTACTAAAACCTAAAAGTGTTATAATTGTGTGTGATCGTGAATAAAGATGATAGACATGGTGCATAACATAATGTATAAAAATAAATCAAGTGACCCCAAATGCCTACATATGAGATATCTGGGTATCGGTGTAGGAGTGACATAGGATTTAAACAGGCCAGCCTCTAATAGTCAAAACGGGTCCAATAGAGTTTATAACTCTAACTGTATACCAAAATCCCAGAAACACCTATTGCTATACCCTGTTAAGTGAATGAAGATCTATAGAGTTGGCTGTGAAATAAATCCTCATAAATGGAGACATAGGTGGCTATGCACTTAGCTCTGCATTTTTGCGCCCGATTGGAAAAATTTTGCTTGGCCGATAAAAAGTGAAGCCAAACGCGGGTTTCACTAACAAGTTC
Organism: Ascaphus truei; assembly: GCF_040206685.1. Lineage (NCBI taxonomy): Eukaryota > Metazoa > Chordata > Amphibia > Anura > Ascaphidae > Ascaphus > Ascaphus truei. The sequence continues at coordinate 76,212,156 of NC_134485.1, forward strand.
AGGGCATTTTGTTCCGGCCAAACAAAAATCTGGCCAATCGCGCGAGCTTCCCCCCCCCCCAGCTATCACGCTTAAACTTGTAAAGCACGATAGCTGAAAGAAAAAAAAAGCCTGTAAAAACTGCATGGAGACGCTGCATCTCCATGCATGGCTCTTACAGGCGATCGTACTGTATAAATATAAATTATAATACTGGTGTACATGTGCAGGGGGTCTCCTGAGCTGAACAGCATTGGTTTCAGCCTCGGGGATCCCGTACTTCATGAGATACAGGCCCCGGTTTGGGGCATCGGATGCCAGTGTTGCCGCCATTTTTAAAGCGTCCACGTCAAAGTGGCGTGCAACATTTAAATTATGGAGGAGATACCGGCACCCCATATCTGGGCCTGTAACTCGGAAAGCAGGGGCTCCCCGAGGCTGAAATCAATGCGGTTCATCTCGCAATAAAGCAGCTTCATTACCATAGCGGCTAGCCGCTACGTAATTAATTTTTTTTTATTGTGATGTGTGACCCCCTGCTCCAACACACTATTAAAAAAAAGATATTAAAGCAGCATCATTACCTTAGTGGCTATCCGCTAGGGCAATGAAGGGGTTAAGGCACAATAGCATGTTTATTGGGGACAACTGTCCCCAATAAACATTGCAATACACAATACACCCACCCCGTGGGCCTTAAACAACCCCAATACCCCCTTGTTGCAGGGTACATGCAACTACACACGTGGGTTTCTTGACAAGGCTGTTTTATTTTGCCTTGAAAAATATACATCACACAAAACAAAAATAGCTCTTTTTCAACAACAAACGAAAATGGCTTTTCCTTCAGCAAACCGAACAAAACAGTTTCTCTTTAGCAGACAGTTTATATATATATGCAGCTACCCTTTTTCTATGCAGGGGACAGACAGTTCACCGTTTCACTACTTTGCTACTCAGACCTTGTTTTCAGGAATCACTTTAGCAGCTTACTCCTCTCTCATCAACAGCAAACTCCATCTGACTACAACCTGGGTTTTAACACACATTGATTAGGCAGCTGGGATCCAACTAATTGTCCTGAGGTTCCCAGCTGAAGTTTAACCTAGTCAGTGCTGCACTGCAGACTAGACATAGGTTTTCCAGGCATATAACTGGTGGCTTTTATTTACCCTGTCACATTCCTCCCCTGTTAGTGTGTGGCTGGGGCTACGCACGGCTGAAGCCCGACCAGCCACCCCTTCTCTAGAAAAGAAGTCAGCATTTGCTGAATCTCAAATGAGAAGGGTTGGAGGGCCATATACCACCTAGTCAATCTAGCATTGGAATCCTTCATGCTATTTAACCATTTCATGATCCGTCACCAAAGTAAAATGGACTCCTGCCAGGTAATGCCTCAAAGCCTCGATTGCCCACTTTACTGAGAGGCACTCTTTCTCAATCACTGAGTAATTTTTTTCCCTTGTGAACAATTTCCTACTCAGGAAAAGGATAGGATGTTCAACTCCCTCAAACTGTTGTGACAACACTGCCCCTAGCCCTATCTCTGATGCATCTGTTTGCACTATAAAAGGGCTATTGAAGTCTGGGCTTCTAAGGATGGGACCCTCTGATAGACACCTTTTTAAAGGCTCTCTGACAATCCATTGACCACACCACTTGTGTAGGGGCACACTTTTTTGTGAGGTCCGTTAAAGGGGCTGCCACTTCCGAATAGTTGGGGATGAACCACAGGTAGTACCCTGCTAAACCCAGCAGAGAACGTACCTGCGTTTTTGTTTGGGGGGTCGGAACTTCTTTCAGGGCAGCTACCTTGTCGGCTAGTGGCCTTACTTTTCCACCTCCCACTGCATACCCTAAATATTTGGTTTCCGCTTTACCCAAGGCACATTTCTTAGGGTTGGCTGTGAGCCCTGCCTCTCTTAGAGATTTGAGGACCGCTTTTAGCCTATTTAGATGGGCCCGCCAGTGTTTACTATAAATGACAATGTCATCTAGGTAGGCTGCGGCATAAGTCCTATGGGGCCTTAGTACCTTATCCACGAGTCTCTGAAATGTGGCTGGGGCTCCATGCAGTCCAAATGGCATTGTCACAAACTGGTATAAACCCATGGGAGTGGGAAAGGCTGTTTTGCATTTGGACTTTTCCTCTAAGGGTATTTGCCAGTATCCTTTTGTCAAGTCCAACGTGGTTCCGTGTTACCAAGGGCATCAATTAATTCGTCCACCCTTGGCATCGGATATGCGTCAAACTTGGATACCGCATTGACCTTTCGGAGGTCCACACAAAATCTTACCTTCCCATCGGGACTACACCACTCACTGCATGATTCCTCAATCACTCCTAAGTGTAACATTTCTTGTATCTCCTTCTCTACCAGAGCCCTACGACTTTCAGGCAACCTATAAGGACGGGAACGTACTTTTACCCCAGACGCTGTCTCGATTGCATGGGAAATTAAGTTAGTTTGTCCTGATAAGTCAGAAAAAACATCCTGGAATTGTGTAATTATTGCTAACAAGTCCCCTTTTTGTTCAGAGGACAACTGTTTACCCATTGGGGTTTTATCGTCACTCACGATGTTCTCCCGTGGAGGCTGAGGACCCAAGTCTGTTTCCTCCTCCACCGGGTGGATGAATAGAGACCGCTGCATCTTCCAGGGTTTCAGCAAGTTCACATGGTAAATTTGTTTACCCTTCCTGGACCCTGGTTGAGCGATCTCGTAATCCACATCATCCGTACGGCGGAGTACTTCGAATGGGCCCTGCCATTTGGCCAGGAGTTTACTCTCGCAACTGGGTAACAATAACATCACCTGGTCTCCTGGGTGAAACACTCTCATGCGAGCATTCTGATTGTAATGTCTCTCCTGACTGTCCTGTGCTGATCTAAGATTCTCCCTGGCAAAATGGCCGACCACATCTAGGCGCTCCCTAAGGTCTAGTACATATTGCAGGGTATTCTTAGAAGGGGACTGCTGTTCCTCCCAGGACTCCTTTAGGAGGTCTAGGATACCCCGCGGTTGGCGGCCATAGAGCAATTCAAATGGAGAGAATCCCGTGGAGGCCTGGGGAACTTCCCGCACTGCAAACAGCAGAAAAGGGAGAAGTTCATCCCAGGCTCTCTTTTCTGAGTCTACAAATTTACTCAGCATCCCTTTTAGAGTTCGGTTAAATCTTTCCACCAATCCGTCAGTCTGTGGATGGTAGACCGATGTCCGAACAGACTTGACCTCTAGTAACTTTAAGACATCCTGCATCAGTTTAGCCATGAAATTTGTACCTTGGTCTGTCAACATAACCTGGGGAAGTCCAATCCGTGAGAACAGTTCCAACAACGTGTTGGCTACTTGCTTCGCCGTTGCTGTTCTCAGGGGGAATGCCTCAGGATACCTTGTTGCATAGTCCACTATTACAAGGATAAACCTGTGTCCTTTCGCAGAAGGTTCTAGAGGTCCTACCAAGTCTACCCCAATCCTCTCAAAGGGAACTGACACCAAGGGTAGAGGAACCAAAGGGGCTGGTTTTTGTCCTTTTGGACTAGTTAGCTGGCACTCCGGACATGCTGCACATAGCTTAGCAATATCACAATGCATCCCTGGCCAATAGAATCGGGATGAAATACGGTTCAATGTTTTATCCCTGCCCAGGCGACCACCCCAAGGGACAGTATGGGCTAGAGTGAACACAGATTTAACAAACGCCTTGGGAACCAATATCTGTCTGGTGACCTCCACTGTTTCTGTCTGCCTATTCACCCTATATAGGATATCCTTTGATAGCTCAAAATGGGGGAATACTATCACCCTCTGTGCATCTAAAATCTGTTCATCAATTTTCACCACCTTGTCATACTGTCTCGCAAGGACTGGGTCTTCCCTTTGCTTCTGGCGAAAGTCAGGGAGGTATAGGTCTGGTAAATCTCCAGGGCCCATATCCCCCTCCCTTTGGCCATCCTCAGCCATCACTTGTGACCTCTGACTACTAGAATGGTCACCTTGAGACCCAGATTTCTGCAACCAGTCCTGTTTGTCCAAGCGTCTTTGCTTCAGAGTCTTTTGATCCCGGTGTCTACTGGGAAAAAGGTCTGCCGAGAAGGGGAACAGTTTGCCAGGGTTCTCCTGAGCCCCAGAAGGAGGTTCCTCGTGAAAGACTGGGGCCATTAGGTCCGCAAAGAAAGGCCAGTCCCGACCGAGCTCAACGGGCGCAGGTAGCCAAGGAGCGACTCCTACTTCGAGGTAAGCCTCCTGACCTTTTACCTGTAGCTGGATTTTGGCCATCGGATAAGGTTTTACATCGCCGTGTATACATTCTATGCTCCATGGGGAGTCAAAAGAACACACGTTGAGCGGTAACAGTTCCTGGAGGACCAGAGTTTTCCCAGAGCCTGAATCTACAAGGGCCTGGATGGTTTTTCCCCCAATCAGGGCTGGTAGTAGCCAGGGCTTGTAATTTTCCCCAGAAAAAGCCGAGGCGACGGTTCTGCTGAATGAACAATCCATCAGTGGACAGTCCACATACCGGTGGCCTTGTTCTCCGCAGGCAGAACATGGAGAGGGTTCCCTCGCAGGAGGGGGCTGTGGATAGCGCTCCGCTGGACCGGTTACTGGAGACCAGGCATCTGGTGGGTCCTGTGGGCGACGTCCTCGGAAGTTCCTCTCACTTTGCGACGAGCCGACATCCGGAAGGAGATGAGGGTCCCTGCGGGGACCAGCATTTGGACCCCGCCCTTGCTGGAACGACTGCTCCTTCCTTTGGACTTGGCGGTTCCGTGACGGGCCGTAGGTTCCCCGTTAATCCGACCTCCCTCTTTGGGTGTCCGCAAGTGCCGGTGGAGTCTGGTCCAGGACACTCTCCTGCTGCTCAGCCCCAAGGAAGTTCTCCACGAGTCGGACCGCCAAAGCTAGGGTTTCAGCAGCGTGGTGTTTTACCCACGAGCGTGCGGGAGGGGGTATTACTTGTAGAAATTGTTCCAAAACCACCTGCTCAAGAATTGCCTCCTTAGTGCACTCTTCGGGTTGTATCCAGCGCGCACACAAGTCTAATAATCGCTGAGCGAGGACCCGGGGTCTCATCTTAGCGGTGTACTTCATGTTCCGGAACTGCTGCCAGTAGGTCTCTGGGGTCAGACCTATGCGATCCAGTATGGCGGCTTTTACTTGGCGGTAGTCCATTGCCTGATCTGTAGGGAGGCCCTGATATGAGGCCTGGGCTTCACCTATGAGGAGCGGGGCCAAAGCCATTGCCCAGCGATCTGCAGCCCAGCCCTGAGCTTCGGCGACTCTTTCAAATGTTAGTAAAAAAGCCTCTGGATCCTCATTCGGAGCCATTTTCCTCAGGAGTATCTGGGGACTGCTGGCCAGTTCTGCACCGGCAGACCCTTGGAATTGGGTCAGCAGCTTGGCAATCCGCTCATCCTTTTCTGTCTGTAGTCTTTCATCTCTCTCCGCTTGCAGCCGGGCCTGCTCGCACAGAAACGCTTTCAACATTTCTTCCATTCTTGTGTGTGTGTGTGTGGCCCTTTAACTGCAGGAGCCTTTTGAAAAAAAATCAAATCTCACTTCTTGACAATCATATGTTGCAGGGTACATGCAACTACACACGTGGGTTTCTTGACAAGGCTGTTTTATTTTGCCTTGAAAAATATACAGCACACAAAACAAAAATAGCTCTTTTTCAGCAACAAACGAAAATGGCTTTTCGATCAGCAAACCGAACAAAACAGTTTCTCTTTAGCAGACAGTTTATATATATATATATATATATGCAGCTACCCTTTTTCTATGCAGGGGACAGACAGTTCACAGTTTTACTACTTTGCTACTCAGACCTTGTTTTCAGGAATCACTTTAGCATCTTACTCCTCTCTCATCAACAGCAAACTCCATCTGTCTACAACCTGGGTTTTAACACACCTTGATTAGGCAGCTGGGATCCAACTAATTGTCCTGAGGTTCCCAGCTGAAGTTTAACCTAGTCAGTGCTGCACTGCAGACTAGACATAGGTTTTCCAGGCATATAACTGGTGGCTTTTATTTACCCTGTCACACCCCTTAACATACATAAAATATTGAGGGAAAAAATTATGCACAGGTTACTATAGGCCGGCATTAGCCCTTGGGTGGTCCCTGGGGGCCCCACAGGGGTCCCCGAGTGGTCCCTGCAGGTGTCCAGGGGTCCACACTTGCCTGCAGTACCCATCCTGCGCCCCCCCCAAAAATACATAAATAAATACTTTAAAATAAGTACACCCCCTCCCTCCCTCCCACTGCCCCCTAACACATACAGAACTATAATGGTCAAAATTACTATTATCCAGATATGGATAATAGTGCATTTGCCCATTTAAAATACAACAATAAGCAGCATAAATAAAGTAAATAAATCTTGCACTCACCCCTGCCAGGCTGCCACAATGAAGGCCGTCCTCATCCTCATCTCTGGCCATGTCCTCTGTTGCTACAAACAATACAGAAGAATAAAAAAAATACAATCTAATAACCCCTAGCCCCTTAATCACCTTAACGGTTAACCCACCCTCACCCACTACTCACCCGGTAGGCCTAACCACCCATCCTTGGGGATAATACCCCCTTCACCCGCCCCCGCTACCAACAATAAAAAAATACACAACAACCCCACTTCCCACCTCCTAGGCCACCAATAACTATTACAATATTTAATAAACAATACACAACCCATCCACCCTGTGCCCCCACATAAAACCATTATTTATTTATTTTACACACAAGGTTAATACCCCAGGCCGGCGGGGGTCCCCAGGTGGTTCCGACAGGTGTACGCAGGCCCCAAAGTGCACCCCGGGGGGTACCCATGGAGGTATGGGGGCCTCTGGGCGGTCCCCGCTAGGCTCCATGGCATCCAGGTGGTCCCTGCGGGCCCCAATGGGGTCCACGAGTGATTGTGGTCTTTATTTGGATTAAATGATTGGTGGTAATTTACTTCTTGATTTGTTTTTATTTTCTGATTGTTTGGATGGCATAGAACATTGTTTGTGATTGTTTATTTTATTTTGACCATTGACTGGCATTGTGTTAAATGATGCACAGATTATATGGCTTCATGTACCCACTGTGTCATTCACTTGTTTTAATGGCATTTGTTATCTTGTTAATTGGCTTTGTCCCGTATTTTATTTTGCTATGTGCTGTATTTTATTTTGCTACGGTATGTGCTGTGTTTAATTATGATATGTGCTGTGTTTTATTTGATATGTGCAGTGTTTTATTTGGCAATGTAATATGTTTTATTTGAGCCTGTTTTTTAATCCTTCCCCATTTCTTGGTATATTGGTAAATCATGCACATATTATATGGGCATGATGTACCCACTGTACCAATGAATGGGTGAAGGGTGGGGTGGTTGCCTGGGGAGGGTGGTTAGGTTTCCTGGGTGGGTAGTGGCAGAGGGTTGGTTAACCCCTTAATTACTATAGCGATTATTAACTGCTACGGTGATTAAGGGGCTAAGGGACATCTGAATGTATTTTGCTATGTATTGTACTGGCAACGTGGGACATTGCCCTGCAGTAAGCTGTCGAGGACTCCCTTCATATTGCCAGGGGTAAGTAGAACGGTTTTATTTACTTTATTTATGCTGGCTAATGTTGTGATTAATAATGGGCAAATAATCTATTATCTATATATATTACTAACTTATCTATATATATTACTAAATTATTATTATTATTTTGCCTAAATATTGTAAGCTTTAATTGCATCCATTCAGCAAATATGTAATGCATTATCAGCATAGAATTAGGTATATGTCAACTCTTTAAGTGTTCCTCTTATCATGTGTTAAGTGCTTATTGGCTAATGTAATAGGGTTAATTGGAAGCCCTTTAAAAAAAACCTCAGAAGGACAGACTATCAACACTCCTTAGGAAGTGGGCTCAGGTCTCACGAAACACATAGAGAAAACAACAGAGCTGCTGCCAACAGATGATCCTGTTACATACAGCAGTGCCAAGAAAGCAAAAGACCTGCTGCAAACAGCTGATCCTGTTTGATACAGCAGTAGCCAAGCAGAGTGAAGCGGAGTGGTCCTGAGCCCCAAGCCGAGTAACATCATCAGACCACATGGAGTGGGAGGCTGGAGCAGTGTGGAGAGCAGAGAACCCTGCATACTGCAGGCTTCTACATGGAAGGGACCCTGAGCTCACAAGCTGACTTCCAGACGTTATCTGGTAATTGAACTATAGGTGTTGGTCAGTGAACCTTCATCTTTTCACCCCATTTTTTTTGTTGCCCTTTCCTTACTTTGAAGTCTTTTATTACCTTGTTAGATTTGCTGACACCTTTTTTGATATTGCCTTTTATGTGATTGTTTTTTCATACAATATGATATATTTTTTATGACAATTTGTATTCATTTTTATTCATCTGTAATCTCATAATAAATTAAGGATACTACATTATTGTGTTATTTTGTTTACACCGCAAAACGGATTTTGGGGGCAACATTAGCAAAAATCCAGGAAAGAGATTTGGGTGGATTTGCCCATCTCTGTACATGACCCAATACCATTACCAGTATGGACCAGCCAGCTATGAAAACAAAATTAACCTAAATGACAACTATATGATCTACTCGACCATCTACGTACAGCACACCCCTTGTATAAACAATGGGTCATCGCCACCAAATTTGTAACATATCTAATCAAGGTAAATATAAATTTACACAAGTTTACATACAGTAGTGTAGAGTAGAATTGTAATTTTTAAATGAGCTGCATATGCGTTCCATACACTACGCATGCGCTAAAATAGAGATATGTGTACTAAAGAGAAGGGGTTTAGCAACATTTTAAGTGGCGCCTCCCTCTACTTTCTCACGTGCTATTCAGCATCTCTTCATCTCTACCGAGGTCACGGCATCATGTGACGTCTCTATGTTGCCTTTTTATGGCAACACAACGCCATTTGACATTGTGGCACCCCTATCAGAAGATGCAGGAGGAGAAGCTGGAGAGAAGGGAAGAGACAGTTACAGAGAAGATGTGCTCTTCCCCAGCAATCTATTTAAATGTTAACGAAGAGAGAGAGGCCTCGGTTCGGCGCACCCCTTAGAAAATGTTTGTGCCCCACAGTTAGACCACCACTGCTTTAAGCATGTAATTCTTTATTGTTTAATAATAGGGTACAGTAAGTTCTCTCCATTATTTTACAGATTTTGACACTTCAAATCTACAGCCATAAAGGATGTGTCAAAACCATCATAATTTTAGCAGTTTTTCATGCAGTTGCGGTATACTGTGTACATGATTTAAAAATGTTTTAAGTATATTTTATTTGTAGTGGGCACATAGAGATATACTGTATTCATTATAATACTGCTGTGTGTGTCTGTTTAACATTAAAAAAAAATTACACACAAAATATTGCATATGCAAAGTAACTAGTTTATTTTGTAAAATGACATTATTCAGAGTTCAGATTAGTGCTGGGTGAATTGCCCCCACTTTCAACTAGATGGATGTGTAGAATAGACAAAGCCACCACCCCCCACCCCCCCGGCCCTCCCCCACTTTGCTTATATGATACGGAAAACTCAGCCGCTGACGAAACGCAACTGGCCAAGGTCAGTTCTCACATTCTCTGGATTTTACTAATATGTAGAGAAAATCTCAACCCCTCACCCCTCTGCCCTACGTGAAAAATATGAACAGGGGATTGTTAAACTGTGTTATGCTGTTTAACATAAGCCATTTACAGCGTTCCTACTGTAGCTGGGATGTGGGCTTCTGTAAATTACACTAAACATGAGTATCTCACCTTTTGTTTGTAAAGCATAAATCTCCTCATCAAGCGTTACAAAAAATATCTTGAAGTAACAGTTGTAAAGAATATAAACGTTGCTTCACTCATTTGTGGGTAACAATTATGTACATTTTCTATCATGTTTCATATTCAAAATAAGAAACACATTTGCCAATACTAATTATCCACATTTATAACTAATCATTTTTCATGTTGTGTCTACACTGAGCGTTCAACATTCTTAATAGTTATGTTTTCACATGGTATTGTATGAAGTCAGTGCATACATTGTAATGATTTCACAATGGTTTTGAATCTGCGAAGACAAAGCAATATTAAAATTGTGTTTAACAATGTATATGCAAAATTTGAGTTTAGTGTAGCGTTTACTAATAAGATAACACTAAATTCTAATGTTAACACTAGTTACCAGTAATAATTTTTCACACACATTCGCAATTTATAGAACTACATCTTTAACTTAATTTTATGATACTAAATAAACCACAATATATCCTATAAGTAGTACACTTTGAGTCTAACATTTCAACTTTAATAGATTTGAAAAGTACCTTGAACAATACTAAATCAAAATTCAAAATATTGTAGCCAATGACAGTCAAATTGTCAAAATTATTAACACCCTGCTATCAATTAAATATATATTTTCAAACACACAAATGTTTAAAAAAATATTTTGTTGCTCCCTCTTTCCCCCCTCTCTCTTCCTCCTCTCCCACATCCCAAATCTTATTCAACTCCCTCCCACAACCTCTATGTATTAATTTTGACTTGTCTAATATTTTAGTAAGCATCTGCATAAACTATATAAGTATACAACCGGATCAAGTAGGCATCAAACAAAAATACCTGTGACATTGTGCCTGTGCCCTCATTCATCAGTACATGACAGGTCACCAGCTGCTGCTCCCGCAGGTCCACCAACAACACCTGCGTTTAGTATTGTAAAGGAAATTAGCATTAGCACATTCAGTCATTGACACTAACAATATACCCACATTCATATCCAAAGCTTGAATTACAAGTTAACATTAGTTATTGTAGTCCAGGATATAGCCTTTAAATATAGTGTACAATGTTACACTGTCCATGAACAATCTTTTAGTATTATATTAACACTATAGAACTCATTTATTATCACAAATATCACACCAATGAAACTAGTAAGGAACAAAAGCATAGACATGCCCGTTATCTACATGCACAACACTTACCCCTCTCTCATACACACATAATAGAGAAGAGTTGGGTAAGGGGGGGGGGGTTAATTGTTATGGGGAAGACGAAGGGATTAACCCCTCACATACCACTGGCTGATGGGCAGCTAGTGTGCATGGGACACAGCAGATGAAGCCCATGCAACCTGTCTCTCCTATGATCACAAAGTAGACATAGACAAACATCATGAGGAAGGAAACTGTACATTTATATAGAATCAACAAACATTCTTACATGAGAAATATCTGTCAATCTTTCAACTGTTCAAACGCCCTCTCAATAACTGAGCATGTGGATATGTGTGCCGCATTATAACGTTCCTCTGCAGGGGTTCGAGTGTTACCCAGTGGGGTAAGGAGCCACGGCCGAGTCTCATATCCTGAATCACCTGTAACAGAACGGGAACAGATATTAAGCTACATGTTACAATGTACTTATGTGTTCAAAAAGGTTATTTTAATGTCGTACTACATGAAACACAGGTTAACTATAAAAACTGTATGCAATAGCAGATGCATCTGTTGATCTGTTACAGACATTAATATGTTCCATAATATATATCTTTTTATGACATGTAATGAAAGGGTTAAGTCCTATATTCAGTACAATCATTGGGGTAGCACTTAAGACCTGCCCTTTTTCCTAGTAGGCTATACCCAGAAATAACGCTATGATAATCATGGTCTGGATATGAGTAATGGCAGGTTTTGATGGGACTTAATTATCGTAGCGTTATTTCCATGCGCTAATATGAATGGAGCTTTGTCGATCTGCGTTGTTAGATTAACGACTCGCTAGCAAATGATTTGCATATGAGTAAACCAGATGTACATTAAAAGTTCGCGATTCAATCTTTTTCAGGTTAAAGTTGAGGGCATCGCAACTTTGATGATTACCTTTGTGGATATGCGTTATGACTTATCGTGACGGTACCCCCATTTAACATATCGATAAAAATTTTATGGACTTCTGAGGATCTAGCCCAAATTGAAGAAAACTAACTGATAGCTAATTAGGTAACATCACTTTAGTAAGCAACATTTTGCAGAGCTTTGAGTATCTACCTCACTGTAGTTTATTATAGAGGATTGATTATGGTATCTTCATTTTGGTGGATTATACTCTACAGTATGTTGCCATGAAACGATGAGTCTGCTGACATGAAATTATGTGTCTATGGTCTAATCTGATGTGTTTAAACCTTATTGGCATAAATATGTATTGTAACAATAGATCTATAGCTAACCAAAGATCTGCAAAATCTTTTTTTTTTTACCAGTTACACATCCTCACCTATAAACATGGAGAAAAGCTTGTCTTAGTTTAATAACCAATGGTTCTACATTTTTATGTCCTTGAAACACTTTCAGAGCAGTTGATACTACAAGCGATCACTGCACATTCCATTTTCAATAAAATAGAAATTAACACAAATGTTCAATTTTAATGCACACATGATCATTCATTTATTGAAAGTGGATATGTCAGTAACCACGTGGGTACTCCTTTAATTGCATTACCAAATTTAGTTTTGCCATTTTCAATTTATCTACCTGTGTGCTAATAACATAACATTAATTTATAACTGGGTGTGTGTTTTGTTTCTTTTTTTTCTGTAGCAAAATCAGCTTTGCACAAAAAATGTGTGATGTGTGCCTTTCTTGACTTAATTAAGCTTTTTTATTTTTATTTGTTTATATGTTATTTTGAAGTTTGCTCATTTTTGCACACTATTCTTACAGTACATCAAATACATTTCTCCTACACTGCTTATTTATGAATTCTGGTATGGACTTTTTTTCCTTTCAATGAGGATTCATCAATTTCCCTCGTGCAAAACGGGCACAATGCTAGAACATAATGCACCCCATTTATCAAACAAAAACAAACAAAAACATCCTTTAAAAGGTATTATTTTTCCTTTGATGAATAGGTTGCTATTTTTGCTCCAGTATTAAACTAGTTTTGTAGCCGGGAGACTTGGGTTATAGTTCATTTTTTATGTCACCGATTTAGTGAGATGTTGGATTGCCAACTGTCCCGAATTTAGCGGTAACCATGTACAGTACACAGTGCTTCCATGGATAGACATTGAACATGAATATCGCGCATCACAGAATATACATTAGAATTAGAGAGGGGCGAATCTTTCATAGTGATTATGGTGTTTCTTCACAGCCACAGATGAAAGCAAGAGAGAGAACTTCAACTAACACATGGAGAGACACCTGTGTGTTATGATATAAGACGTGCATCAAACACAGTAAGAGCACAGGGCAGTATCAAATATAATATACAGCTACTGTACATATCACATAGTATATGGGAATGACCCAAAGACACAGTGCATAAAAAAAACCATATGTGCATGACTCAAACAGTGTTCACCTGTAGTAAATAAAATATACATGTGGAGTGAAAAATGAATCCACTCTTACTCGTAAGCAATAAATTCTGCATAAAGGATGAATCCTGTTACATGTAATAACTTGATTTTGTGAAGTTTTCCATGTGGCTTCGGACCAATTTTAAATGTGAAAGTCCATAAGTATTTAGAAAAAAGGTCCTACAAACAAAGTAGATCCTTGATTGGATTAATATAATATATCCATATGCATATGGGATATACAAGAAGGAGGCTGGGGTCTACCGCTGAGGAAACCTGATGGGAAAACAAGTCCTGGTACTAAAGTGCCCGTAAGGTGCGAAACGCGCAAGTGGTTTTTTACCCTGTTTAGAGATGTGCCAATACATTTTTCAAAGATTGCCGGTTCTAGCCCTTAATTTTATCACATTGCTGTGCACCGCCTCTCCATTTCTTCAGCTACTGTACATATCATAAGGTTGGCACAGCATCTATCAGTATATGCCATGCCATGTCATACCAATTGATTGTCTAAGTGGATCTGGAGCTTACAAGCTGACATTAAATCGCAATGAAATAATATACACAGTGTAATCTCTGTAAACACATCCCTGGTTGGTATATTAAATGGAATAACACACTGCAATGAATCTAAATACTTTTTAAAATCTGCGCATGTGTTGTTGCACTATAATTTGGGTGAATAACAACACTACGGGCATTTCACAATGAAAATACCAGAGCCCAATATCAGTAGGCATCAAACAAGAGCTATCATACAATTTACTTAAATGAACACAATACATAAATGATGACAGATTAAGGACATGTCCATCACAGTGCTCTTCAGAATCTATAATTGCTTAAATTAGTATCTATCTGCTTTAATATTTTTGCTGATGTTTTTCTGTGTATACAAGATAATTATTCCAGCAAGAACATGCCCCTAGTATAGCAAAACAATTCTTTAATAATAGAATAAAATAGAATGCAAAAGCAATTGTATGATGCCTTGGGGGTTTCTTAATATTGTTTATTTTAAAATGTGGTATGTTAAAGATAATTTCTTCCCTGTTCCTGTAGTTCTCCTTTGGAGGATCAAATGGAGACATGTTGTGAAATGGCCTCATTTGATAAAGGGGATGTTACCCCAAAATGTCATGTTACCTCCTAATTGCGTTTGGTAGGATGCCACTCTAACTGTTGTTTTTGTATTTGTTGCATCTTCTTTGTATTTTGGTATGTAAAAATGTATTATTCGTATATTTTTAGATATTTGATATAATTTGAGTATGCAGTGTCTTTCTTGCCTTTTACTTTGTCTTCTTAAGGCGGCGTTAATGGTTAATGGGTTAATGGTCAGTCACAATTAGGATTCTTATTGATTATTGTCTTTTGGTCATAGTGACCTTTAATACATTTTGTGATACACTTTTTACTAATCTGTGGTGCGCTTGTGTGTGTTTGTTTTGGGTTAGTGGTCCCCTACTTTACTAGCTAGCACATCATTGCATTATTGTTTTGAATTATCTTAATATTTTGCTCTTTATTCTTTTTTTGGTGGGGCGGTTATCTATGGAAACATTTTCTTTTCGTAACAATTTGTTTGACAGCTGTGTACTGTAGGCATTTAACTTGTTAATCTTGTTTCTTTGACATAAATTTCTTATAAATCAGAAATGAATGCTACTTAATTAACGCAAAAATAAAGGAAAAAGAGTACCAAGTGGAGTGGGTTATTAATTTAACTGAGAGAGTGCTGATCAGGGGAAATCACAGGGAAACTCTCATAGACTTTAATAGCACTAGTGCAGTTTAATAAATAACTTCTTTATACTCAAATGTTGCTAAAGCTCTTCTAACTATAATCACTGGTTAAATCAACCACCTGTCACACTTACCTCTACTCCGCGCGGAGACCGACCCGGGGAAGCACCACGGGGCAGAGTCATGCGGCCACGCACTGCCAGGGCAGTGCAGGCGCAGCAGCGTGATGTCGGAGCTCCGCGAGACGCATCGCGCACGCGCACGGGTTGCTCGGCAACCAGGAGGCAGGAAGACGCGAAGGAGCTACTAGAGCCTCCCACAGGCGGAGACTTGCAGAATAAGCCGCATGACGTCATCACGTCGCGACGCGCATCGCGCACGCGCGCGGGTTGCTCGGCAACCAGACCTATCATCAAGAAAACCTAATTACAAGCTGTTTTGGATTAGTGTCTCACTGACACCATTGGTGGACCAGAGCACACCCCTGCAAGGTAATTGGACCCTTCCCACATATATACCTGCTTCTGTCTGTCCTTCATTGCTGAGCATAAACTCCTGTTTATGCATTGTGCTCACCGCTGCTGTCTAGTTTTGTCTTGAACTTTGTCTGTCCTGTTTGACCCTGCCTGTTCCTTGGATTTCTACACTCTCCAGCGCTTTGACCCCGGCTTCGTTCCTCGACTACTCTACCTTCTATTACCCTGGACCTTGGCTACGAAACTCTACCTACCCGGACTCTCCAACCCTGGAACATGGCAAGTACCCTGACTACCTTGACCTTTCCAACCCTACGACGCGGTACGACTAGGACTACGCATTCCGGACAGGACTGCGTGGTTGTGGGTCGGTGCCTATACAACCCCACCTCAGCCCCGCGGTCTTCCGTCCTGTTTGTGGTGAGCGCAGCGTGACAATATGCTCAGCCCAACAAACATGTACGCCGCTGAGGTGGCCCGACGCCTAGACACCCATGAGGAATGCTTCCGGCAACTTACCGGATCATTTACACTAAAAGAACAACTAGTTTCCCAACTTAAACAAGACGTTGATACCCTGACTGAACAAGTTAGACGTTTAACAGTATCTACCACCAACACCGTTCCACTCGCAGCCACTCCTGCTCCCATCACACCTACCTCCGAACCACGACTACCTGCGCCCAACCGATATGCAGGAGATCCCAGCGGTTGTCGGGGGTTTCTGAACCAGTGCTTCATACAGTTTGAGCTAATGCCCTCTCACTTTCCGGTTTCACGAACAAAGGTCGCATACATAATCTCCTTGCTGACTGACGCCGCTCTAGCATGGGCATCTCCTATCTGGGAGCAACGCCCAGATTTGACCTCTGACCTCACTCTCTTCATCACCGAATTCAGAAAGGTGTTTGACACCCCAGGGCATAAGGTTACGGCTGCATCCTCTCTGCTTAATATTTCTCAGGGAGACCGTACTGTGGCTCGTTATGCCCTGGACTTCCGGACGGTGGCTTCCGAGACCGGCTGGAACGATGTGGCTCTATCTGCAGTCTTCTGGCAGGGTCTGTCCGAACGGTTGAAGGACGAATTAGCAGCTCTGGATCGTCCCGCTGGACTTGAGGACCTGATAGACCTGTGCATCCGGATGGATCAGCGCCTCCAAGAGAGAATGTTGGAAAAAAACAAACACCCCCGAGGTATACAATCGTCTTCTTTTTCCACCATAGGCCCTCTACTCTCCACAGCTCCTGCCCTAGATGAACCCATGCAGCTGGGAGGGACTAGCCTGTCGCCTATCGAGAGGCAACGAAGAAGACGAGCGGGACTATGCCTCTACTGTGGCAATAACGGACACCTGGTATTCAACTGTCCACTGAAGCCGGGAAACGCCAAAGCCCAGTGAGTATAAGGAGGATCACGCTGGGCACTGCAACTCTTCCCCCTCCTCAACCCTCTACGAGGATTTATCTACCTATCTCCCTATCCGGTGAGACCTTCACAGTACAGGCACGGGCCTTTCTGGATTCGGGGTCAGGGGGAAACTTCGTGGACCAAAAGTTCGCTATCAAGAATAAAATACCGTTGGTACTCAAAGATCGACCGGTAGGTCTTGAAGCCATTGACGGACGACCCTTGCAGCCCGCGATCATTTCCTTACAAACCACACCCCTTAAGATCGTGACTAGCGACTTCCACTCCGAGACCATAACCTTGGATGTCATTCACACCCCCTCCTCGGACATCATTCTGGGACTTCCGTGGCTCCGGATCCACAATCCAGTCATTGACTGGACAGAGGCCACGCCAATTCGTTGGAGTTCTTTTTGCTTGGAGCATTGCATGTCTGCTCCTAAGGCAGTGGCAGGACTGGAGGTCACGGATCCTGACGGGTACAGCTGCCGGGAATATACGAGGATTTCCGCGATGTCTTTGACAAACGCCAAGCAGAAGTACAGTACTTCCGCCACATCGGACGTATGACTGTCCTATTGATCTTCTACCCGGGGCCATACCTCCCAGAGGAGGGTCATACCCACTCTCTATTCCTGAGACCCAGGCCATGAGAACATATATTCAGGAGAATCTCCAGAGGGGGTTCATTAAGAAATCTTCATCACCTGCTGGGGCAGGATTTTTTTTCGTCAAAAAAAAGGACGGAACCCTCAGACCCTGCATTGACTACCGCCGTCTCAACAAACTCACCATAAAGAACCGCTACCCCCTTCCGTTTATAGCCGAATTATTCGACAAACTCCAAGGAGCCAGGATCTTCACCAAACTGGACCTCAGAGGAGCCTATAATCTGGTTAGAATCAGACAAGGAGACGAATGGAAGACAGCATTCAATACTCGCGACGGGCATTACGAGTATCTGGTCATGCCATTTGGATTGTGTAATGCTGCTGCGGTCTTCCAAGACTTTGTCAACGACATTTTCAGAGACCTTCTGGACCATCATGTTATAGTATACCTGGACGATATATTAATATTTTCCAGATTCATGCCGGAACATACTATGCATGTCAAACAAGTCCTGCAGCGTTTAAGAGAGAACCACTTGTATGCCAAGCTCGAGAAATGCCATTTCCATCAAACATCCATCTCCTTTCTCGGCTACATCATATCGGACACCGGCCTTGCTATGGATCCTACCAAGGTCAAGGCGGTACTCGAATGGCCCTGTCCCCTCTCCCTCAAGGCCATCCAAAGGTTCCTCGGCTTCGCTAACTACTACCGGAGGTTCATTCAGGGATTCTCATCGGTACAAAAAAGACACAGCGCACAACGCTCATAGTGCATTACAAGGTATTATTGACATATATAATAAATGGGTGAGTAATGTGCGTACATCAAATGCAATAATTACGAGCAGTTTCGGGATATTTTACCCAACGCCTCCGGAGACCAGAATAGATGTCCTTGCAGGAGTGATGCTGCTGTCCTCGATATTGCAGGGTCCTATTGAAATTGGTGTACAACCTCTGCTGTTCCTTGCTCCCCTAAGCACAGGTAGGCTGGGAGATGCTGATTCCTGCAGTGCTTCAGCAGGGCAGTCTTTTGGCATCAGCTGGGCGCCAGCACTCTCCTCCGTGTGAAGCGCTTCCTGGATCGTGACGTCACCACGGGGGTTTCGGCGCCGCTCACAAACAGTCAAAGTCGCGTACTGGGGTGCTAGTATGAGGCTAGAACACTGGTAAACCTTGTCCTACGCGTTTCGAAACGGAACGTTTCTTCTTCAGGGACTAATATTGAGTGGATTCAGATAGAAGCTATATATCCCGCGATCGTGCCTCATTGGCTAAACCCTTAGTTCTATTTTCCAATTGGGAACCAGCGGGGGCGGGGTTAAAGTCCCGAAAACATACGTCACTAGCTATGATTAACAAATGCAAAAAAACTCTGAACAAACTTTATTAACAAAAACACTGTTAACCAAGACGCAGTTGATGGGCTAAAACAAAGAAAAAAGTGTTAATTACATAATAAATACACATAAAATCAATAATATCATTGCCCTAGGGACCTAAATAATAGGTAGTGAAGTTTAGGATATATAAGAAGCATAAAGGTATTCGGAAGGTGAACAGCAGAATAAAATGTAATTAAAATGGTAGAAGTGATTACAAAGTCTAGAGGCATATTATAAAGTGTAATAAAAGGACATAATATGATATAAAATATTTATTTTAACTTAAAAAAGTTACTTATAATAAATGATTAATACAGAGACCAAATATCTATGTCCTCATTTAAACCTCCTGGATACAAGGTGTTTAATTTATGTATCCAGAAGGTTTCTTGCCTGGATAATTCCTTAACCCTGTCCCCCCCTCTCCTATTCTTTGGAATATGTTTAATCCCTTTAAAAAGGAGGGTTGAGGGATCACTGTTATGGCATGTTGCATAGTGTTTAGAGAGACTGTGTTTCATGAACCCCAGTTTAATGTTCCTCAAATGTTCTAAAATACGTACTTTTAGAGCACGTTTTGTACGTCCCACATAGAAAAGACCACAGGGGCATTCTAATAAATACACTACATGGTCAGTGTTACAAAGAATAAAATCATTAATATTAATAGTATCACCGTTTGGGCATTTAAAAGTTTTTTTATCAGGATGCATGTGTTTGCAAACAGAGCATCTCCCACATTTGAAATTCCCAGTTGGTTTATTATTCAACCATTGCCTTTCCCCACTGGATTGTTCTTTTAATTTAATATCACTAGGGGATAGCATATTTTTTTAATTCTTAGCCTTCCTATAAATAAATTTAGGGAATTTCGAAAGGTGGGTGCCCAAAAACGGATCGTTTGAAAGGATTGACCAATGTTTTTGTATAGTTTTCTCAATCCTATCTGTCATTGAGTTAAAATTTGTAATAAAAGATACATTGCACTTGCCCTCATCTAAGGATTTTTTAGCTTTTTTATCTCTTTTTATTAGCATGGATTTCCTATCTATTTTTCTTATTTTCTCCAGATCCCCTTTTAATTTTTCCAGACGGTATCCCCTCTCCAAGAATTTGGATGTTAAATCTTTGGCCTGATCCTCAAAATCTTCTACAGTGCTACAGTTTTTCTTTAATCTATAATACTGGCCACTGGGGATGTTGGATATCCACGTTTTTTTGTGGTTACTTGTGGCCATGAGGAGGTTGTTAGAATCAACCTCCTTAAAATGGGTTTTTGTTACCACAGTCCCATCTGGTGATGCCTTAAGATTAAGATCTAAGAAGTGTATTTCGCTGATATTCTGTACATGGGTAAAGGTCAGGTTCCTGTCGTTGTTATTTATGTATTGTATGAATAGATTAACTGAACACTGGTCACCATCCCAGATGCACAGAATATCATCTATGAATCTACGCCACACAATGATGTTCGTTTTAAAGGGGTTTGCAATGACAGATAGGATTGAGAAAACTATACAAAAACATTGGTCAATCCTTTCAAACGATCCGTTTTTGGGCACCCACCTTTCGAAATTCCCTAAATTTATTTATAGGAAGGCTAAGAATTAAAAAAATATGCTATCCCCTAGTGATATTAAATTAAAAGAACAATCCAGTGGGGAAAGGCAATGGTTGAATAATAAACCAACTGGGAATTTCAAATGTGGGAGATGCTCTGTTTGCAAACACATGCATCCTGATAAAAAAACTTTTAAATGCCCAAACGGTGATACTATTAATATTAATGATTTTATTCTTTGTAACACTGACCATGTAGTGTATTTATTAGAATGCCCCTGTGGTCTTTTCTATGTGGGACGTACAAAACGTGCTCTAAAAGTACGTATTTTAGAACATTTGAGGAACATTAAACTGGGGTTCATGAAACACAGTCTCTCTAAACACTATGCAACATGCCATAACAGTGATCCCTCAACCCTCCTTTTTAAAGGGATTAAACATATTCCAAAGAATAGGAGAGGGGGGGACAGGGTTAAGGAATTATCCAGGCAAGAAACCTTCTGGATACATAAATTAAACACCTTGTATCCAGGAGGTTTAAATGAGGACATAGATATTTGGTCTCTGTATTAATCATTTATTATAAGTAACTTTTTTAAGTTAAAATAAATATTTTATATCATATTATGTCCTTTTATTACACTTTATAATATGCCTCTAGACTTTGTAATCACTTCTACCATTTTAATTACATTTTATTCTGCTGTTCACCTTCCGAATACCTTTATGCTTCTTATATATCCTAAACTTCACTACCTATTATTTAGGTCCCTAGGGCAATGATATTATTGATTTTATGTGTATTTATTATGTAATTAACACTTTTTTCTTTGTTTTAGCCCATCAACTGCGTCTTGGTTAACAGTGTTTTTGTTAATAAAGTTTGTTCAGAGTTTTTTTGCATTTGTTAATCATAGCTAGTGACGTATGTTTTCGGGACTTTAACCCCGCCCCCGCTGGTTCCCAATTGGAAAATAGAACTAAGGGTTTAGCCAATGAGGCACGATCGCGGGATATATAGCTTCTATCTGAATCCACTCAATATTAGTCCCTGAAGAAGAAACGTTCCGTTTCAAAACGCGTAGGACAAGGTTTACCAGTGTTCTAGCCTCATACTAGCACCCCAGTACGCGACTTTGACTGTTTGTGAGCGGCGCCGAAACCCCCGTGGTGACGTCACGATCCAGGAAGCGCTTCACACGGAGGAGAGTGCTGGCGCCCAGCTGATGCCAAAAGACTGCCCTGCTGAAGCACTGCAGGAATCAGCATCTCCCAGCCTACCTGTGCTTAGGGGAGCAAGGAACAGCAGAGGTTGTACACCAATTTCAATAGGACCCTGCAATATCGAGGACAGCAGCATCACTCCTGCAAGGACATCTATTCTGGTCTCCGGAGGCGTTGGGTAAAATATCCCGAAACTGCTCGTAATTATTGCATTTGATGTACGCACATTACTCACCCATTTATTATATATGTCAATAATACCTTGTAATGCACTATGAGCGTTGTGCGCTGTGTCTTGTTTGTATCCATTTGCTAGCTCCAGGGGAATCCTGAGCCCCCCCATTCCATCACAGCTGCAGACGCTCAATTTTAGGTTAAGTTATTTATTTATTTATTTCACTTATCCTTCACTTTATTACGTCATGATTTAGTTTTTGCGCACTATTACTTTTTTGTTCATTCTCATCGGTAGTAGCACCCATCACGGCACTCACGCAAAAGGGAGCTGATCCTACGAGGTGGACTGAGAAGGCTCTTCAGGCTTTCGAGAGGATAAAGACGGCATTCGCCTCAGCACCCATCTTAACCCATCCAGATCCCTCGTTACCTTTTTTTTTGGAGGTCGACGCCTCCGATGTAGGAGCAGGTGCTATACTTTCCCAGAGAAAGAATCCTCAAGCCCCACTTCATCCTTGTGCGTATTTTTCTAAAAAAATTTCCTCCGCCCAAAGGAATTACGATGTAGGTAACCGGGAGCTCCTCGCTATCAAACTGGCCTTAGAAGAGTGGAGGCACTTACTGGAAGGCACAGAGTCACCAGTCACGATACTTACTGACCATAAGAATCTACTGTACATTGAGGGAGCACGGCGACTAGGATCTCGCCAGGCAAGATGGTCCTTATTCTTTACTCGCTTTAACTTCCTCATTTCCTACATCCCTGGGTCTAAAAACCTTAAAGCCGACGCCTTGTCACGACAGTTCCTGGTAGAGGATAACAAGGTGGAACAACAGGAGACCATTCTCCCTTCCACTTGTATTTTGGCTGCAAATACTTTTAGTGCCTTAACGGACATTACCAAGGCTCAGAACAACATCCCGGCAGGACTCAACGTTCCGGAGGACCGGTTGTTCACTCCCCGTAAATTCCAGAGGAGAGTCATGGAGTGGGGACATTCATCCAAGACTGCAGGCCATCCTGGTACCAAAAGAACTACTGAGTTCATCGAACGCACATTCTGTTGGCCATATATGCGGAGAGACATACAAGCCTTCGTAGCTACATGCGCTACTTGTGCTCGAAGCAAGACGCCACACAACAGACCAGCGGGTCTCCTTCAACCACTACCCATCCCAGTACGTCCATGGACACATATATCGATGGACTTCATCGTTGAGTTGCCTAAATCTAGAGGCATGGACACCATACTTGTGGTGGTGGACAGATTTTCCAAACAGGCACACTTCATCCCTATGAAGGGTCTACCCACTGCACCAATGTTATCCGAAGTTTTCATCAGGGAGATCTTCAGGTTACATGGGTCCCCTCTGGTCATAGTGTCCGACATAGTGTCATCTCCCGGTTCTGGAGGGCGTTTTGTAAAAATCTGGACGTTACTCTACACTTTTCGACAGGATATCACCCCCAGACCAATGGACAGACGGAACGCACCAATCAGTCCCTGGAACAGTTTTTGAGGTGCTTTATCGCTGACACTCAGGACGACTGGGCGGAACTTCTCCCGTGGGCAGAATTCTCCCATAATAATCTGCAGAACGAATCATCCCAACAGTCACCATTTATGGTCAACTATGGCTTCCATCCGTCTGCACTTCCTTCCCTCATCTCCAAGTCTGGAGTCCCGGCCGCAGAGGACAGGATTCGCCACTTACAAGACCTATGGCAGAAGATCCATCGGAACATACAGCACGCTGGTATATTACACAAGAGACAAGCGGATCGTCACCGAAGAGAGGTCCCAGGGTACTCTGTAGGACAAAGGGTTTGGTTATCTACCAAAAACATTCGGCTAAAGGTAGCCTCACCCAAACTGGCACCACGTTTTATCGGTCCTTTCCGCATCACCAAAAGGATCAACCCAGTAGCCTATCGTCTTGAACTGCCTAGAAATATGAGGATTCCTTCTGTATTTCACTCATCCCTTCTCAAACCTTATCTACAAGACTCATCCTCCAAAGGACAATCTAAACCTCCGCAAACCATACTGGTAGAGGGCCAACAAGAATATGAGGTTCAAACCATTCTCAACTCCAGAATATCCAGAGGAGGATTACAATATCTTGTACACTGGAAAGGCTATGGTCCAGAGGAGAGAGAGTGGATGCCTCATCATCAGGTACATGCCAACCGCCTCATCTATGCCTTCCACCGTAGGCATCCTGAGAAACCATCTCTGGGTCGCCCGGAGGTCTCCCCTCAAGGGGGGGATACTGTCACACTTACCTCTACTCCGCGCGGAGACCGACCCGGGGAAGCACCACGGGGCAGAGTCATGCGGCCACGCACTGCCAGGGCAGTGCAGGCGCAGCAGCGTGATGTCGGAGCTCCGCGAGACGCATCGCGCACGCGCACGGGTTGCTCGGCAACCAGGAGGCAGGAAGACGCGAAGGAGCTACTAGAGCCTCCCACAGGCGGAGACTTGCAGAATAAGCCGCATGACGTCATCACGTCGCGACGCGCATCGCGCACGCGCGCGGGTTGCTCGGCAACCAGACCTATCATCAAGAAAACCTAATTACAAGCTGTTTTGGATTAGTGTCTCACTGACACCATTGGTGGACCAGAGCACACCCCTGCAAGGTAATTGGACCCTTCCCACATATATACCTGCTTCTGTCTGTCCTTCATTGCTGAGCATAAACTCCTGTTTATGCATTGTGCTCACCGCTGCTGTCTAGTTTTGTCTTGAACTTTGTCTGTCCTGTTTGACCCTGCCTGTTCCTTGGATTTCTACACTCTCCAGCGCTTTGACCCCGGCTTCGTTCCTCGACTACTCTACCTTCTATTACCCTGGACCGTGGCTATGAAACTCTACCTACCCGGACTCTCCAACCCTGGAACACGGCAAGTACTCTGACTACCCTGACCTCTCCAACCCTACGACACGGTACGACTAGGACTACGCATTCCGGACAGGACTGCGTGGTTGTGGGTCGGTGCCTATACAACCCCACCTCAGCCCCGCGGTCTTCCGTCCTGTTTGTGGTGAGCGCAGCGTGACACCACCACTGTGTAGAGCAATTGAACCGAAGGACATTGATATATTGACACTAATAAAAATGGTGAAGGATATTAATTTTTTTAATCAGGGGTTAACATTGGTTAGCAATGTTGTTAACAATACAATAATTGTTTTTTTATGATAGGTCAAGACCCTTCCTATGTCAGTGCTGATCTACAGAGAGGGCTTAATTGGGGTGCTATCACTGATGGCCCACTAAAAGTGAAATATGTATAGTTAGAAGCCTGTGGACGATAGCCAGATCCTGGGCTGTCAGCCTCAAAGAAAACCTTGACATTCTTGAATATACATTTGTCACTCAAATTTAGAGGTAAGCCGGTCAACATTTGTAGTGTTACATTCAGCAGACTCTCCTGAATCTATTGATATGACACACGTCTGTCTAAGTATTAGAGAAATTAGGATATGAGAGGTCACGAATGCGGATGCGACTGGGGCACACAGAGGTGGCGGAGAGACTGCAGTCTACCCAGTTCTTGGGACATCTGTACTACTTACATGCTTGTTTTTACTGGAATTGATGTAAGCCTTGAATTCAGAGGTTTTCTGTTAGAGTTAAATATTTGAATTTTCTATCTACACTATTGTCTTTCTCTTCCCTGAGCACATCGGAATCACCCACATCATCACTACCTTGAATTATCAGTGCCACAGATTTGGATTACTGCCTTATTATTCCTTCCAAAGTGTGATTAGGATCATTGGAGGGTTATTTTTTATGAACATGTGTCCCAAACTGTATTGCTAGATGTAGTTATTTCTGTTTTCATTTGGTACAGTCCACCGCTCCCCTTATTTTTGGAGAATAATGATGGGCACCAGGAACGGTATATAGTACAAACGGGCTTTATTCACAGCCGTTGATAATGCACATACAGTACAAAACAGACTTCACTTCAGACATTAACTGGTGGCAAATAATATGATTACTCTGCTTCTTCCCCTCACTCCTACATTACGGGGGTACTTGTGTCCCTTAGTCTGGGTTAGATTAGCAATCTCCTGTATTGCATCAATAGTATGGGAGTGGTGGTGGGAGTACATTCTAATTTTTAGGGATCAGTATCCTGTCACTCTGTGTACTGCCTACCTCGTCCGTGCATATTGGATTGGATGTTCACAAAGGACCTGCCGGTTGGGCCGATCCAATTATACTCAGAAGCTACTACTCTTAGAACTCCTATTAAGCAATGCTCACTCCTCTTCCCGATTGAGAACAATCTTGGGTCATTATTATAGGTGCTAACTGAATGGGACACGTTCCTTAACTGAAAACACTAAAGATGACAAGACATCCTTAGTGCATATAACTATACACTTGAACATATATAACAATATACCATATACAAAAAAACAAGAGACTGCTCCTGGTAATGAGTGGTAAAATACACATAATAAATATCTAATTGTATGGCCCCTTATAGGAACTCAATCCAAAAGTTAATCTATATTGTAATAAAAAGGTGTGCACTATTTAACTAACAAAGCAAATAAAACTATATAAAAAAACATAAAATGCAATGTGTTGCTGAATACAAAATACAAATGATTAATCTGTAAAAATATATATAAATATATCTTATTGTTGAAAAATATATAAATAATATTTATAAAAAAAGAGTCCAAGACTAGAAAACCATAAAAAATGTCCACTACTGTATGAATATGTTCACACTTGCTGAGTCTTGATGCAAATGTTAGGATTTTGGCAGCCTTATTTATGGGTACAACGACCTCCCTTCATAGACCTGCATAGAAAAAAAACAAAAAGAAAAGTGCCCGATCCTAGTGCATTATCACTGGTAAAAATGTAATGTTTTCCAACAATCACAATTAAAAACTCACAAACATCAGACGTATTCAGGCGTTTTATGAGATAAACTCATGTCCCAACATGTCGGTATGACTCCGCTCTCCTGCTCGGACTCTTCGGTACACTCTGTCGTGGGATGTGGGGAGGGCAGTTCCTGAGCGTACTTATAGGCATTCTGTTCTAAGGATAGTCACTCTTTGATAAAGTGCTTGGCAGCGCGAAACGCGTAAGAGGACTGTCCCAGTATTACGCCTGTGTTAAGGATGATTCCTTTTGATAAATAAAACCTACCCTTTTATCTGCATTTTTTTCGCTGGTATTCCAGTCTTTGCACACGAGCTGTGTTCTCCTCCACCTGGTTGTTAGGGCTCTTCACTTTTAAAAGTAACTGCTAAAGAGATATCTACTTAGTAGTATGAACATGCATTATTGCTCATGGTTTCTTTGTATTGTAATTATAAATATACACATGACATAGACATAACACTTGTCTCTCAAAAATGTGGTCTTAAATTTGACTGGGGTCGTTAATAACCCCGTAACAAGACCACAGTTAGAATATGATATACCGAAGTAATCATGATGCATTCAGAGTCAGGTAAAAGCCAACAACATTATATGTATGTAACCCACCTGTGTCTGCTATAAGCACAGGACATGGCCCCTCTAAGGCTGAGTCCATGGTGACAACGAACTCAAGGGAAAACAGGGAAGGGGGGAAGGAGGGGGAGGGGGAAGGGAAGGAATGTACCCTCGCGACTGCTGTGCAATAAGTACTGTGGTGCTGCTATCAGGGGTGAGCAAGAACTAACACTGGGAGAGAGAAAGAACCCCAATGGAGAGCACTCAAACAGATGCGCAATACACAGTGAATGGAAGGGGAATAGTTACAGTAATGTGAGGAGTGAATGTATTAAAAATATTTTATTTGGAGTCTTGACTCAACTAAAATGAATGGAACGCTAAGTTGCCAGAGTAGATTAGACTCATAGTGAGCCAAAAGCGCAGCGAAAATAAAATGTACCAGGTCTCATGTGTGAAGTGTTCGCTAGTACCCTTGATGATATATGCAGGGTAAAGCCAGATGACTCATTCAACCACTGGGGTCTGTGTCAGCTATTGTAAAGCTACAGATATTGCAACCTGTCACAAGTATAATATCACAGAGACAGGTGAGTGTATGTATTGCCTGCTCATAAAGGATAACAAGATAAATAATCAAGGTAAGTATCCGCAGTGGTATACCAACACAAGACCATAAATCAATCAATATTGTCAGTAGCCAGTAGTAAGGCAAAACAGGTAGGTTGGTCACTGCTAGTATCCCCAGTGGAGAGGGGACTGCTGCTGTGGAAGGACACCGTTACAGCAGTGAACAGGTTACACACATTCAATCAGCATGGCAGTACAGTAGATATCCTGGAGGGGTATGTCTACTCTGCATGCACAGATAAATGCACAAATAGCAAGCTTAATGCTTGTGTCTAGCTCCATGTAAGGTAGCTAGTGTGGGCTTGGACGCGCTCCGATCACGAGCGTTGGTCCTGCCCCCTTGACGTGATGACGTCACTGCCGACGTACGTTTCGCTATGGCAAAGCTTTCTCAAGGCTGGGCGGGGCATGTGTACTGCCCCCACCTTTTATGGAGGAGCGTGAGCTCTGATAGGTTAGTCAGTTCCCTATTCTGGTACTCTGGTTAAGTGATTAGCGTGCGTGTGGTATAGGATACGATCACAATGCTAGGTAAAGGCGTGCCTGAGCCCCTGGTGTCCAATCTAAGTGCTGTCATTTGTCAAAATAAGTACAAGCCACAGTGGACTTCGTGCACAGCACATAGGAATGGCACAGCACTGGTAATGATGCACAGTAGGAAATTGGCAGCTAGTATGTATACCCATCTCAGTGCTGCAATAGGTCTACTTAAATACTTTAATTGCATTGGACTGCATAAATAGCGCCTATAGATGGCAAGGCACTGGTAGTGAGTGCACACTAGGAATGATCATACAAAGAGGAGAAATGTAAATAACTGTACATGGAGTGGGTGAACCCAAAATGAGATGGATGCTTAACTGAGATAAGTTATAGTGCTACAATAGCAAGCTAAATAAAGGGACTGAAGACAAAGCCTTCATTCAGACCCTTTGGGCTCGGGGTTTGCAGTGTATATATCCACCGGGATACCCTTCTGTATTGTCTGTGCAGTTCCGTTTAATCCGTAGGAACTGTCCTACAGGGATACATTTCTCCTCTTTGTATGATCATTCCTAGTGTGCACTCACTACCAGTGCCTTGCCATCTATAGGCGCTATTTATGCAGTCCAATGCAATTAAAGTATTTAAGTAGACCTATTGCAGTACTGAGATGGGTATACATACTAGCTGCCAATTTCCTACTGTGCATCATTACCAGTGCTGTGCCATTCCTATGTGCTGTGCACCAAGTCCACTGTGGCTTGTACTCATTTTGACAAATGACAGCACTTAGATTGGACACCAGGGGCTCAGGCACGCCTTTACCTAACATTGTGATCGTATCCTATACCACACGCACGCTAATCACTTAACCAGAGTACCAGAATAGGGAACTGACTAACCTATCAGAGCTCACGCTCCTCCATAAAAGGTGGGGGCAGTACACATGCCCCGCCCAGCCTTGAGAAAGCTTTGCCATAGCGAAACGTACGTCGGCAGTGACGTCATCACGTCAAGGGGGCGGGACCAACGCTCGCGATCGGAGCGCGTCCAAGCCCACACTAGCTACCTTACACGGAGCTAGACACAAGCATTAAGCTTGCTATTTGTATCTCAAGCAGCAACTGTGTCAATACCTGTTACACCAGGCACTAGCAAGTAGGTGTAGGGCTATTAAGCACCACCACGGTTCCTGCCATTTTTATCCTACCAGAGTTTCATGCTGTTTTTATCATTTTTTCAAGTGTAAGTAGACACTACTTGTGTACTACTGTCCTATTTTTGCAACCCACTGGATTAGTAGACGCTTGATCTGTGCATGCAGAGTAGACATACCCCTCCAGGATTTCTACTGTACTGCCATGCTGATTGAATGTGTGTAACCAGTTCACCGCTGTAACAGTGTCCTTCCACAGCAGCAGTCCCCTCTCTACTAGCAGTGACCAACCTACCTGTTTTGCCTTACTACTGGCTACTGACAATATTGATTGATTTATGGTCTTGTGTTGTATACCACTGCGGATACTTACCTTGATTATTTATCTTGTTATCCTTTATGAGCAGGCAATACATACACTCACCTGTCTCTGTGATATTATACTTGTGACAGGTTGCAATATCTGTAGCTTTACAATAGCTGACACAGACCCCAGTGGTTGAATGAGTCATCTGGCTTTACCCTGCATATATGATCAAGGGTACTAGCGAACACTTCACACATGAGACCTGGTACATTTTATTTTCGCTGCGCTTTTGGCTCACTATGAGTCTAATCTACTCTGGCAACTTAGCGTTCCATTCATTTTAGTTGAGTCAAGACTCCAAATAAAATATTTTTAATACATTCACTCCTCACATTACTGTAACTATTCCCCTTCCATTCACTGTGTATTGCGCTTCTGTTTGAGTGCTCTCCATTGGGGTTCTTTCTCTCTCCCAGTGTGAGTCCATGGTGACTCAGCCCGTGTGGAGGCGCACTGAGGGAAAGTGGGTGCTTTCCCTGGCCTTGGTTAGCGCGCCATCCGGGAGCGTGTCGGGGGGGCGGGCCAGTGACGTCACGGAGATGGTTCGCCCTCATTGGGCGAACCGCTCACGTGACCAGCCATGCGCTCCCGTGAGCGCGCGAATTTAAAATTTTCCTAAGACCTACGCTTCCGCACGCTCATGCTGACCCTCTGAGTGACTGAAGAGGTAGTGCCACAAGGGTCTGTGTATAACCAATCATAGTGCAGATCTTGTGCCCTCCCCTTCTGGTGCATCAGAGAGGAAGTGCGACATTATAGCTGTCCAGCTCCCACCCTCCTGTAGTGAGGAAGTAAGAAGCTCAGCTCCTCCCGGCTGGGATTGAGACATGCGGTAAGTCCCTCAGGGGCTGACTGAGCAAGAGAGATTATAGGCCTCAAGTCTACCAGAGAGCCAAAGCATCATCCAAAGGTCTGGGGACCCAGATCAATCCTCATGCATTTGCTGTACTGCTAGCAATGGCTGCTACCAATAAATCATCCCTTTTTATATACCCCTGCCTGAGCTCTCTGTCTATTGGGTAGGGGTATGGACGGAATCTGCCCTAGTGGGGGGGCTGACTCTGGAAATCCTGGAGCCCACTGGAGCTGGAGGCGCTGACACCCTGAGTGAACATTGAAGATCTACAAAAGCCTGTCCTGTTCCCCACACCAACGTGGACCACTCAGCTCTCCTGGACCCTCACAGGTATGACCGCACCACAAACAGCAGTAACCAGCAGTGCATCTTGCAGAGGGGGGGGGGGGGGGGGAACTGTGTTACATGTACAACATACAAATTTGACACAAATTATCTGGTATAATAATATATTGCACAGAACTCTTGTAGCTGTTTGTTTTGTCAATTTTTTTTGAGTACCATATAGCTTTTAATGAAAGCAGTAGTGTGACATTTTAAGTAATATATGCTAATGTGCTTTTTACAGTTAGGCTTTCAGTTGTAAATTAACAAAAAAAGAATTAAACATAGTTTATATGACATTATACCATAAAGCTGTGAAGCGCTATGTACATTAATGGTGCTATATAAATAAAAATATAAATACATACATACATACATACAAATATAGAAAGTAGAGAGAAGGAAAAACAGACAAGCACATCTATCTTAAGAAAATATAATAAAACACAGATAAAAATAATATAGCTCACTCACATGTAAGTTAACACCGGCGGGTGTGGGATAGCACGGGCAAAAAAACCAGCAGATCACGGTGATGTCAGCTGGCAGTCCAGGCAGGTCTCCGGCGGTTATGCCTCCGGTCCCTGCGCCTTGCACTCAGTCCCAGAAGCAAGGAGATGCCGTCACGCAAGATTTTGCCTGCACTTTGATTTTGGCACCAAGTCCTGCTGTTCTCCTACAGCACTGTTTCCTTTCGGATCTGATGGCTGCCGCTCGAGGGGGATGACATGCTTAGTGTAACTCTGCTTTGTTACCACACAATGGCCACTCAACAACCCTATGCGTTTCGCACACAGGGCTTGTCAGGGATGGTGCCCTATTCCTCTTGTCTTCTAATATACACTCAATGATTAGCTAATCAATTTCAACAACTGCTATATCCCTATATGGACTATCCATTAAACATATAGACCACTTTCAGTCCTTTTATCAATCAATTATTAACCCCAAAAGATAGGGGATAGCAAAGTTGGATATTTATTTAGACAAAGAATTTTATATAAGTGGTTATATGTAGATCAATTCACCTATGTGTATATATATATAAGCTATACGATACCGTTTGACCGAATATCAGAGGCAGCACTCCAGGAGATAGTCAAAAAGAATTGTATTTAATGTGACATATAAACCAACGTTTCGGTCCTCCACAAGGTGATGAGAAAGGTCTCGTGTGGAGGACCGAAACGTTGGTTTATATGTCACATTAAATACAATTCTTTTTGACTATCTCCTGGAGTGCTGCCTCTGATATTCGGTCAAACGGTATCGTATAGCTTATCTGTTTTATATAGGATTTGCACCCACCAATATCTACCTGACGGAGTGCCTTGTTCTCACTTAACCACTATATATATATATACAAGAGGTATGGATCGTTGAAGGTACTGAGCCGTGGTCAGGATTGGAGAGGTGCAGATCGTCGTGGTACTTTGCCGAGGTCGGGTTGGAGAGGTGCGGATCGTCGTTGGTAGCCGAGGTCAGGAGTTTAGAAGAACGGAGCCCAGAAGAATAGCCAAGGTCTGAAACAGAGGAACTAGGAACCGGAATGCAAGACACGACTGTGGAGGCAAGGGTAGCAGTGAACACTTCGCACATAGAAAGGATTATGCTCAGCCGATTTGCCAGTGGGCCGGCTGAGTATATATAGGACACAGGGACCAATGAGGTAACAGACTGGAGGAGGTGCGTCAGAGAGCGTGAGTGTGATAGGAGGATATGGTGCAGGAGACAGGTGTGGGGAGAATCCCAGAGGCAGAGAGATGACGTGGCTCGTGCGTGCGCTGACCGCGCATCGCGTATGCGCAGTGCGCACTGATGACGCCGCATGGGCTGAGTCTTGAGGCAGGACCAGAGATGGTAGTATTAACCTCTGTGCGGGATGCGCTCGTGCGCCTAGCATGGCGGCTGGTCCCAGGAGACGGAAGAGAAGCGTCATGGCTGACGGATGGAGCGGGGGACCCAATCACGGTTGGGGTAAGTGACGAGTGCGCCGAGCGCATCGCGGATCACGGATCCTGACATAAGCATAGTAAAACATACATACATTCTTTATACATATAATCATAAAATAATAATATATATAATATATATATATATATATATATATATATATATATATAATATATAGAAAGTATTACATGGTTTTATTCCTTCACTTGTTTCATCTTCAATAAAAGTGGTAGCTGGATCTTAAAACGAGGCTATACTATGTAATTATCTTAGTTTTGATTCATAAACATTCTATAGTATGTGAGTCAATGAGAACAAAATGTTTTGTTTTTAGAGACGATGGCTATAAAACATTAGTCTAAATAACTAAATAGGCGTTAAACACCAGGTGTAACATGCAATTACGGTAATGATTTTTCCTGTTTCTTTTTTAAAATTCGCACTTGGAAACCAAAAGAACAAAGATTGTGTAACATGTCAGAGGAAATTCTAAACAGGATTTATTGCCTGGATATTGCTTCCAATTGCTGTTTAAACACATTCATTTTTTTTGTTTGATACTCAGCTGAATGCCTGAGGCTTATCCATATCTGCCAAGATGGCAGAGACCCAAAAGTGATTATTCCAGCAGTTTTCTGGAGGAGTACTCAGCATGGAAGATTTAGCACTGCATTCTAATAGCTTCATATACTATGAATGTGCCTGGAAAAGAAATGGAACAGACATGTCACTTAATACCCCAAAATGATCTAAACCATCCCAAGAGACCATCCCAGTGTGGAAGAATGCTCTGAGGAGTGTCTAATCCTGAAATCTCTGTTGCAAAATCAGAACTGCTGATTGGTGACTTTCTGTCTGGGAAATGCACATCCCACTCCGTTCTCATTACAACATGTCTTTTAATGGTTATCACTTGTGGGAGGAGCAGGCAAATCAATTGTAACACACTACTTGTCAGTTGCTTTATATCGCATATGGCAGCCTCAGTTCCTAATTACCACATGAGCATTGAATACAGTTGTTCTCACCAGCAAAAAATTGCCTCATATTCTTTTTTTTTTTTAATGCTACTTACTTATAATAAAAATAAAGTACAAAAACAATTAAGAGGGGTGTTTTGATACAATACAGGCAAAGGGCGTTTTTACTGCTGCGCTGCTACTTTATATGCTACCAAGTGAAAAAGTTCCACATTTATGTCACGAAAGACATGATAAAAAAAGGGGGGGGATTTGCGTGCACACATCAGAAGAAATATTTATTGATGGAGATATGCAAACTTGCCCAGATTCAGTTCACTAATGTTTGACTCGAAGCTGCACAAAAGTTCAAATATTCACATAACCTTTGCTATAACTTTTTAGCAGAAAAGGGGCTGGTGAAATTGTCAGTCTAAGTCAAATTTGACAATTTCAGTCGAGCTTTGGCATTTTCTATCAAAACGGTTGAATTTGACCAGGTAAGAAAACACTCTGAAATACTGAGAGGAAGGAGGGGGAAGTAAAGGGGGAGGGATAAAGAGAGAGGTTGGAAGAAAGAGAGAGGGGGACAGTGAGTAAATGGGAGAGGGAAAGAGAGGAGGAGAGAAAGAGGAATGGAAACGAGGAAGGGGGCAGAGAAGGGGAGGAAAATTCCTATTTGGTAGAGAACACATTGACTTATATATGTGAAACACACCTGAAATAATCATATCTGTATATTTACAGTAGCTTACTTGCACATTTTAATGACCTCATTTCCATGCAGCATGGACAGCTCACTGCATTATACTGGGCATTACTATTATAGGCTAATTTGTTTTCATTGATCTTGTGCGTTTGTAATGTTCAGAGCTATGATGCCACTGTATCCCTTACCTATCTTGGGGAAGTGAATTCAAGGTGCAAAAAGTAGACAGCAGCTCTCGACAGAATTGTTGAATTTGGGAGAGCCAGAAATACTGTACCAACAGGAAGAAGCTGTGATCTATCAGGAGTGGTACATGGCTCAGATACTCACATCTACTTAAAGCATCTTTGAATCTTTGTTCTGCTGCTGTTCTCGCCTCCTCCACAGAGTATTTCTGATTACAATCCAGGTAATTCAACAATGTTTTTCAGAAGAGAATATAAGCTGAGGAAATCTGCTGCTGGTTCCCTGTGGCTTGCACAGCACAGCACAGCACATTCAAGGTGGAACGCTTACACTGATAATGTTGTAAGCATCTTCAGAAAAAAAACATGTACCTCTTAGCAATGGGTATCATTACAGAGGTGACGCCTACTGTCACGGGAGACCAGTACTTTTAACACCTTTACCTTCCGGGATCAATTCACTAGGCAGGACACAGTAGTGGAATAAAATGGGGTTTATTCTGGTAAAACCAGCAGACATACAATGGAACACAAAATAAAGGGAATACACATGTAACTGGGGTCTTGGGGGAGTATCTAGCCTCACTAGGTGCAGGTCGCCTGCTTCAGAAAGGCTTACCCTGTCCGCTCCACATCCAAGAATGCCACAGTACTATCTTATAGATAGATACATGGCTTACCCCTCCGACCGGGGCTCCGATCGAAATGAGAACTTGGCCGTGTCCCTAGAACTTGTCCTCAGCTTGGCTAGGCTTCTCCGGCACCTCAATGCCTTGTGCTTTGCTATTGCGATCAAAGCACCTTTGAATAGCCCGCCTCTGCTTCACCGGACCAAGCCTAGGAATAGTCAAGATAGTCTTGTCTCCTTAGATAGACCTCGGTGTGCTATGTCTAACATGAAACAGCGACTGCTGACGAACCAGCGCACGGATTGTAGTACAACCACTACTCACAAGCGGGAGGCTTGGCATGTTGCACTCATCTGGGGAGGGGGCGTATCAATGGACTCAGGTAGCCGGTGAGTGGGAAATTTGAACTGGCCAATGGAAACCATGCCGATGAGCAATGGCTTCCCCTTGCCAGTCCCATACCTAACACTGGGTAGGCTCCACAGTGTCTAAGAGAACAAAGAGTCTCCCCTGCGGGAGCCTTTGTCTCTGGACCTTGTTCTCTGCCCTTCCCCACTCAACCAGATGGCCCGACACTACTCCCATCCTCCCCTTTGATCCGCCATCTCCATGCAGGCATCCCGGCTAATCGAATTACCAGGACTGCCTCCATAGAGATGAATACACATTTTAAAACACATTTCTTTCTCTAACTTCGGCTCGGTGAGTTTGATGATAAAACAAGTTTTAATACGAAGTTTCAATAACTTGCTGGCTGGGCAATATTAATAGGGAAATATAACGGGATAACAATGCATACGCGTTCCCGCAAATCAGTCGCGATTCGTGGGTAAAATAAGGGGACAACCAGTAACTTTGTCCTGGAACATTTTATATACATTTAAACCCTTTTTACCCCCCCAGTACCAACCATTACAGTCACGCTCTCGAAGTCCCAGTTTTGCACCTAAAACTAGATGGTCAAAACACACCCACGGTTTTGGGGTAGCTAGCCGGGCTTCCCCTTTATTATGAAGGCTGGCTACCCCCACCATCACACTTACCTTACCATGATTGGAGAGATATAGTTATGAAGTTTGTGTACGAGTCTGATTGGTCAAATTTAAATAAGGGGCAGAGCAAAAATTACATTTAGGCTAGTGAGGAGATTGGCAAAATGGTTTACACAAAATGGTTGCTTTGACAGACAGGTCTCTCACACTCCCTCCCTAATTTAAAAAATAAATAAAATATATATATATATATATATATATATATATATATATAATTTTGTGTAAACCTTTTGCAAGATGGTAAGCTGACGTCCCCAGCTGGAGGGCGGATCTAGTAGTAGTACATAAACAGTTAATGCCAGTTGTGCTCGGGCTTCAGGAAATACTCATCTGGGGCAATGGAAGTCCTAAGCAAGGCTCCTGATTCTCCCCGGTACCAACGATATTAATCTTGCCTGACCGGTGCCACAGATGTACTGTGGTTGGTATACAAACAGAGCAAACTCTAGGCACTTGGTCCGCACCTCCGCGCTGTGCGTCACTATGTCACGGCGCATTTTGTCACGTGAGTGACTTCCTCAGGGAAAGCGAGAAATAGCATGGCTACGCAGAGTTTTGGCGGCAATTACAGAAGATGATGGGTAAGATGAGAAGAAATGGAAATGATTCCCCAAGAGAGCATAGAAGTCCGAGCCAGGAGATCCAGACCACTGTCAAGGTTGTATCCCAGTGCGTTTGTAGACCCTGCAAAGAGAAGAAGCCTATCCGAGGTGGGAGCCACTGGTCCACGATGCACTGGTTCGTGGAGCAGAGCACATGTAAGATCAGGCTTAGCAGGGCCGGCCCACATGCAGCGCGTGCGTCAGGCTTACCTCAGGCTTACCCAGGAGGAGGAAGCAAGGGAGAAATCTGCAGAGCAGGTGGCAGGTCTGCCACGGGCCTACCCAGGGAGAGTGAGTGCAGAGTTGGCACGGAGCAAGGGGAGGAGTGCCAGGTTGATGGGACGTGCTGAAGAAACAGGGTCTGCAGGAAGAGGATGGCTGACGGGACGCATGTCAGTTGTGCTGGATCACTACGGCGATCTGGTGATGCAGCATGGAGCAGAGGAAAGAAGACAGAAGAGTGAGAGCTGAGGAAGAGAGCAGAAGTTGCATGAGGAAGAGCCAAGGCCCAGATGTAGCAGGAGAGGGATAGCAGATATTATGATTTAGCTAGAGCATGGAGAGGCCCGCAGAGGGGGACAAAGTGAGGTACGGGTTGGGGTTTAAGGTGCAGAGCAGTAGGGGGATGGTAGTGAGTTTGGGGAGCTTGTGGGAGTATTAAAAGCACTTGTTGGTAAACTAAATACAGACATCCTAGCGTAGTCAGTGATATCAAAAGTTACGTCAAAGGACTCTTCGGTGTCATGTAGGGTGCCTTCTATGTGTTCTGCTAGTCTGTAAGGTATGCACTTACCTCTACAGACAAATAAGAAGATAGGGAACGATGAGTTTATAGATTTATTAACTTTATTGCCGGTAGAATAAGGCAAATTAAGAGACAGTTGGCTAGAACATTTGGGAATTGGCTTCAGTGTTTTGCATTATTAACTAGTGTTATTGGAGAGAAGACGCCCCAATATTGTTCCGCTATGTTTTGTTATATGGAAATAAGGTGCATATATGGTTTATGGTGGTATGGCATGGTGGAGATATGATGAGCAGTTTCATCAAAAGAAGGCGATGAGGGAGAATGTTAGTTGGGATGTGAAGGAAATTGATTAATGGTTCAAATTAATGACACCTAATAGACTTCACTCTTTCCAGTTGTAGCCAGCATCTCAGGTCAAGGAGGGGACGGAAGGATGAAGAGCAGGAGTATGCTGGTTTATTAAGGAAAGTCACTCCAAGTGATATAGCACATACAAGTTTAGACATGAATGTTCATATTGCAGAGGTCCTCATTCAGCACTGCTGCGCTTTAGAAAATAATTAATGGAACATTTTAGAGCAGGGCCTAGAGAGATTCAAGGAAAGAGGGATGAAGTCAGTGAGCGTTCAAGAGATGGCCCCGTGGCTAGACAGGTACCCCAGGAAAATATTGATAAAGGGTTTTCTGAGAGTTATTGAATACCATTTGAGCTAAAGCAGCAAAGTTATCTGGCTAATAATTATAAATCAGTTTTTCAAAATAATGAAGTAGTTAAATTGACAAATGAGGTGGTTTTAGGAAGGATGGCAGGCCCCTTTTATGAAAATTGTAGAGTGTCTTGTTCCTAAAAAAAAGTCAGGGAAATTTAAGTTACTTCACCATTTGTCATATCCCAAAAGGGCTGGCGCCACTCCATTATCCTTTATTGTATATCCCAAAAGGGATTCGGTGAATTATGACATAGATAAAGAGGATTATAAAGTATCTGATATGTCTTTTAATAAGGCTTTGGAATTAGTGAGGGACGCAGGTAAAGGGTCCTTCCTTGCAAAGACAGATATCGAGTCAGCATTTAATTTGTTACCTGTTCACCCTTTTTGTTACCATCTGTTAGGTTGTTTGAACAAACAATAATAAAGTCCCCTGCGCTAAAGTCCAAGATACCGTGATCTTTTAGGCAGTCTCTGGTCTTTAAGATGGTAGTTGGGCTCTGGTATAGATGCTCCAGATGGGATGATGTCCTTGATGTAGATGGATACACCGTCTGAAATAACAGATAACAGACACACCTGATTGCGCAGCGTATTTCAGCAATCAGAGCCCTATCTGAGACTGTGAAGAATCCTACTCACATAATAAATGCCAATATGTTCAGTGGAGAGGATCTGTGCTTACTCCCCTTCTACTCCGCTCCTCACACGAACCCCACGTGGAGACAGCTTACTGGAGGCAACCTCTATCCTCAATGGCGTCAGGGATGATTTCGTTACGGCACCTCCACCGATATGTGACAGGAATAGGCACAAGATAGTGTAGTATGAAGTGACCTTTATTTTCTAAAACACGGAGGATTGGAGGTTCTGGATAGCGGACATACGATAAGATGCGGGGATCCTGGGCGGCATGTGTATATAAGGTTTGGAATAACCTGTCATTATTGTCACCTAGCTGATTTTTCCACAGCACTTTGTTATTTACTTTGATGTTGCACGAGCACTTATCATTGTTTTAGCACATTATTGTTAGCACCTATTTACTGTATTAGTGTAGGTTAGCGCTTTTGGAGGGGTTATCTTCTTTGTTTTGTTCTTTTTTCTGTTAGGTTGTTTGTTTAACAAGTTATTCTTTGTTGACATGTGTTTTCCAATGGGATGTTCGATTTTATGTTATTATTTGGAAATGTTTAGTACATTCTTGGAATGGGTATTGGGACAGGAAGCAGGATGTGATTCAATTTTATATTATCTGGATAATTTTTTGTTTGTGGGGCCAGTGGATTGTAATCTATGTTCTCAGTTGTTAGGTACATTCAAGAGTGTGGCTGAAAACTTTAGGGTACCTTTAGCAAAAGAAAATACAGAAGGTCCATTGAATGTGATATATTTTTGGGAATAGAAATTGATACCCATGAGATGGTGTTTAGATTGCCACAAGAAAAATGATCAAGGTTATCGCTGCTGGTAGCGAAGGTGAGGAGCTGTAAAAAGGTACAGTTAAAGCAATTGCAATCATTGTTGGTTCATTTGGCTTTTGTTGGTAGAATAATTTCGATGGGAAGAGTTTTCTGCAGAAGATTAGCTATGGCAACAAGAGGAGTTAAGAGTCCTCATCATTTTGTTAGAATAACAAAGCCAATGAAGGATGATTTGGAGGTACAGTAGAGGCAACTCTTATTCGAACAAAAACCAGTGGCAATACCCAGGAAACACCCAGGTACATTCTGAATACATGCCTTAAACTTTCCTTAAACTAGCCCCAGCATTTCTGCATTGATTAATGGCCTATCAGATTAACAGCGGGGGTCCCTGGCAGTCCCATTCAAACTGAATTGGACTGCCAGGGATCCCTGCTGTGTTAATCCTATGGGTCGTTAGTCAATGCAGAAATACCTTAAACGTGCCTCAAACTAGCCCAGAACATACCCAGCACATACCCAGCACATACCCAGAATGTAACCCAGCTAGTTTACGGCAAATGTTAGAATAAACGTTGCCTCTACTGTATGGCAATAACTTTTGAACAACTATACCTGGGGATCATGATGGCAATATGAGGAGATGCAAAATGGGGATTTACAGTTTTTGACCGATGCAGTCGGTTTGGTTGGGTTTGGAGCCTTCTTGGCTGGAGAATGTTATGCGGAAAAATGTCAGCAATTGGGGGGAAAAGGTTTAACAAAAAACTTAACTCTTTTGGAATGATTTCCAATATTGTCGGCAGTAGAGATTTGGGGAAAATATTTAAGAAAAATAAGAGTGATTTTCTGGTCAGACAACGAGTGTGGTGCAGGTAGTGAACAAGTTGTCAGTGAGTTGTTTGGTTGTTGTTAAGCTCTTGTGTCATTTGGTGCTCCGGTATTTAGAAATGAATATATGTTTCAGAGCTCGTCATGTGCCAGGAGTTCAGAATTGTATTGCCGACGCTTTCTCATTTCCAGTGGGCAGAGATTCGGAAGTTGGTTCCGGAAGTATCCACAGAGGGTCGAAAATGCCCAGATATCTTATGGAACCTTGTTTCAGAGGTATTGTAGGTCTGGTTAAAGGATCACTATCACCGGCAACTTGGGCTGTACACTCAAAGGTATGGGGCGAGTGGTTTAGTTTAGCACAGCAGATGGAGGGTTTAGGCGATAGTGAGTCAAGACTTAGGGTTTTACTTTTATTTTTGTATCAACAGAGGAATGATGGTGTGTCTGGTTCCAGTGTAGATAGGGTTAGGAGATTTAGCTTTCTTCTTCAAGCTAAGGGGTTGGAAGAATGTTACAAAAGAGTTTGTGCTTAGACGTTACGTGATTGGAATAGGTATCATGACAGAGGTGCCGCCTACCTCGCCATGATTGGAGAGATATAGCAATTAAGTTTGTGTACGAATCTAATCTGATCTCGATTTTGATCTGGCCAAATTTAAATAAGGAGCAGAACAAATATTGTATGACATTTAGGCTAGTGAGGAGATTGTCAAAGCAAGCATTTTGTGTAAACGTTTGCAAGACAGGTTTCCCACCCTCCCTCCCTAATTACATTTATTTTTAAAGATTAATATAAGAATGCAAGTTTATATTATATGTTCTATTATGTATTTATTATATATTGTATTTATATAATGGATGATTTGTCACAGTAGCAGGATTCCTTGCCAGCTGGAACCGAATCTTAAGCAATGGACATGTGGTTTGGCCGCAGTGGGGTCTGGGAAGGGAATAGCAACATATTAGCTTACAGTGTGTTCAGCTTTAACCTTTAGTTTATTTTGGTGAACGTGCCCACTTGGCAGTAATGTCAGTGACTGGCATATGGTTTATGGTTATGCTAAATATGTTATATGTTAATGTGTTAAATTGCTGGCAAGAATTGGAAAATGTTAAAAGCTGTGGCCGTTATTTATCCAAATTGATGTCAGTGTATTTTTGGGTTTTGGATGAATGGCCTTTGGGAAGATTATGATGTTATTCGGTGGTCTTGACTCTTGAGCATGCTTCAGCCAATGTCTGGAATTAAAACAGAAAGCTGGCTCAAGTGAGAGACCATTATATATGTTGTACCATCTATTGCACTTTAGTAAGTGACTGCATTTGTCTTGTTGCCAGTTGAGGTGTTTCTTCAATCACTTGCTTTTCTGCTTACACTTATGTCACATATTAGATACTTTCAAATGATTACAATATCTACCATGTTAACAATGGTCTTGATGATCATTTTCATTTGTTTTGAAAGATTGATGAGCCCCAAAATATAGAAACAGATGTCTGTGAGTGGGTTTTACTGGCTATGCAAAGCTTTAACCCAGGCTGTGCTGAAAAGCTGAGTATAATGGCAGGCATATGCTTATAGGGCTCCATGTTAAAATGGATTAGAAGCAAAGGTGTGCTTGTTCTTTCCCAGAATCCCTGGCTACATGGCTGAGACGTGAATATGCTCACAGGTGATATTTATTTAATTTGTTGTACACCAGGGATCTCCAACCTTTTGTGCCCAAGGGCACACTTAAGAGTTCAGGAGAGAATGGCGGCACCAAACAATTAACACGCATGCACACACAAGACACTAACCTTGGGGTGAGGCCTCCAATGCCGTGCCAGATGCGAAAGAGACGTTTCACTTTTTTTCACGTGCTGCCCTCTAGTGGTTTATGTTGGTCTCTGAGAAAAAACTCAGCATATCTGAATTGAGATTACTTTATCAACCCTGTCAAAAAAAGACAGAGATCCAAGTCAGAGATGTAAACATGGCACAGTCTACGAGTGTCGGTTTATCTTTTAAATGCCATACCTACAGTGGTGGCCGCCTTTATCCTCCTGCGGCCGCCACCGCGGGATTTTTAAAAACGCGGCGGCGTGCGGCTTTTTTTCCTCAGGGTTTCCTGCGCCACGGGCGCTTTCAATGATAAGCGCCATTAGCGCTTATCTGATGATGCGGCCGCTGCGCGGGAAACTCCGATAAAAAAGGAGAAACTCCCCGCATTTAGTCGGGTAAGTAGGAGAATAAAGGCGGCTGCAACAGTAGAACATAACTTCTCACAAAATCAGTAGCACACAAGGCTCGGCGGGCACCACGGTGCGTTTAGGACACCTGCTGTACACTATATTGTGGAGGGTTTGTGTCACTTTTTTACCCACCATAACTTATTTAATGTGTGGCTGAAACCTCAGCTCATACAGTATTGCAAAGCCGGTATAAGTATTTTCACACCGATGAGGTCCAAAGGTATAAAACAGCTGTCTGTGAGTAGGATTAATGGCCATGCAATTACTTAACCCAGTCTGTGCTTAAAAACCATGTAATATGGCCGGCATAAGCTTATAGGGGTTCATGTTAAAGTGTATTAGAAGCAAAAGATGACACTGTGTGCTCATTTGCATGTCATTTCCCAGAATCCCTGGCTGCAGTGGAAGCACTGTATGCTAAGAGATAATGGTGAAAAGCCGGGTTGCAGACCTGTCTGAGACATATGAATGTGCTCACCAGTAATCTTTTTATTTTTTGAAAGATTGAAGTAATTCAAATTCTTTCAGCTCCAAGACTGGATGTAATGTCAACTTTAAGAGCATCATTTGGGATATGTGTCACCTGACATCATGGCACATGTATTACCATTATTTGTTTAGTGTCATTTGTGCCACATGAATGGTTATATGAACACTAAAGGGAGTTAAGAGAGTTAGGAATAGACTATTTAATAATGGTAGGTATTACGTTTTTTCATATCTATTTTTCTTCCAAGTGTTAACATCATACGAAGAAGCACTGAAGGTGTATGGTATAAAATATAGGACAGCATAAAGAGATTCTTGCTCCAATGATTGTAGCTCAAGTTAATATCCAACCTCATTCCTTTTCATTTCAAGGTCATCAGCAAAGGGTATCTTGAGAAAAATAAAGAACATCTCTATCGCATGAGCATACAAAAAAAGCGTACCGCACTTGCAATGCGATCATAACACAAAATACTTGCATCTGCAAAAAGTACCGTATTGCAGTAATTATTAAGGATAACTATACGTCACTCACTGAGTCTTATTGATTAAACTGTGAAAAGATAAGTGCAAAATCACGCTGTAAAAGGAGAGTGAAACAGCAGCAGTAATAATCTGGAGTTCTTTCCATATTTAAAAGAATTATAATTATGCAAAAAAAGGGGTACAAAAAAAAACCAATTTACATCCAATTTTTGTGACAACAGTACAGAATGCTGAGATAAGATAATTTCTAAAATTCAGGACTAGGGAAGCTAAGGGGACTCAGCCTTAGTCTGAAAGTTACATGCTCACCAAGTTGCAGTTCAGAGGGTAAGATTCATTTTTGAAAGTGTAACT
Organism: Ascaphus truei; assembly: GCF_040206685.1. Lineage (NCBI taxonomy): Eukaryota > Metazoa > Chordata > Amphibia > Anura > Ascaphidae > Ascaphus > Ascaphus truei. Next base: position 76,256,806 of record NC_134485.1, read on the forward strand.
TGTAAACATTGGTAGGAATTAACACAAAGTTAATAGTCGGTTACATTTAAATTTTAGAGCCCCCAGTGTAAATGAAAAACACATTTCAAATGTCAGAAATGTATTAAAAAAAGTTATCACCTACTGTTAGTCTGTGAAGTTTATGACTGACATTTGTTCAATGTGTTCATTTGTGAGACACACATTTAACCCCTTGTGTGCAATATTTTGGTTCCATATTTATATTAGCAAAGTATCAATCTCGCCTTCCTGCAGTAGGTGATAAAAGCGTGTTAGATTTTAGCTGTCATGTCTTGTCATGGAGATTATTGAATAGCATTTAAATACTTAATTTTGTAAGATTTGCTCATTTACACACCCAATTTGCATATCACGCAGATTTGAAAAGCCAAAACCTAATTTCTTCCTAACAAACACTTATCCCAGGGGTTAGACATGCAAGAAGTGTCAAATGAATACTGTGAGATCAGTACATTGTGTCAAATTGGGATAACGAAAGGTGTTGGATTTCATGATTTTACAAAATCAAACGTTATTGATTCCCACTTATTTCAAATGTTTTCCAATTGGGGTTGGGGTGATGGTGGGGGAATAATTTCTTGTCTTACGAGACTGAGCAAATGGTTTCTTTAAATGGCCACAGACATTTTACTCTTGTGTTTAAAAAAAAAAACCTCTATGAAAGGAAAACTCCCACACATTTGTGCTCATATTTGCAACCGAATACAGTATAAAGAATATGTAAGGGTCCTTTGCTATTTGAACACACAGGTTTTGTGCAGAGAGAATGATATTGGCTGATTCCAGACTGGTCTTTAAAATTGTGGCACAATGGGTTTTTTTCTCAAATGAGCTTAGTTTGATAAAGTCTATATAACATGGACTGCCTGGGAAGATTGCTTGAGAAATTATAATAACTTGTATGCACTACATCTGCTGAGGCCCCCAATAGAGCTGTTTTCAGGCTATTCTAGTAGCTTTGATAACCAACACATCGAGGATTTTGAGCAGTTATGGCAACATTTTGCTGGGTAGCTATTCAGAAAGCCTAGATGAGTTGGCCAAATCATACGGGGAAGGCATTTTTTCGCGATTTCTCTCTCCTGATAAAACACATTGAGTGAGAGCTGCAAAAATCCAAATAGCACCATTTTTATACATTTCGGCTATTCTAGTAGCTCCGATGAGATAACCAGAGCTCTGGAATTGCGAGTTTATCAAAGATTTCATCTCTCCAGCCCGAGGGTGGCGAGATGGGATCCTGCATCGGATTGAAGCCGGGAGTCTCCGCAGCTGATACACATTAATACCAGCTCCGGAGACCCCAGCTTCAATCCTATGAAATAAAAATCCATTTACAGGCAGCTTCATTACCTTAGTGGCTAACGCAGGTTAACTACCAGTGCCCGGTTCATTGTGACAGGGGTGGGTGAAGGTGGTATTTGACAGATAGTGGGTGTTTAGGCCTTGCACGGGGTTGCGGGAGGAGTTAACCTCTTCTTTACCTTTGCTTGGGTTTTGTTATTGTTGTGTTGTTTAGGTGCTGTTGTTTTTTTTAGGTTGCCCAATGGCTGCTATAGTGACTATTGGAAAAAGGAGAAAGATCCAGCGCTACACGGATTTCAAAATAATGAATTTATTGTGCCACACGACGTTTCGACCAACAGGTCTTTTTCAAGTGACAAGGCATGTGCCTTGTCACTTGAAAAAGACCTGTTGGTCGAAACGTCGTGTGGCACAATAACTTCATAATTTTCTAATCCGTGTAGCGCTGGATCTCTCTCCTTTTTCCTCAGTGTACTTTGGAAATTCCTGGCAGGTACTTCCTTGAACCAGCAGCACCGGTAAACTGTATGTATTTGTTTATATATTGTGGTGTGCAGCCTTAACCCCCCTTTACATTGCTATAGTGACTAAGCATGCCCATATTATATGGGCATGATGTACCACTGTGCCAATCAATGGGTAGAGGGTGGGAGTAGTTGCCCCGGTGAGAGTGGTTAGGCCTTCTGGGTGGGTAGTGGGAGAGGGGGGTCAACCTCTTAATTACTTTAGTGGTTACTAATTGCTAAGGTGATTAAGGGGTTAGGGGCCATTAGTTTGTATTTTTATTGTACTGTTGCTGCCCATGGTGGACATGGACGTGGAGGACAGTGACGAGGATGGCCTTCATCCTGGCAGGGGTAAGTAGAAGTTGTATTTACTTTATGCTGTCCGGATAATGTTTTATTTTGAATGGGCAAATGATCTATTATCCAGATCTGGATAATAATAATTTTGCCCATTACTGTACTGTATGTGTTGAGGAGGGGGATGGGTTGGGGGTAGAGAAGGTGGGTAGTAGGGATTTTGTGTTTTTAAGGTTTGTTGGGGTAGAGGGATTGGGTGAAGGGGTAGTTTCCCCAAGGGTGGGAAGTTAGGCCTACTGGGTGGGTAGCGGGGTGTTTAACCCCTTCATTACCATAGCAGTTCCCACCGTTATGGTAGTGAAGGGATTAACTCCTACCGCAACCTTCCTGGAAGGCCTAACCACCCACCCTGGCGCAACTACTACCTTCATCCACCCCTCCTTGCCTCCAATAAACAGGCTATTCAGGTTTAACCCCTTCATTGCCTTAGCGGCTAGCTGTTTTTATTTTAATTTTAATACTAGTGTGCAGGTGCAGAGGGTCTCCGGAGCTGAACCACATTGATTTCAGATCCGGGGACCCCCTGCTTTCCGAGTTACAGACCCTGTTATGGGGTGCCGATATCCCCATGCAATGTTTAAATCTCCCGCATCATGTGACCGAGACTTTTAAACGGATAGGAGATACCGGCACCTCGGGAAGCAGGGGTTCCCTGAGGCTGAAATTAATGCGGTTCAGCTCCAGAGACCCCCTGCTCCCACACAATAGTATCAAAATTTAAATAAAAACACTGCGATCGCCTGTGAGAGCTGTGCAGGGAGAGGCGGCTCTCTCTGTGCAGTTCTCTGTGCAGCTCTCTATGCAGCTGCAGCCAGATCGTACGGGGAAAACTTTGGGAGAGGCTGAGATCTCATCGCTGCTACGCGGTACGGTTTTTGAATTTTCCTACCTCACGGTTTGAGAGGGTTTTAGATTCTTTAACCCAAATGACAAAACGTTCGGCAGGAACATGCCAAACCTTGCGAGATAGCAGCAAACTCATCGAAGCTAATAGAATGAGGCCCTAAATGTCCTATTGTGGAATTTAGGCTGAAAACAGCCTGATCGGTTGCTTCAGGGCATATAGAATAAGACCCTAAATCTGTGGATTGCCCACTGTCACAGAATATCAATTGCCTTTTTTCTCATTTAAAGCTGCAGACCAAGCAATATCCTATGTTTTCTTTTTTAAATAAATCAGTTCTGTACTGTTAGAAAATACTTGTTCCGTTTAAAAAAAACAACAACAAAAACTCTGAATGCCATTTTTAATGTATTATAATTTAACAAGCCTTTTTGTTTCTACAGCAACCATTTACAAAGTCACAGATACTGAGTCAATACTCAATACTCCTCTGCAGTCATTTAGTGAACCCCCGAGCCAAATCTTCACTGATCGGTAACAGGAAAACGGATCAATCGGCAACTTAGCTAATTACTGTACTTATCATTGTGTGGATTGTATTGATGCACATATTAAAAAAATAATTAAAATAATGGGGGGAAAAACAGCAGCTTTCACTGCTTCCAAAGTTCTCTGAAGTAAAAAGCTAATTTTATCAGCATGTACATAAAAAAAGAAATTAAAGACAATTTGTAAAAGGAAAAGAAAATGTATGTTGTGAGTAGTTATGTGTATTTAAGGATGTACATAGGAAATACAGGGCTATTGCCAGCCTGGAGTACTGTAGGTGATCAAATATCTGCTTTTTAAAAAAAAATAGGTTTGAAGCCGGGGGGTCCCGGAGCTGAACCCCATTAATTTCAGTTCTGGGGACCCCCAACAGACCTCCGGTGGCAAAGTGTACAAAACAGAAAAACAGTAAAAATGGATCCAAGCCAGATGTCAAGAAAAAAATCAAAGTAGAAAATCAATCCAGGCCCGGTGGCCTATTCATAATCAATGTCCTTCCTGGCTTTAGGACGTTGGAGTATCAACTTGACCCAGAGCGCTCGATCATCTGTTGTTAGAACAGCAGTCCCCAGTGAGTATTTCTTATTTTCTTTGCTTCTTTAGTTGAAAACTGTCTTCTTTCTTCTCTTCTTTATTCAGCCATAGGATGTGGACTCTTAAGCTTCTTCTGGCCTTATGAGACATCTCAAGCATTATACAGGGCTTGGCACAGAAGACCAGTCACATGGTACACAACCCATCCCATTGGCTGATGTACCATATGGTCCCTCACTTTTATCTGAGGAGGACGGCCTTCATTCCAGCTGGGGTAAGTAATACATTTATTTAGGGTCAACATTAAATTGCTCATAATCCCCCATTGAGGGCCTCGGTAGCCACAGTGACAATGGATTTATGGTTAAAATGAACTTTAAAGGTATTTTTAATAGCATATTTTTTTAGACGTGTATTTTTGAGGGGAATTGCCAAAAACACATCTAGCCACATGTGGCTAATAGGGCTATTGGCCATTAGTCTAGGGGGCAGGGGTGGGTTTGATTGAGAGTTGGGTGATGGGGGTAGTTTGCCCAGAGAGGGCAGTTATGCCGCCAGGGAGGTGGCCGGAGGGGTTAACCACTTGGTTACCTTAGTGGTTAGTGAAGCATGGCAATGCTTTACTAACCACTAAGGTAGCAAAGGGGGTTAGGTAGTGCATTATTTTATGTATGAACACCTAGTGGTGGTGGTATACCTTGGTAACCACAGGCATCAAAAAGGTTAATGTTATTTAGATCAAAGGCTTCTGTAATGGATATTACAGAAGCCTATGATAGAATTATTATGGCGATGCAGTAATTAACGCATTATTAAAGGTTGCGTTAATTGCTGTATTGCGACTTTGGGTTCAATATCGCACCTGGTAAATTATTACCACAATGTTGATGTGTACCATATGTTCATGAAACCCTGAACAAACACCTAATTTGTCCATCGCTAGACATCGCATTGCCCAGCCAACAACTTTATAAGGGATAACTCATAGAGAGATCAACCATGACATACTGTACATATATCAGTAATATCTAGGGGTTCTGGAGCAAACAATAGCATTGTAATGGAAAAGTTCTGACTTTTATCACTGAGTCCTTTGAAATCTATAAAGATGCTCATGGTAAATAGCATTTTCCAATAAAAGGCGAGTAAATATTGAGAATATTCAGCTAAAGGAGAAGCAGCAGTAGCAGCCACACCTGATAAAAGCATGCTAACATTTCTTTGCTTTTCGATATTATGTTCGAGTTTTTGCTTTAACATTCCTTGCTTATAAGAACTCAGTGGTGGGTACCATTGAAACCATATTCCTTTCTGGTATTGTTTGACTCAATAAAATGCAGTAACAAATATATATCGAAGTATAAATAGGAAAACTACAAATGGTACATGATATATATCATTTTAAGTACTTCAACATGGCATAAACTCTGACCCAATGATATGGTTGGATGAGACTCGTCGTTAGGAATACCCACAACCTTCCCACTATTCCCCATTTTCAGCAACCAAACAAATCCCCCTTTCTCAATTCTGAACTTCCAATGAGTGTCGGCAAATACCTTTAATTCTGGTACAGGCTAGGGTACAAGTGTCATGGAATTAAACAACTAAACCCTTTAAGTGCCAGAGGGACCAGCAATGCACTGAGAGAGGCATAAAACCTAATGAGCAAAATGTGGAAATCAATCATCTATGACTATTTCATTTTAAAATATGATAATTACAGCAACATTTAATGGGTCTCCAAACTACACTATGTATTCATTTTTTAGCATTTAGCTTTATGGAGTCATTACACTTGGTTTAAAAATGTGTGCAGTAAGTGGATTTACACCATTGATTTTATTTTACTAAGGCCTTTTTTTGGCTTAGGTATCTCTAATTGCTTATAATTACTCTGCCCTTTTAGATGGAAAATTTGATCTGTTCAGCATCTTTGAACCGTATCGCCCATCTGCACCTGTGGCTGTGAGTGACTGTTAAGTTCTGGAAATTGTGACCTGATTACAATGTCAATTATATCCTTAAAAACAGTGAAAAAAATAGCATTAAAAAAAATTCAAATACAGAGACGTACTGTACAGATGGAATATGGCTATCTCTGCTAAATTCGTTAACATTAGTCGGTCTGCTTACTAAAGTTTCCTGGCTACAAAACTAGGGCAAAAACAGCACCCTATTTATCAAAGAAAATGAGTCCCATTGAAAGCAATTTCGTTCCATTTTATTAAACTGGTGCAATTCATTTGTACTTTCTTCAGCTTTTCGGCGATGATACTTAAATAAATAACTCCCTACAGATGTAGCCAATGTTATTGCAAACCTTGGCTAACTGCAGGAGGAAAGACACAATGTGCCAGTGAAAGAGGCGGCCGTTGTTTTGAGTCAGTCATGTGTGAGAAGGGGACAGGTCTATTGCTTCATGTCACCAGCTACGAGAGCGCTATGAATTGCAATAACGTTGTCTACAGCTATATGTTTTCGCGGGGCACAAAGGTTTATAGGATTTACCTCCGATATTTCCATAGTATAAGAACTGGCAGCACTAGGTGAGACCAATAGTTCACCAATCTCAGTATCCTGTTTCCAATGGTGCCTGGAACGGATGCTTAAAACATACAACCTGAAATTGCATTAATCTTGCTAGCAGCCACTTCTGGAATTTGTCTCCATGTGTACTGTAGGTCAATTCCTATTTTAAAGCTATGAATGCTATTTGCTGTCACCACAACCAGTGGAAGAGACTCCTATAGATGACTTGTGTGCTGAATAACAGTGTTTCATCTTTTATATATATGATAGCCTAATTGGATATAGTTTGTGCACTTGGGGCTTGTATCACCTCTACGTGATTTACGGAATAACTGTTCCAATTATTCCCTCTACACCATTTATAATTTTACAATTATATCATATCTCCCCTAGCTGTCTAAAGAAACCTAAGCCCAGATTCACAAAACAGTGCAAACATGTAAACATCTTCAGAGATAACCTATGATAATGCTCAAACTATTATTAACTAATGTACCCAATATTCACCAAAGCAAATAAAATAGCATTAAAGCATGAGGTATTAAATTTTGTTTTTGTTTTATTTTCATGATCAGAACTGAGGGAATTATCCAGAGCAGAACAATATGATTCTTAGGTCCAGAGAACATTACGTTTGTGAAAAGGGATGCAAATGAGTGACCCAGTTATATTCATGCCAAACTCACTAAGCAATGCTATGGATATGGGAACAACACTTTGGTGCCCTGTGAGTAACTGAGAATTGTTGCATATTACCCTTCAGTATGAAGATGTTTTAAGAAAATTTGCATTTTGTAGCTCTCAAACTCAACGATGAACTATTCTTCTAACTATTTTCACTCACTTTCACAAAGATTTCTCTGACAGGTGTAATGTTATTGGCTTGCCCTTTTGCTTTACTTGGAAGGTAACCTTAGCTTTAAATAGTTAGATCTAATCTTCTTACTTTCTCATCCTCCATTTCAGCTTCATCTGATACGGATCCCTCTACACTAATGATTTAGCCAGATCTACTAAACCCTCTGGAAATGACCATAAATGAAAAAAGGAAAAATGCACTTGGAGGGAAGGGAGGAGGAGAGGAGGAGAGGAGAGGAGGAGAGGAGGAAGGGGGAGCTTTAGTTAGTAGAGGGTAGAGACAAAACATGTAATTAATGTAGCCCATATCACCCTCCCACAAGACCCCCCCTCCCACCCTGGGAGATTCTGCTGCTACATGGAGTGTGGTGGTGCATACCTGCTGGCTTACAGTAGATCTGAGTCTCCCGCATGGTGGTAGGGGATGTCAGAACAGGCTTCTGGGGTATAAAGTGATTCGTACTCACAGTGACAGCGCCTCCATCTCTTCCAGGCCCCAGGGATGAGGGGAGAAATCCCTGCAGGAGAGTTTCTTTGCTCTTCTTCCTCATAGATTTCTGTCTTAGGCAAGAAGGTATGGTAAAACACTAGAACACTTTATTCACACTGTAGTTTCCACAGCAAACACAGCAACAGTAGAGCTTAGGGCCTTCACCCTCAGGATGTTCCTGGACCTGCACTCCCAGCCTAGAGCACCAGAAGCAGTCCTAGCTCTTCTCTTACTCCCTGGTGGAGAAGAGGAATAGTCTCCCGCCACTCCCCTAAGGGAGGGCCCACAGATTGGCAGTGCCCTGCACAACTGGTTTGGGTAGAGTGACCTCTATCAAGGATAGAGACAACTGAACTAAATCAGGAAGTGCAGCTCATTAAGTAAAGGAAAACAGGAACTAGTCCTGGGTCCCTGATTGGACACAAGGCCTGGTTGCACCGCCTCCCTTGTGACTCACTGAAGATGCATAGGAGTGGGGAAAAACCCATGATTAATCCTGGCAGGCCTGCTCTACAGCCAGGAGGAGGGCAGACTGGTAGCCCAAAACCAGCCAGGGCAACACTAGGTTAATGCTTACTAAACAACTGACACTATTAATATAATATTTTTACTTTAGAGGATCCTTTAATTGGTCTGTATCAATATATTTAAGTAGAACGCTAGAATGTAAAAATAACAGGGCCGTGTACAGAAAAAGGAAGGCTAGTAATGCAAGGTCAAGATGGGTAATATATTTTGGTTGGGCCTGTAATGAGGAGATGAGCACAATAACAGACCAATTATTTTGTAACAGAAAAAAAAACATTTTTCAGAGAATGTTTCAGGGCTGAACTTTAATTGACTGAAAATATCAATATTGATTAGAGGTTTCAGCCGATATGCATGACTACTATGATGTGAATCACGTAGTAATGAATAGTTTGGAAAGTAAAGAGTAATAATGTGACTGCTTTCATGCATTTCTTTGTATCATGCACTTTAGTGCAGTAATAAAGTTCTAATTTGAGAAAGAACCTAATTGCATTAGTCGAACCTTTAATGACATTAAAATGGACGTACTCCTTCTACAAACCCCTAGTGAACTGAGTGTATCAGCATCCAGATTGGCAATTGATTGATTATTGCTAAGAGGCAAGCATATATTTCCTACAGATTGGGGGCTCATACCGGTGGCTGTTCCTTTCATGACGAAAGAGCAATAGGAAGATATCTAAGCATACAGACTTAAGCAAAAATAACAAAGCTTTCACCTTGATAAAGACTGTGAGGCAGTCGAAAGGTTGTTTTTTTTGTTGCAATAAATTGTTATTTTTGCTTAAGTCCATGTGCCTGGATATCCTCCTATTGCTCTGTGACTCTCTGGGAATTGCAGGATTTTCCCTACCTCCGTGAGCACCGGCTATTTGCCTTTTGAAGATCTATGAGACGTGTGCCTGCAGAACTCTGCCTTTTGCCTTTCATGAGGAAAATCAGGCTGATGGGGCAAGTGAACTTTGTTGATATATTTATTCAAGCTTGTCTGTTGTGGATGGTAAAATAATGACTGCCTTGCAGGAGCGTGTCTGGAAAACAAAGCATTTGTGAATCGCATTTTTACTCTTGTATGAATGATTCGGCAGCTATTCTGTTAACATTACTGTGTGACAAGATTGGTAAAGGTGGATGTCATCTGGAAGTGACTGATTTCATGTATGTGTTCAGAGGCGCAGTCACCTTTGTGTAGTTTTTTAAACAGTGAATACAAACATCCCATGCAATTTAAAGTCTTTAGAGGCAAGTTATGGGTATTGTGAAGTTATTATCTGTTTTTTTTTTTTGTTTTTTTACAGGTCCTTAAAAAGGAAAAGTGTGATACATGTCAAAGCTGAAATATTTAACATTTCTAAATGTATCTAGTTTGCAATACGGGTAAATTATGCAAGACTGAACCCTCAACTTGATATGATGCAGAGATGAGAGAATATGATAAGACTAAATATATATCAAAGATAGAAACAAAAAGCATAGAACAAACTCACTCAAACTGAATAAAAAGGGAAAACAGGGTACAACTGTACCTCAGGATTTGGCTTCCAGAGAAGCTTGGTACATAATGCAAATGTAGCCCGGTCCTCCCTTTAGGCCTTCTTACCTCCGCTTCAAGTGGGGAACTTGTTGGGCAGTCAGGGAGGATGTAGGGGCGACCCAGTCACCGGAGCGCCTCGGCGGGACGCCGGGAAGGGCACCATCATGTTAGAATTAGCTGCACTTGCGCATGTGCAGTGAGCTCCCAGGTTGCGGCGGCCATCTTTGTACACCCTGCGCATGCGCAGTACACTACAGAGTGGCGGCCATTACTCCTAGAGCTCCGCAAGGGTAATTACAATCCCCAACAGCCCTAGGGGCTGCTAGTCACATGGGATAAGGGGGCCAATAGGGCTGTTGGATTCAAAGCCAAGGGAGAGGCATTTGGCGCAAATGCAGGGACCACACTAGTCGGAAGCAGGACAGCAAGGGGATAGGTAAGGTCCAGGGAGAAGTGCTCCACTGGACTAAGCCAGAATACCCCATTAGGTCCCAGATAGACCCCTCACCATTAGCTTGTGTGTTGTAGGGCAGGCCCTAAGGCAGGGACGCTTCCCTTAGCGCATTAATGTTAATCAGAACCGCCGTGATGGACGCACATGGTGTGCGCAGCCTGCATCTGGGACCAGACCAGGCACCAAGTCAGAGACTATCCTAAGGTGGGACACTCCAACAGGATACCACACCACATGGAGGCGGATCTTCGGTGGAACAGACTGACAGTTTACTTGGCCTCACTCAGTGACCCCCGGGGCTTGAGCTCCGGGCAGGTATTTCTATAAGTGCACCAACCATTCACGTGGGGCAGCGCTGTCTCACACTTGGGGTTGGGATAGGCAATTGCAGCCTGGACACTGGGACACTGGTTCCCCTGTACCCAAGTACTGTGGGGATCCACTTGAGGTTGGTGTTCTTACATACTGTATGGCATTGTGTTGCAATGTTAGTACTATAAGGTACTGTCCAGTAAATACTGTTACAAATACTCATGTATGTTCTTGGGAGGGGCTATCCTACTGTGTGATGATCCTTCTCAGGTGGAGGTGCTGTTGTTGTACTCATTCTACACCCCAGGTTCCCAGTGGCGGAGGCTCAGGCCTCCTGGTTGCCAGACAGGTAATAGCAGCATTGGTAGTTCCTTCCCAGGTACGGGGAAACAAGGGCTACACAAATAAGGAGAGACAGAAAAGCAACTCTTTCATAGAAGTGAGCACTTGAAGAGGGATGAAGCATCCTCCATGAGAGTGATGTTCTAAATAACATAGAACTTAACTTTTAGTACAGTATATAAACACAATAAAAAATGGCCTCCAAAAAAACATTATCGTAATTGTACGCGATGTGTGCCGAGGTTTGAAGCACAGGACCCGATTCTTTAAGGGGAAATAAAATACATAACAACACTACTACCTAAATTGCATACAAAAAAGCGCTTTAACCTAAAAAAAAAACTGTGAGTTAAGTGTGCTTACTGCACTACTAATTGCAATGAATGTGCATTCAATTAATAATATTAACCACTAATAAAGTGAAAATATCAATACAGTTATGATTCCCTGAAGTGGTGTGAAACTATTAATAGGAATGGCAGCCAAGGGGAAATGATATACTGTACAAGTATTCCCAAACTTGTTACAACAACTGATACACAACAAAGCAGATCCCCGGCGCAAAAAGATACTGTATTAGCAGTCCCAAGAGTCCATGAAATAGTCACTAGCGAGTATTACCAGTCACCAGCGAGTATTACCCCAAAATAATAAAATAAACATAGCGTGGTACAGTGGGGACAACTTTAATAAAAAACTTAAGACCAATTTAACACTTACATGAGCCAGGTAACAATTGCCGTCCACAGCTTGCGTTACTGGAGCATGACTTTGGCAGCAGGGGTTGGCGTCTTTCTCCTCTCCTCACGGTCACGACCCCTTCAAACACCTCCCCCGATGACGTCACCACCTCGTCAGAAACTCCTCCTCAATACCTGCAGATGGAATTAAGCTCCACCCTACGTGTTTCCTGACTTAGAGTGTTACTTCCTCAGGGGATCCCCTGAGGGAGTATATATCATGAGTCATTTGTAGCAGGCTTCAAATGTAACCGTCTCGGATGGGGAGCGGACTTGAAACATGACCTTTCCCTTGTGACTGTAACCTCAGACAGTTCTAGAAATTAAGGCAATAAAGGACGAGTTCTGTAGTGAAGTAGTGTCTGATTCATCAGTTAAGTCAGACAGATGAAGCTGATCAAACAAAAAATGAAAATGGTCAGCTGACCCCTCTAGGACAGAAAACATTAGTTCTGTAAATCGTGAAACACAGAATCGATAAGGAGAATTGAGTGGTTAGTAATATTCTGATTTTTTTTGGACACCAAGGACAGCTCTCCATGAATAGTGTCCCGTGAAGATTCAGATGACATCACAGGTATCGTTAACTTAGAGGCAAAGACTTGCTGCTCGGTGGATTGTATAGTCATAGCTACCAGGTTGTGGAAATTACAATTAACAGATGAAGATAAAGAAAGAAGAAAAGGACTTTGGACTTTACATGTGGCCCGTTGCTGTTTTGGATTGTGGGTTTGTTCAAGAGCTTGCTGAGACCACGGGAATCGGAGGGTGAAGACATCTAAAGGTAAGAAAAAACATTGAATTCTCTTTTACAGGCCTTTTCATTTATTGCCCATTGATTGCAAATGTATTTATGTATACCCTTTAGGATTATACATACAAATAGTGACAAGCAATGGTTGTTTTGGCAAATGTTTGCTTTTATGTACAGCTCAACCCCGTTATAACGCGATCCGTTACAATGCGAATCCGCTTAAACGCGATGCAAGCGTGGCCCCCAATTTTCATATTTATGAATACTTTACAACACAATTATTGGTATCTTAAATACATTATTGTGCAATGCATACAATTGTACATTATTTATAACACGGTCCGTTTATAACGCGATGTGATTGTTTGGACCCCAAACACTGCGTTATAAAGGGGTTGAGCTGTATTTTAAACATAATTTGTTTGTTTGTTTTTATATTTTTATGCAATTTATTTTGTGTTTTGCTGTAGTATTGTGGCATTTCTGTGGTGTTTTCAATTGTTTATTTCTGGGGTTTTTTGTTTTTTGCTTTTTAATAGTGGTTTATTTTTTGTCTTTTGATTTTGAATGATGGTGTTTTAATTTTTAATTCTGGTGTTTATTTGGCATTTGCTTAATTTGCTTAATTGATTGGTAGTAATTTTATTGTTTACTTGTTTATTGTTGTTTGGTGATTGTTTTGATTGCATTTGATATTGTTGGTGGTTGTTTATTTTGTAGGTTGACCATTGAATGCCATAGTGTTAAATCATTCCCATATTATATTGGCATGATGTACCCACTGTGCCAATCAATTGGTTTATTGGCATTTGTAATATGTGTTTAGTTTTCTATGTAATGTGTTTTATTTTGGGCCTGTTTTGTTTTAACTTCACCATTTATTGCTAAAGTGGTAAGTCATACCCATATTATATAAAGTACAAGGGTGGGTGCTTCAGTAATAAAGAGCACTACTTAGTGCGACCAAAGTGCCTTCAAAAAAACACTACTCATAAAGTGTCTTAAGTGAATAAAATTGTGCAGAAACTGGTGATAATATTTAATATTACTTAATCAAGTGAAAAATAAGTATATATATATATAAAAATACATAAAAGTGCTGCTCAAATAAATCCTTTTAAGTGGATGGTCTGCAGACTCCACTTCAATCGATGTGTTCTCGGAAGATAGGGGAGCGCAGGTGTCAATATATAATAGGAAACAAATAAAAACACAACATAGTGCAAATAAAGTTTTTTAAGCATCAGAATATGTTTGGAGAAATTCTTTCAGGTGAAGACTCACATGGTTTCAGTCAAAGAAAGGCATCTCAGAGATCAGTGGCAAATTGCTTGACTCTGGTTGATAAATGCAAATCCCCACTAGGACCAATCTGGTATGTGTAATAGTACTCGGGCGATGTCATCAGTATAGGGGTAGAGAGAAATAGACAACCATAGTGTAATCCAGTTAAAATATCACAATTTTATAAGAACAATAAAAATGAAACACTTACACAGTGTCATATGAAATAAGACACATAAAATGTGATGTATCACCAGCTCGGTTACTCCCCGCTGCCTCCGTCTCAGACCTCTTGATCGCGGCACGTCACTTCCGGGTTGGGGCGCGCACCGGTACCCGGATGGTTGCACCGATAGGAGGAGGTTCTTTGCTGCAAGCGTTGCTTCAATGGAGGCGGGTCAGGTGTCCCCTGGGAGCATCACGCAAACGACTCTAGAGCGTTTCACTGGGTGTGTAGCTTCGTCAGGAGTCATGGAAACTGCACCGCTGTCTATTATTTTATACCCTAACACGCAATCTGATTGGCTAGTCTTCTAGCCTATTGTGTTCAGCAGTGATAATCAGATAAGGCATCATCCCAAATCTGCCAAATTCGGCCGATATCTAAGATAACACACAAGGTAAAGATGGAATAAGCTCTATACAAATAAAATAATGCAATACTATCATTAAAACTTTAACCACTAAAGCATAGAGGAAGCTCGGGGAGCATCAAGGAACTCGACGCATGGGATGGGGGGGGAAGAGGAAATAAATATTAGTAACACAATCATGAACGAACACAATAAAATATATTAATAAATTCAACTTTGCATTTTATAATCGTCTAAATAAGTATATACAAAGGTAAAAAACATTAAAACAACGGAAGCAAACACATAGTGTTACCAAACACTTTGAGATTTTTCATAATTCTGATCCAGGTTTCCTCACCTTCAGAGGGGTAGAACATGTAATATCACATTGGAGAGGTGGGAATAGATCTCCAGCCCTGGCACAAAGGGAAACTTTCTGGATTCATAGGATGAAGTCTATGATTCCAAAAGGTCTCAATGCTGATATAGATATCGCATCATTTCTATGATATTCTTTCCATCTTCCGCTGTTTTAATGTTTTTTACCTTTCTATATACTTATTTAGACGATTATAAAATGCTAAATTGAATTTATTAATTAAGTAATAATCCCTGAAGAACAGGGCATTATTGGCCAATAATGCCCTGGCTGGAAGAGTTGAAGGCCCGAGGCGAAGCCGAGGGACTTTAACCCAGCCAGGGCATTATTGGCCAGTAATGCCCTGTTCTGAGGGGATTATTACTATTATAGCCTAAATATAGGCTTATTTCATAAATAATAGACACTTTTGTATAGTTATATAGATTTTTTTATTAAAATAAAATGGTAAATACATGAAACCACCTCTATATACACTCACACTGCAGCTATCTATATCCACACACTGCCGCCTCCTCTGTGTACACACACACACAGCAGCTCACACACAAATTGCTGCTACACACACACACAAAACAGCACACCACACACAACACAGTGCCTCTACACACACACACACTGGAGCTCTAGACACACAACACAGCACCTCCTCTACACTCACTACACAGCACCTCTACACACACAGCAGCAGCTCTACACACACAGCAGCAGCTCTACACACACAGCAGCAGCTCTACACACACAGCAGCAGCTCTACACACACAGCAGCTCTACACACACACAAACTCTGCTGCTACACACACATGCTACACCCATAAACACTGATACTGACACACACACACACTGGAGCTCTATATACACACACACACACACACACACACACACACACACACACACACACACACACACACACACACACACACACACACACAACTCTATACACACACATCAGCTCTACACTTACACAAACTGCTGCTACACATACAACAGCACAACACACACACACTGCAGCCACAATAAAAAATGCAGCTACTTACTAAACTTTGCAGACTCCCCCCCAGCTCTACACACAACAAAGCACCTCTACCCCCCCCCCCCCACACACACACACACACACACAACACTGCACCTCTATACACAACACACTTACTTCTTTGCAGTCTCTCTCCCCTCCCCCCCAATTCAACTGAATCTGCTCAGAAAATCTCAGTCAGCTCGGGAGGGGGAGGAGTCAAACTGTGGCTGATACGTTTTGACCAATCCCCTGCCATGTCTCAGAGCTTTTACTTAATTCAAACCAATCCCCTGCCCTGTCTCAGCTGTTCTGAAAGCTGATTGGCTGGAAATAAACAGATTGAAAACTGCATTTTGCAAACTTCTGAAATTCAGGGCATTACTGTGGATAAAGCCCTGAATTTTAACCAATCAGAGAGCAGGGTTTTCAATAATGCCCTGAATTTTACTGCTTTAGCCTATAATATATTTTATTGTGTTGTTTCTTGCAACGGGGGACATGGGCGGTGATGAGGATGAGGATGGCCTTCATCGTGGCAGGCTGGCAGGGGTAAGTGCAAGTTTTATTTAATTAATTTCTGCTGGCGAAAGTTTTATTTCAAATGGGCAAATGCACTATTATCCATATCTGGATAATAGTAATTTTGCCATTACTGTACTGTACGTCTAAGGCTGTGCTTATAGTGCCGGCGACATCGACAACGACGTGACGTCGTGGCAAAACAAATGCATTGCCGTCGCGCCACACTTACTATAAGTAATTGGCGGATTGGTCGCGATCGCTGGATGTCATCTCTATTGAGCATAGCCTTAGAGGGAAGGGGAGGGGGTGTATTTATTTCAAAGTATAGGGGAAAAAAATTGGGCACAAGATTGGTACTGCAGGTCAGCTGGGACCCCAAGACACCTGCGGTGACCACCCGGGGACCCTGCTGGCCTCCAGTATCATTCCTGTGCATAAATAAAATGTTTTCATGTGTGTTAGGGGGGTATAGGGGTTGTTGGCGGCACAGGGGGTGGGTTGTGTATTGGTATGTAGTACATATTGCAATGTTTATTGGGGGAAATTGCTCCCAATAAACCTGCTATTGTGCCTTAACCCCTTCATTGTCTTACCGGATAGCCGCTAAGGTAATGAAGCTGCTTTAATGTAATTTTTTTTTAATAGTGTGTGGGATCAGGGGCTTTCCTGAGCTGAACCGCATTGATTTCTGCCTCAGGGACCCCCTGCTTCCTGAGTTATAGGCCCCGGTATGGGGCATCAGGTGCCAGTATCGCCGCCATTTTAAAATCATCCACGTCACGTGACCGGGTGATTTAAATAATGAAGGACATACCGGCACCCCATATCTGGGCCTGTAACTCGGGAGCAGGGGTCCCCGAGGCTAAAATCAAGCGGTTCATCTCAGGAGACCACTAGTCTGAAATCTGCACTTACTATTTTGTCTCTACCACTTGAGACACC
Organism: Ascaphus truei; assembly: GCF_040206685.1. Lineage (NCBI taxonomy): Eukaryota > Metazoa > Chordata > Amphibia > Anura > Ascaphidae > Ascaphus > Ascaphus truei. The sequence continues at coordinate 76,274,186 of NC_134485.1, forward strand.
ATACAATAATTTGTTTTGTACTATTAGACAATATTCTTAGGTGTTGACTTTCCATCAGATATTTATATCGCCTGCCTTGATTAAGGTTTCATTATGTGGTTCATGTCATACACTGTGGTATAGTTATTTCAGTGTTAATACCCTATATCAAGTACGAAAATTCAGTATACCTACAAGGTAGAATACATACTCCTGGCTCCAATATTCCCCCCCCCCCCCCCCCCATCCCTGCTGCTCCCCTCCATTGGGTTCACTTTTGTCTAATCACTGTGCATTTACACTGATCACCTAAGGGTATAATTTCTGAGCGCTCAACCACCACCTTTTTGCTTGTTTCATTATATAAATGTTGATGGTATGGGGATTTATATAATGTGTCTCATCCAGGAGAACGAGATCTTCAAGAGGGAGATTGTAGCCATTTAGCCCATGGCTACTAAAATTATTTGCCCTAGGTACTGTCTGTTAGTATCATCCAGCAGTGCTAGGGTTAAGTCTATTACACATGGGCCTGTATGTGAGATGGCTGACCAGAGAGGCACTAAGGCTGAGTTCAGACAGGCTACAGCACGTTTGCGCGTATGCACGTTCGCGTGTCCACGCGTCCCCACCTCTGTCTGCTGGCCGAGGTGTGCTCATCCCCAGCAGACAGATTGACGTGATTGGAGGCGGGACCACATTCAGCCATTTAGTTTAAAAAAAGAAACAAAGTGTGTGTGTTTGTGATTGGCTGGCGAAGTACCCGTGACGCGGCCACCGCTTGAAATTACAACTTTTGTTGTCTCCTTCAAGTGCGGAAGCATCAACGCTGTACTTCACCGCCGGGTGTCGTTTTCAGTTTGAAAACTCCCACGCACCAAAGCGAAAGAGTGGCGAACGTGCGCGTGCACGTCACATCGCATCCTGTCTGAACTCAGCCTATGTAACCAAGTGCAGGTGCAGGAGCCTGGCAGTTGGAGTCACATGTAGGGGGGGGGGGGGAGGCTGCAGGCTTGGCCTGTGATGTCAGCTGGGCCTGCCCAGATTTGGGGGAGAGGGATTAAACCCTCCCCAGGTATAAAGGTTGAGAGCCCCCTCCCTAGTGGGTTCTGTTCTGGTCTGCTCTCTCCCCTCTGAGGGAAGAGAGTTCTGAGTGATTCCTGTCCTGTTTTCTCCCCTCTGGGGGTGAGGTGTGTCTGAGTACAGAGAGTAGCCAGGGCTCAGGCTGCTCTGACTTTCCCCGTAGGAGAGAGGGAAGGATACCCCTGGGCCAGGATGCCTTATGAGGAGAAGGACTATGTACTGTGTGCTGTGAGGATGTATCTGTGCTGTGAGACCCCGAATAAAAGACAAGTTGCATTGTTGCTGGTACTACAGAGGGCTTCTTGCTAGAAGGAAAGTTCATGTAGGGATGAATCTCTGCCCCTGGCAGGGCCCTGCAGGATTTATTTATTTATTTATAAAATGTTTTACCAGGAAGTAATACAGTACATTGAGAGTACCTCTCGTTTTCAAGTATGTCCTGGGCATAGTTAATGACAAATAATACATGGTTACAAATACAGTTACATAAATGAACAGGGTATACATTATATACAATACATTGCATGCACAGTTAGAGAAGATGTATATCATAGGCTTATGTAACAGCCTTAGTTTTGAAAGAACTTAAACTGGTGGTGGATGTGAGAGTCTCCGGTAGGCTGTTCCAGTTTTGGGGTGCACGGTAAGAGAAGGAGGAGAGGCCGGATACTTTGTTGAGCCTTGGGACCATGAACAGTCTTTTGGAGTCAGATCTCAGATGATAAGTGCTGCATGTGGTAGGGGTGAGGAGCTTGTTCAGACAGGTGGCTAGCTTGCCCAGAAAGTATTTGAAGGATGGAGGCGCTGCACCAACCTGAGGAAAAGACCCTTGCACCCCAAGCTCCCTACAACATCTGCGGAGACTCAGCTTCATGGGGACCTACAGGTTAGTACCAAAACACCTGTAACACACAAATCTCCCGTAAGGGTGGAAGTGTGTTACACACATATTAGAAAAATTATCAAAATGTATTAAACAAAAGAACAGAATAGCACAAGGGCAGTGTCTGGGGAGAAAAGGTCCATAGGAAAAAAAAACACATAACAAGAGAACAACAGGAGTGAAGCAGGCAGCAACCTAGAAACCCAGACCACGAATGAGGACCTCCTCTTCACTTGGTCACAGTAGATATAGATATGCACTCCGCTAGTAGCATTAGTTGGTACATGAAATCTGTACAAGTTTTAGTGAAGCTGTGGTTCCACTTATTAGTCCTGTCGTGAATGAAACCTGGCATAAATAAGCACAGGGAAGCACCTGTAATTACCAAATTTAGATAAGACAAAAACTCACAATTTATAACTTGGTTCATTGGTACAGTATAGTGTCACGCTGGGTGTACATACCTGTAGTGGGAGTAGCTGTTCTCCATTTTTGGGACTTGAAATAAGAATAAGGTACACTTCTATAAAGAAAGTGCAACAATAAGTCCAACAAAAACTGAAAGTGGCTGCAGCGGTTGTAAGTGGAAATGTTTTTTTTTTTTTATATATATTAATTTTTGGGAAAAAATATATATTTTCACAATTTTAGTTTGAAGGTTACTAGAATTCTTTGCTTTTCAATTGTTTAAGTCTCCCATTTCTTGTGTGGACCTTCTGTGCCTTTAGCTAAGAGTACATAATATTTTCTATCCTTTAATGTATATTTTTATTGACCATGAAATATGCAGAGCAGCACATATCCCAGAGGCAACTAAATGTACGTGCATGCACTTTCTATAACTCTTTAACCACATTTCCTTTTTATGAACTAATAATTATGCTTAATGCGTCACAACATCAATAAAGTCAGCATTGCTTTGGCATATTTTTCTGCATCAAAGAAAAATCATTTTTGTAAGCCACCAATATGTTAATAATTGTGCTTTTAATGTAGCAGAGAAATACCCCTAATGGCCTGATCTCATGTCATGCCTCGTAGGTTGATTAATAGCTACTAGCAGAGTTGCATGGCCTACTTTCCTAGAAATACTGAATTGGGGTCTGGCACAGCAGTCTCTGGACTGTAGCAGCAAATCTGAAAGCAGCTGGTGCAGCATCTCCCTTTTTTTTTAATTTAAAGCATCTGCTTGTTTTCTAATCTGCACTCATTGTGGGTTGCAATTGTGCTCCTTGTTAAGTAATAGGTACTGTCTCATCCTGATTAGGAGAGGGAATTTTTAAAGGTCTGACTACATGTCTGAAACACAGGTAACTAGTCTCTTCTCTTGGTCTAATGCAGTGTTTCCCAACTCCAGTCCTCAGGGAACCCCAACAGGTCAGGTCTTAAGGATATCCCTGCTCCAGCACAGGTGGCTCAGTCAAAATGACTGAGCCGCTGATTGACCCACCTGTGCTGGAGCAGGGATATCCTTAAGACCTGACCTATTGGGGTTCCCTGAGGACTGGAGTTGGGAAACACTGGTCTAATGGGATGCTACAGCCACTGGGTGGGGATTAATCATGAGAGACACACCACCAAGGCAGGTATACCAGATGTCTGCTTGGAAAGCGTCTGATCAATGTGGAGAAGAAATTAGAAGAGAGAAGGTCAGCCCCTGTATTCTGGTGGGGTCTCATGGCGGAAGCCCCTCCTGCCCCATATCTATTCCTCCCCCTCTCCCCTCTCCTTCCCCAGCAGTTTAGGTAATGTTTGGTGGAGGTGGGGAGGATATAGGGACTGAGAGTTGCAGGAAGGGCCACTTCCCACACAACACCTCCAGAGCATCAAGATGCTCGCCAGTCCTCCATGTTTGTATGTACTGCATGCGTTAAAATGTTACTGGTTTTAATAAAAAAAATAATTTTAAAAGATATTAAAGTGGTAATACTAATATATATATATATTGTTAGTATAGGCATTTGTCACAGCTGTCAGCAAGGAGTTTTCTTGTAACGCTGGGAGAGCCCAAGACATGTAAGGAAATACCAGGGATTATGGTGTCCTCATTGGAGCTGGTGGAGTGATCCCTTATATGAGTAGCAACAGGAGTCATGAGCCACAGCTATGCAATTGGGCTCTGAACTACTTTCCGGCTGCCTTTGTAAAAAGGTTGTATATTTAAGATTACAAATAAAGCTGTGGCCTTGTTCTTCCCCACATGGAGTGTCTGTCATCTTTTGGTTGGTGGAATAGTGGGCTCCTAGCATGAGTTTAGTGGAATCAGTGTGCTGGACGTATGAGTATAGTTCCCGTGGACATTACCAGTGGAAAAAAGGAGTTAGAATGGTATGGTTAGTGGTGGATCATTGCCATGTGACTGACACTTCCCTAATTACTTTGCTTAACATTCTATGCCTTCCTCCCTTTGACCTATCACTGGATAATGAAAACATCTGCAGTTAATATAAATGGTCAGTTTTTTTGACTCCATCCTCCCTTTTAGCTTCATCACCTTTTCTAGGGTAGTCATAGAATGTGACGTCTGACCGACATTTTACAGTACCCAAGTGCTGCGATATATGAGGTTACATTTGTGCAGAGGTGGAATCTACACTATAGTCAATTGAAAAAATGTAGAGGAACTTTGCTTATTTCCAGGAGAATCCAAGCATTAACTTAATTCTATTTTCAAACGGCTTTATTTATGCTTTAAGCAAAGAGAAAATGGTGGTTGTGAAAAGGAGTGGCAGTCATTCCATCACGCGATGACCACTAGGAATTGTCCAGGCAAAGCATTCAATGGTTTCTTTTGAGTAGCCCAACATAAGGTTTTGAAACTGCAAGAAAACATATTATTCCTCCCAGGGATATATGTGGCTGAGGCGTGGCAAAGGGATTCCATCTTCAGTGACTTCTGAAGCTAGTAAATCTACTAATTAAACATGCAAGGATCTGTTGCAGAAAAACTCTAATCATAAAAACTGAATTGATGTGTCCCAGATTTAGCAATGTCACCACTAACTTCAGGTCTCCAACAGACATACTCCAGATTTAGCAAGAGTTACCTCCCATAATTATATGCCATTGCTTTAATGCTTCGGAAAAAGGGAGAAGCCAAGGATGAGGATTTAAAGTATATACTTTTAATAGGCAGCATCTAAGGATGGAAACATTTACTGTCAATAACATTGTGATTATATAAATGTAAAATGCTAACATCTAAGTCTTAATCCTTCACTGCTGGAGGAGATAATTGGCAGAGCCAGACATCTGTAAACTTTATAGGCAACAGGTAAGCAACAGTGCAACTGAGGCAAAAAACTGCACCAGATTTATACAACACAAGAATTCCCACTGAAAGCAATAGAAATGTTTTATTTGATAAGACTGGTGCAGATTTTTGCTCCACTAAAGCAGCCACGTAGATAAATGATCCCCCACCCCCCCAGTACTGTAAGTGTAACTCATATTCTAGTTAAATTTAGAAAAAATACTTTAAAAAGTTTCAAAGGATATGCCTGATAATTACACAATTATGTAAACATTTTTTGTAGGGAAAAAGGATATGAGACATAAAAATAAAGAAGTCTGTATGGCCAATGAAGTGAATGTGTATACTGTATGTGTCCAGCTGACAAAAAAGGGCATTTTAGTGAAGTAGAAAAAGTGTTTTATTTTTGCCACAACTAGATTTGTTTTGAAATTTAAAAAAAGATGATATAAAAAAGTTTTTTTTTTTTTAAACTTGCAAAAACTAGCATTTCCGTCCATGTGCATCAGCTCAATGTGTCAACAGAGAGACTTTTTTAGGGAGGAGTTCAGAAACACCAATTACTCTATAATGGCATGTATGAATTTGTATGTTTGTATATATATATATATATATATATATATATATATATATATATATATATACACAGTGGTTGACAAATCACCAAAAAATCTACTCGCCACACAAAAAAATCTACTCGCCACCTAGTACCAAACGTGTGCTGCTTGGGCCAATATTTACTCGCCCGGGGGTTAAATCCACTCGCCCGGGGCGAGCAAATGTATAGGTTTGTCGAACACTGTATATATATATATATATATATATATATATATATATATAGATAGATAGATAGATAGATAGATAGATAGATATTCTTTCCTTAGCCTCCCTGGCTAAAATGTGCCACCATTGAAAGAAAGACGGCCCTAAGTTTTAGCAACTCCCTTCCTTTATATGTAAAAGCGGCCCACCCTTTAAGAAAAACACACAATGAAGACCTAAATAGTACTGCAGTATAGTCAGTAATAAGCACAACTTTCTCCCTCATAGATGTCACCATTAGAGTCTCTCTGCTGACTGGCCATGAATCCTAGGTCCCTATTCCATATAGGCCATGATTCACTAAGCTAATTAATTCAGGGCAAATAATGTGACGTTGCCAAAAACAGGAATGGCTGTTATTTTCCCCGAGTTAATGACCTAATTCACTAAGGTAATTGTAGGCAAAAACAATGCCCGTAATTGATAATCCCTCATTAGCATAGGGATAATGTATGTCACATTATTTCAAGATAACACAGCATTTTTAAAGTCTTGTCATTACTTCCAGACAGAACCTGAAATTGAGCTTTTGCATGAGAGAGATTTGTAAAAAAAAAACGATACCTGGAAAATATGCAAATTTAAATGAGCATATTTCCCAGGTATCTCAGTTGTGTTCACAGGTGTCTCACCACATGGAATACCTGTGAGGGTCCCGGAGAGCTGAGATGTCCGCGTTGGTATGGGGACCAGGACAGGCTTTGTATTTCATGATGCTCCGCTCAGGGTGTCAGCGCCTCCAGCTTCAGGGAGCTACTGGATGCCCAGAGATAGATCCCCCCAAAGCACAGTACTTCCATACCCCTGCCCAATACACTGCAATCTCAGACAGGAGTATATAAATCAAATGGCTTTATTGCATGCAGTCACTGCAGATGGATGTCTGAGGATCCCAGGCCCCTGGATGATGCTGGACCTCTGGTAGTATTGAGGCCTCTGTAAAATTTAGATGTCTCCCAGCCCCATAGGGGCTGGAGGACTCGCTCATCCCTGATGTGAGAGACTCACAGCCATTCCAGTCTCTTCAGACTCCAGACTAGAACTGGCAAACATTGGCACTTCCTCTCTGAGATCTGGAAGGGGAGGGCATAGTGTCTGCACCACTATTTGTTGTACACAAACACCATGTCACCCCCTCTCCTGTCACTCAGAGAGTAGCATGAGGGGAGTTCAATGCAATAGCTTGGAATAGCTTGTCACATCCTGCAGCGCTATCAGGACATATGTGACAAGGGGCAGAGAGGCAATCTGGACCAGCCATGTTACAAAGGTATATAAGTCAATGCCTCCTCCTAATTCAGTCTATCTTCCTGCCCCTTCATCTCTCTCCCCCTATCTCCACCTCTGTCATTGAGTAGATATCTGGAGTGTTGAAAAGTTGCTTGTGTTTGGTAGGTCAAGAGGTGTGCTACACTACAGTATAGCTTTGGCAAAGTATTAGATATCTCATTGCTCTATATTTTATATTATCTGATGATAATAATAATAACAATAATAATAAAAACAACAACTTTATTTATGTAGCGCTTTTCTCCCAATGGAACTCAAAGCACTTCACAGTTGCAAAAAGTAAAAAAAGAAGAAAACATTTAAGGTTATAGAAGAGAACAAACACAAGGAAAGATACAATACAAGATGCTGTAGTTATTAAAATACCGAACAGGTTGTGGTTCATTAATTTAATAACTGGGTAAATACGTAGATCATGAGCCTGTTTTTATAGATTTTCACAGCGGGGGCCTCTCAAACTGTACAAGGCAGACTGTTGCAAAGAGTAGAAGCAGCATGGCTAAAAGCTCAGGCCCCAAAGGAAGTCAAGGAGATTCTGGGAACTGTTAGGAATCCTTCACCTGCAGATCGAAGTGAGCAAATGGGAGTGTAGGGAACAAGAAGCTCTTTCAAATAGGTGGGACCCTGGTCATGTAGTGCTTTGAATGTCAACAAGCTAATCTTGAAATAAAAGTGCCATTTTACAGGCAGTCAGTGCAGGGAATGGAGAACAGGTGTCATATGTTCCTTAGGTGGAAGAATTAAGATTTTATCACAGCTGACACCTGATGTTTAAGGGTCAAGTCTCAGTCAAGGACAACACCAGGGTTCCGCACACAAACAGTTTACTGGGAATCCCCAAGCTTAAGACCAGTTGATTGACCTGCAGTCTTGTTGTCTTACAACGGAGAGAATCCACCACAAGCACTTATGTCTTATACGGATTCAACCTCAACCAACTTGCACTCATCCACTCTAGGAGCTTAGGTAAACATCTATTGATGACTAATAATGGGTTAATTACCCAGTGCAAAGGAAAAATAGAGTTCAGTGTCATCTGCATATCTGTGATAACCCAGGCCATGCCATCTTATTATGCCACTCAGTGGCAGCATTTACACTGCAAACAACATAGAAGATAAGATAGAACTCGGTGGTACTTGACAGGGGGCACTGGTGCAGAGGAGTATACTCCTGAAGATACTCTCTGGGACATGCCAGTGAGAAAAGATCTGAACCAGCTGAGAACTGTGCCACCCAATCCACAGAAATACTTCAGGCGCTCGAACAGACACCAGAGCTTTTTCAGTACTATGCTGTATTCTGAATCCTGACTGGAATGGGTTGAAAGACGGGTTTACAGTTGGGTTGCAACTACTTTCTCAATAACCTTCCCATGAAAAAGAAGGTTTGATACAGACCTGTAATTAGCAATGCAGTTCGGGTCTAATGAAGGCTTTTTTGAAGAAGTTTGATGACTGCTCCCTTCCACTGTTCTGAAAAGATCCCAGTCTGCAAAAAGCACAGGACTATTTTGGCAAATACTGGGCCGATTACATCAACACAGCCTAAGAGAAGGTGTTTTGGGGCTGGGTGCAAATCACAGGTAGTGGGACGCAACCCCTGGATTGTTTACACAATGTATTCTACATACAGATGGTCAGAGCTAGTCCATAAGACACAGAACCTGCATTTTCATGCCTGGATCCCTGACACTTGTTAGATAACCCAGTCATAACCCCAGCCCGGATGGAGGTTACTTTATCAGAGACGAGAAAAGTAATCACAACGGGACTGTGAGAAGGCTTCACAAAACTGCAGACATGCTGGTTTGCAGAGTGCCTCCATGGTGCAGAAAAGCAAAGCTGGTCTATTGTCCGCTGCCATGATCTCACCTGACAGGAACTTTGACTTTTTACGAGTAATTGTGGATGGTATTTCCTGATGTGGTCAATCAATTTCAGCTTGTACTCAACCATGTGAGACCTCCACGGCACTGTTCAAGTCTGTGACCATTTTTCTTCAATTCCCTAATAGAACTGTCAAACCAAGGCGTGTGGTGCTGTGATGGGTCATATGCAAATAGGAGCGATAGTATCCACACAGACTCTCAATATGTCAGAAAAATCCAGGTTTGCCATAAGGCCCTGGGGATGTCAGAACCCTCAACGGTCAATAACTGGTCACCTCCATGGGAGAGGGTCTATTTGGGGGGTGCTGTGATTGAGAACTAAATGGAGTGGGGGTCTTACCAGACAACTGGGTCTATTATTAGGTCAGAGATTTCTAAACTGGTCTAGAAAACAAGATCAAGTGTGTGTCCACATTTATGAGTAGCAGAGCAAACAAGTTGTGTGAAGCCCAGAGCATTCAATGTGTGGAGAAGGTCTTGACCAAATTGTAAGAGATTATCATCGACCCGGGCATTGAAATACCACAAGATATGCCTCCAGGAAGCAATACAATCAAATTATTGAGTTTGGCCCACTGGGAGGACCGTAAGTTTCACAGTTTTAAAACAGATTGCCACACCTCCTCCCCTATGCTCTTGTTTTGAGTAGTGAATCACAGAATAAGTTGTTGGTCAGTGTGACTTGGTAAATAAAAGCCACCAGTTATATGCCTGGAAAACCTTTGTCTAGTCTGCAGTGCAGCACTGACTAGGTTAACTTCAGCTGGGAACCTCAGGACAATTAGTTGGGTCCCAGCTGCCTAATCAAGGTGTGTTAAAACCCAGGCTGTAGACACATGGAGGGTTGGTGTTGATGAGAGAGGAGTAAGCTGCTGCTAAAGAGATTTCCTGATACAAGGTCTGATAAACAAAGTAACTGAATTATAAACTGTCTGTCTCCTGCTTAGAAAAGGGATTGCTGCCTGAGTTACACACTGTCTGCTAAAGAGAAACTGTTTCGTTTTGTTTTTGCTGAAGAAAAGCTATTTTTGTTTTGTGTGTTGTATATCTGTTAAGGCTAAATAAATAAGCCTTGGCAAGAAACCCACGTGTGTAGTTGCATGTACCCTGCAACAGTCAGCAGCTTCTAAAATGGGGGCTGCATTTTCATCTAGCCAAGTATTTGTGATACACGGTAGGTCTGATAATTCAATAAGGTCAAGTATAATATTTGTCTTGTTCCTAATAGATCTGGCATTACATAAGATAGTTCTAATAGGATATATCGGGGGGCCTGAGATAGTATTTTGTCCATTCAGTGTAGAATCTCTGGAGATCAGGATCAAGCAGGAAGCTTGTTTCTCCGTATCCTAGATCATATATTGAACACCACTTTGATCTGTCTCCTCTCTGGCAGTGTGAGAGAGTTTTTTTTTTTATGCTTGCCCACCATGGCAGCCCCTGTGAGATTTAAGGCAAGGGATTGAAGTACATAATCAAGGGATGGTTTGATAGGAACTGCAGCACAAACAGGTTTAGAATTCATTCTTTCTTTTTCTGTCTCTACGGGTAAAACCCAGTATACATCTCTCCATACTTCTTGGAGTTGTCTGAAGCTTCTTAATTATCGTCACATTTAGGGTTCAAGATTCATATCCACACGGGATCACAGGGTAGAATATACTGGTCGAAAACATTCCTCTTGTGGCATAGTGGAAGGTTCCCTTGAAAGATAGTCGTGTTTCTTCCAAATGTGCATAATTTCATCTTCATTCTCCTGTTGATTTCATATTAAAGGTTTCCATCTGTTGTTACTTGCTGGCCAAGATTGACACATTTATTGAACAACACTATGGTCTTGCTGAGATTCATATGGAGGCCCTTTTCCTTACTTGCTTCGGCGAGATCTCTGATTTGTTGTTGGAAGTCTTCTCGATGTGGCAAAAAGAACAATGTCTTCTGCAAATGGTACCGTAGGTGAGTTAAGTATTCACTGGTCATTTTTATTCCTTTTTCTTCCCAATCCAATGTTTTAACAATTCTTCAGGTGTTGCTGTGAAAGCTTTGATGACATGGTATCTCCCTGCACCCCATTGCTGATCTTTATCTTTATTGTATTGTTTCTTTATGTAATCTAATGGTTTATGTTGCACTTTCATAAATGTTCTTTCAAATATCAATGTAGGCTTCTTCAACACTTTGTCTTCTTAATGCATTTAGAACTTCTGAGGTGTAGACAGAATCAAATGCTTTTTTGTAATCCATAAATTCTAAGATGAGTGGTAGATCGTGTTCATTACTTTGGGTAATCACTTTTTGTATGACCTGGATGTGGTCCATTGTGTTGTATCCACTGCAAAATCCTGCTTGTTCTCTAGGCTGGGCAAAGTCCATGATCTCTTGCAGCCGATCAGTGAGTATCTTCGTAATTTTTTTTGTAAATAATTGGAATTAGACTGATTGGTCTGTAGTTCTTGAGGTATTCTTTGTCTCCTTTCTTGTGGATGAGGATAATTATAGCATTGCTCCATTGTTCTGGAATTTTCCTGTTCTGCACGCAGCATGTAAATAGTTTTGAAAGAGTTTTCTCTATTTCTTCCCTAGCTTCTTCCAAGATTTCAGTTGTTATTCCATCTACCCCAGGAGCCTTCCCATTCTTCATTTGTGGTTCCTTTTCGCTCATCCGTTGCTGGATTATGCCGTGTTATCTGTGTTCTCGTACAATTTCACGCAGAAGTCCTCAACTCTCTTTATGATAAGCGTACAGTCTTTAATTATTGATCCATCGTCTTGTTTGAGTGCAATTATTTGCTTCTTTGGAAGCTTTTGTTATCTTTGATAGTCTTCTTCACCATATCACTGTTACATTTTCTTAGATCTTCGGTTATATTTTTGTGGATTACCTTGCACAACTCTGCATATTTAAGATTGGCTCTTGTTTCTTGAAATGGCTTTATTTTTTGTCGTCTCCTCCGTTATTGCTTAGGAAGGTAGAGTTTGTCCTCCCTCTCACTCTTTCCCCCTCCCACAAAAAACATATTTTAGGGTCTGTATTAAAGATGGTTTGTGAAACCCCTGATTTCAGATTTCTTCTAATGAACATGCATATGTACACAGTTTGTTTCTCTAAAGAGTCAGACTTTTTTTTGCATAACACAAGAGGCATAATTTGGATAAAAAGACTTTCCAGTTTAAACCAGAACTCAATCAAGCAGTCAGTTCTTTATTGCATAGGGATGTACAAAACTTTTGCAGGAGTTTGTGAAACATGTAAAATTTGCCTTTATGTTTCAGCTGAAGAAAATGGGCAGCCTCATCCGAAGTCACAAGCAATTCTCCAAGCATTAAGTCAATGCGCATTGCGATTTTGTTGACTTGCTAAATTCTCTAAAATAGCTTGATTCGCTTAATGCTGAGACTTTAAATAAGGCACATACACCATGTGCTTGTGTATTTATGAGGGAGCTCAGGGTGGGAACGGGAGTATTAATACACTCTTTGGAGGGTGATCTGATCACACTCAATGAATTATATTAAAACAATTATGTATAGGACCCTTGGTACTTTGACCCCAGGAGGGATAAATAAGGAACTGGACTTGAGCTGTCGCTTTTGAGTTTCAGGTCCTCCCTTTACATCTGGCAATATCCCGGGATTTCCCTACAGCAATGTCCAGCCATCCACTGTAGCCCACCATTGACCAGTTGTCCCATCTTCTTCACAGAATATACGAAACAGACGTTGTGCCATTGTCCGCGACCGTCGAGGGGTGCTCCCGATGCTGTCCAAGAGCGTTCCTCCGTTCTTTAATCGTTTCATGCCAGGGATCCATCTTGTCCTTTGTGGTCATCACCCACCACTGCCCCATCCACCCTTACTGGGAACAACATTGCATTATCTTATCTGCTGGATTTCAGCACCTGTTCTCAGGAATCAGTGTGGGGGTGCAGGGACACCTGCTTGCCCCACACATGACACACAGGAATATGATGTTGGCATGATACACTACTATTTGGGTACTGCGTCTGTAACGCTTAGGCAGATTGCTCTTCTCCCCACTTATCTGTAGTTGTTAACACATCTCAAACAGGTAGTTGTGGCAATAAGTCAGTGACATGCATGTAACACTATATATCCAGTTATGTGCACATATGTCTGCCCACCACCTCTTGTTTATTGCATTACTTTAATACTGTAGGGGGACTGCATTGACTGGCCACTCTTAGTACTTTAATCATTTTTTGTATCTACTGTATCTCATCCTCTCTTCCACTCTGCTGGATGCCGTCTGTGGACATGAGTTGCCATGGCAACCATGGCTACGCAGGATGCGGAGTACAGATGCCTTTGCCGGGTTCCTGTATAGATCAGCAGCTTTTCTCTGCATCACGGAGAAGACTGGGAACCTCCCATTGGGGCAGCGTCGACGTCTGATGTCAGGGGCATGGAGAAGTCGGCCAGCCAATCACAACACGGCAACCATGATGACATCGCGAATGGGAGTGGGAACCTCCCTTGGGGACAGCGCCAACGTTTGACATCAAATGCACTGATCCCGGACTCTGCCCTCTCAAGACGTGTGGCAACTCTCCTTGCTACAAGAGATACAACAGCAGATAGGTGTCACAGGCGGCACCAGAGACTGAGATCCAGCCTTGATCCAGTCTTGATCCAGGGACATGTATAATTACTGGGGAGATTTCATATCTGTTTACATTTTGACACACAGTGCTATATAGCAATTACCTCCCTGAACCCTGCTTCCCATAGGGGTATTCTTACTGATTGCATTGATTTCTAATGGGATCCCCAGCTACTTGTTTCATACATATCCACTTGTGCTGGATACAGAGACACATATACTTTGGCTTGGTATTCATATGGTTATCTTTCTAACCTAATAACAGTGTTGATCAAAAGAATGATCAGAAAGTTTCCCCCTATGGTAAGCACTCAATTTCATATGTAGTACCCATCAATGGACTTAATAGCCCTTCAGTAAATTACTGCATTTTGGATCAGTTGACCCAGAATCACCGGAGAAATAAAAAATAATAAAATTGTATTACTTCTACATTGAAAACTAAAAACACAGATACATTATATTTCTAACCTGCAATATCCATTTGTGACTTGGTGCCTCTGGTGCTGTACTAGTCTATTTAAACACATTAAGTGATGCTCTTGCTCTTTAGTATAAGCACTATTTGACTGTAGACATTCTGGTGCGTTATATACCATATTATTCTAACAGAGGGAGGAGGACGTGGTTAGGACTGAAGGGAAGTACCACAGGCCCTTTTGGGATCTGAAGAAGGGGCATTCCACCCTGAAACGTTGCCCCCCTTAATCTACCATACCGTCTTCTCCCAGTGTTGTCTTATACCATATTCCAATTTCCCCTTCTCCTTTGTGTCATCCCCTTATTTTCCCCCACACTCCTCCCTCCCCACCCTACACAGTTAGTACTTGTATATACACCTTGCTCGCACGATCCTAAGTACTTCTTTATTTTTTAATTCAATTCTATTTGGCATTTACCCAGTGTTGCATTTTCATTTGTCCAGTGTGCTGGGAACATCCGTACAGTATTATTGGGTATTACATTTGTGAGGCCTCAGGGTCCCTCCTTTTTCCCATGCACCTACCACACAATATTCCTATTATAATTTTTCTAGTGCTGACTATACACCACACTTTTGAAAATTATATATAGTAGTTATATTTGCAAAAGAGGGGGTTGGGAAGGTATCGTGGTGGTGGTCCTCGTGGCTTTGGCCATTGTGGCATCCTGAAGAAAACATTAATGAGTGGGACTAATGAGAAAAGAGTAGTAACTGTGGCAACAAAAACTGCAGCAGTTGTACTTAGCCCCCAGCAGCCTTCTTGCATAAAACAAAAAAGCAGGTTTTGCCAACACCATTTGCCTACACCCCTGAGGAAGAAAGCAGTCGCTTTCGAAACGCGTAGGGTGGTCCTGCTGATTCTGACATTATCACCCCCTCAAGCCTTTGGCCATTCTACGGCGAATCTGCAGTTGCGGTTGGCTACTACGGTGCTCTACACCAGCCTCCATCAGACCTCGCGAGACCAGGAGTTACGGGAGGACAGGACACAGCCTATGTCGGAGACCGGGGTCTAAAACTGCTGTGCCATAGACGAGAGGGGAGACTCTCAGATATCTCCACTGCGTTATGCCACTTCCCAGCTGGTAAGTGGGCAGTTCATCCGATATAGAGGTTCCAGTAGGACTTATCATATCTCATTAGTGTTTTACATTGTGTCATTTACTAAATGTTTTTATAATTATTCAGTCCACCTGTTATTCGTCTCAGCTTCCATTAGCATATTTTTGTTTGTTTATATGTTTTGTTTAATGTGTGCTATACGTAATTTAGCGCCACAGTATTATGCTATGTACTCTGTTTGTTTATATTACATGAACACCATATGCATCGACTGAAGCCAGATCCGAGAATTGAGTCATCTGCCAGTCCTGGTTGTATATTATATTTATATATTTTTGTTAGTGTTAGGCACCAGAGATATACCTCCATCTCTATCAACACCATTATCTTCCTCATAAGGTCAGCATCCCCAGCAGCGGGAGCAGGTTGCCAGAAATAAACAGAGGCTTTAAGAAAGACTAGAAGTGGCTAACAGAGAGAAGACATCCATGCCAAACTAAGCACGCATGTTGTTGGTAATGTGAGTGAGAGGGACAAGAACTCTGAGATGGAGGAGTATTTTTCTGACTGGACAGGCCTCAAACGCTTGGTGTGGAAGGGCACCAGCAGACCTACCTGTGAGAGAAGGGTCAGAGTTTGACACTGGTAGAGGCTATGCTCGACTACCTGAGAAATGATCCAGATGTAAAACTAAGGAGAAATATATTTTGCACACTAACTCTAGACCCTACAGTAGCTATGGGGAGCAAATTTCATTGTTTTGACCTAGGAGGAAGCTGACAGTAGCACGGTGCTGGGAAACACCAGTGGCGTCTGGAATGGTGGCGAACAGAGTGGAGCACAACGGACATCCATACTGTACCACCTCTGCAGCTGAGACGGAGTAATACATGCCTATAACCTGCTGGCGTTTGTAAATTTGATGATTACAGATTCACCTTTTTTATTAAATGGTCCTTATGATTTTACACTAGGAGCGTGCGCTTTATTTTTTCTTTCTTATGATTATATATATATATATATATATATATATATATATATATATATATATATATATAAAATCAAAAAATAAATAGATGATACCGTTCTGTGGCTAACGAAATGCTTTTATTTGTGCGAGATTTCGAGATACACTGATCTCTTCTTCCGGCGATGTTACAATGAATGAAGCAAGCAAAAGGTATACTTATAAACAGTGTCTCTAGGAATGTTATCTGTGCTGGTCCTTCCCCTGGTGTGGATCAAAAAATAAATAGATGATACCGTTCTGTGCCTAACGAAATGCTTTTATTTGTGTGAGTTTTCGAGATACACTGATCTCTTCTTCCGGCGATCGCCGGAAGAAGAGATCAGTGTACCTCGAAAGCTCGCACAAATAAAAGCATTTCGTTAGCCACAGAACTGTATCATCTATTTATTTTTTGATTATTGAAGCTCGGCTAACACGGTACTGATACATATATATATATATATATATATATATATATATATATATATATATATACTAGCTGATATACCCGGCGTTGCCCGGGCGTGGAAGGGCAGGGGGCATGGAGTGGAAGGGGCGGGGGCAAAGGGCAGGGAGGGGGGCAAAGGGCAGGGGGGGGCAAAGGGCAGGGAGGGGGGGGCAAAGGGCAGGGAGGGGACTCAATCCCCCCCACACACAATCCCCCCCCCACAGACACACAATCCCCCCCCACACAATCCCCCCCCCCACACAATCCCCCCCCCACACACCATCACACAATCCCCACACTCAATCCCCCCCCCCACACACACACACAATCCCCCCCACACACACACACACAATACACACACACACACACACACACACACACACTCAATCCCCCCCCACACACACTCAATCACTCCCCCCCCCACCACCACCAACACACACTTAATCAGTCCACAATTTCACCTGGGGGGGCAACATGCTCCGATCCCCCAACCCCTCATGCTGCTGAAAACGGGAAGCAGACAGGAAGAGAAGGAGGGGCTGTCTGTGTGCAGAGAGAAGCCCCGCCCCCTCTGCAAGACACAGACATAGAAGCAGCAGCAGGGATCTTCTGGCCCCGCCCCATCTGCAAGACACAGACATAGAAGCAGCAGCACGGATCTTCTGGCCCCGCCCCCACTGCAAGACACAGACATAGAAGCAGCAGCACGGATCTTCTGGCCCCGCCCCATCTGCAAGACACAGACATAGAAGCAGCAGCACGGAGTGCCCGTGCACAGCTCTGGCCACCCCCAGGTTTCCCTGCAAGCTGCTCGCGCCCTCCCTACATAATCATGCGCCCCCCAAGGGGCCCCCCTAGAGAGAGAGAGAGTGAGAGAGTGTGTGTGTGTGTGTGTGTGTGTGTTTTGGCCCGTCACTCCGCCTCAGGCCAATGAGAGGTGTGCGGGGGCGGGCGGCCCAAGGGACCAATGAGATTTCCCCTAGGGACACCGGACATCCAGACAGGCATACAGTGCTTTCACTAATATAGTATAAGATATACACACACGCACATACTGTATAGATATATACAGTGTCAATGGAATGATGCTGTTGCTGCCGCTGCCAAGCCCAACCTACAAATGGAACAGAAGCCGTACTAAAGTATTGTATTGCTATAAATGTAACCGGCGTTAAATCTCGGTGTTAGCTCCTTGTGACCTTGGCCAAGTCCCATTATCTCCCTGTGTCTCAGGTACCAAAAACATAGATTGTAAGCTCATCTGGGCAGGTACTGTGTCTGCAAAATTCCTCTGTGCTGCTTACTGCGCACTGTACTGTAATTGTGAAGCGCTTTGAGTCCCATTGGGGATGAAATAACGTTGTTATTATTATAACTCCCATTCTCAAGTATATAAAATTCCTTATACATCGGGAGAGATCTACTTGGCAGTGTAACTCTATTGCTGAATAATTGGCAACGGCTGTTTTCAACATTTTTCACACTATTGGCTCCTTTACTGCAAAGCAGTTCCAACTATAGTACCCTTATCAATTTGCTGTTATGTACAGCAGTTGAAACCCACTTAAAATATAATCATTTCAATGTGCCAATGTGATAGTGAGCCCTCTATAGGGATGGGTTAAACATGTTTCTACAGCTTAAAACCACATTCCTACCTCAGTTTGCTTTCTAATTATACAGTAGTTTTTAATATTTTAGAAGCTATTGATGTTAACCTATTTTAATCAGACACTCCTAATAAATGGTCACTGTTGTTGTTTTTTTAAATAACTGCTTAAAACCAGCCTTTCTTAGTGCAATTTAATGTCTGCCGTGCCATTAGAAAAGTACAGTACTGTACGGTACAAATGCAGGGGTTGATATTTGCTGGTACCAATGATAGTTTATCAATCATACACTGTTGTACCAGGACAAGAAAAGACAATTCTGACAACCTGCCTTTTTTCCATCTCTACATTTAGTCAAGTACAAGGATGGACATTGTGTACAGTTAGTGACTAATTTAAGTGTGGGCATTTTTACTTGTGATTTAGTTTTGGCTCTAAAACATTTTCATGCTTTGATTTTGCTTCTATTCTAGTTTCGCCAAAACTCTATCTGTTTGGTTTTGGTTTTAGAGTTTTATCAAATTATGTAAAAAAATTCTAAATAAGCATGGAAATGCTAACAAAGAATAATAAAGCATGAAAAATGCTTAAAATAAGTATAAAAGAAAAAACTATTAGGAAACCACAATAATATAACTGAAAAACTTAAAGTAATGTCAAAAGATATGTCGAGAAACACCTAGATATGGGCACTTGGCATGCTGTTCTGGTTTTGGTTCTAAATAATTTGGGGGGTTTAGTTCTAAAGATCTAAAGGGTTTTGGATTTGGACTGATTTTGGAATGTACTGTTCTGATTTCACACACCTGTGTTGGACTTTTGTAAATTGATTTACAGTAGTGATAGAAGAATCGGCAGTGTTGGGGTTTATAAAACATAAATACAGATATAAAAGCCCTGCCCTTTATTAAAAAGAACTGTTGTAACGTGTTTCCTGTGATCTCAGTTTGAAGTGCAGTGTCTCTTTACAGTTCTGATTCCCTGTTCTGGTCACGAGCTTCCCTGCTTACAATGTACATACATTTGTTTTTCTTTGCTCTTCTTTTCTGTTGCTGCCCCCTCTTGTCGTTAATAAAAATTGTTCATCTAAGATTTCAGCAGAAAAAGTCACAAATAAAGTACAAAATTAAAATGGTAACAATTTCTACATTGCTACTGTGTGAATGTATCATTTTCACTTTATAGCAGCAAACTTACGCACAGTTTTACACAACATATTTGTGATACATCTATTTATACCTAGCTAAGCTATATAAATTTGACAGACTCAGTGTCTCGGGACTCCTGGACCAGAAGACGGGCCGAGTAGGCTTGAGGCACTTGTCTTCCAAAAGTATGTACTGCAACTTGGTATGTTACAGTGTTTATTAGATTGATTAATCTATTTGTGAAGGCTATAATGACATAATAAAGGAATTACATTTTGTGGATAGAAGTTGAAGGAGTCCTGTGACTAACTTTTCTTTGGATATCATGTTTTGGACCATATAAGTGGCTGATGGTCAGTCTATGGGCACCCGACTACCGATTAAAGAGAAGCAAAGAAAACAACATCCAGTGAATGTTTTCCCTTTTTCCTATACAACCTACAGTATATTATAAGTTATTTCCAGATGCACACATATCTGAGTTTCTTTACAGACCCAAATTAATATCGAAATTTAACAATTGGTTTGGTTGCAATATGAGCAATGAAATGAAATATCCTCTCTAGCATATGTAATTGATGGTGAATTCTATGTATTATACATAGCTCTCTAGAAACATAGTCACACACAGGTATATTGCAAATCACTCCAAATACACTGACTCGCAGTATCCTTGCTACCCTATTTATCTATCTCTCGTGGACTAATAGGCTAACATTGGAAATGAGCTTCAGCTGACCGAGAAACCTCACAATTCACCATATTTGTTGTCTTCTTCCTCTCCTTTCCCCTTCCACAGAGACTCCTCTTTTCACAAATTCTAGCCAATAGACTTGACTTTGTAACCTTCAAACTTCCCCCCTCTCCCAATATACCAACCCACGCGAAACCCCACATGTAGTAACATATCACATAAAACCAAGATGGAGGTTAAACAGCCACAGCATTTATTAACCATAGTTATACATTTAAAATTTTGCAACCAACTTTACCTTGCCAGAGTATCCAACCTGTCACAGCCATTGGCGCACCACCATGGCTACATCAAACCAGCCAGGTACCGCTCAGCACTCTGGCTCCTCCGAAATTGGCTGAGGAAACTCCCTGTACATAACCCCCACACCCCCCTTGCGGATACAACTCTCTCTCCCTTATATCTTATCATAGGCCCTGTATTTTAATGCCACCCACCCTGACAGGGTTTTATTCCACAAAATATACTAACATTGCCGTCGCTGTGGTAAATACAATATAAAACCATTCAAAGCCTTATAAAATTCTTCTTAATTTTCATTTACATTTTTTTTAGTACTTAGACAAATCTGCTTCTGTCCAACAGGGAGGGGTGGATGGGATTTTGTTTTTCAGCCTGGGAGCGCGTGACTGAAATGCCGGCAGAGCCACTTCAATTTTAAAAGAGTTTTAACCATTGATAAGAAATAAGGATAAGGGGTTGTATGATCTTAGGTAGCATAAAACAAAACAGACATTGAGCGAGACTGATGTTCATGAAACTCTTTTCTGTAGATATTGTACAGGTGCAGCTGCGGGGGCTATGTAAGCCCGGAGCAGAGAACCGGAACATCCCTGCAGTCGATCGAAGACTCGGCTGGCGGGCTTTTCAAAAGTGGTCTGTGTGAAATAGCAGAGTACTGGACGGAGAAGCGCCGGAGCCGTGAGCTGATCGGAGATGCAGCTGGCGGGAGATTCAAAAGTTCTTTGTGTAAGAGCACTGAGAAGCCAGGGAAGACAACGTTCAGGGCAAGCCTTCTGAAGCAGGCCCCTGCACGAAGGTGAGGCTAGTTTCTTGCCCCCAGGCCCCCGGTTGGTGAGTGTTTCACTGTGTTTGTGTATTTTTGTGTGTTTGCTGGCTTGCCAGAATAAATGTTCGTTTATTCAATTATTGTGTCCTGTCTGGTGATAGTGATCCCGGTGGTTTCAGTGTTAAAAGTTGTGGTCCCCCATGACAGGCAGCCTTTAAAACGTTGTTGCATCCAAATTTATTTTGATGTATTAACTTAGCATGGAATATATGTGCGAAGATGTTTAGCAAGCTGTCAACAGAATGGTACTGTTAACTATGTATTGTTATATCTCTGCAAGAACCCAATAAAATGTAAGTTACAAAAAAAATAAAAAATGTTGCATCCCAAAAACTGTAGTTACCCCACAGCTGACATGACAGTTCTTAAGTGTATGCATGTAGTGTTATTGCATGTAGATGCATCCAAGGGTGTGATGGGCACAGGTCTAATGCAAGCAGAAACACCATTAGTGTATACATCCCAATTATGTACTCAGATCAAATAAATCCGTTTGCAATCCAGGGGGAGCATATAAGGGAGATAAAACAAAATGCAATCTAAGTGTAGACAGTTTAATAATCTATGGGTCAATTCAGTGATGTGTCTTGGCTCGTATGTGTAGCCTACTCACAAGATGCAGATCAAATACGGGCAATAAAGCACAGTGGTCTTTGCGGGAAGGGCATCTATTCCAATGTGTAGTGGAGACCTCCAATCTCAGCAAGACAGCGGTGTATATAGGGGAGAAAAGATATCCATAGTGCAGACCAATCATAAAAAACGTAACTTTTATGGGGTTTTTAAAAATGGACACTTACAATAAAAACATTGAAACAATGCAAATATCACAATGCTGTGATAGAAGAGAGTGCTGTTGACTTCTGGCTCACCCACCACCTCCGGTCTGTGAACACCGCGTGGGACGCTGCTACGCTGGACTCTCCACCTCCTGTGTTCCCTCTGGCTCCGGTCCTTGAGTTGGACGCCGCTCTGTTGTGTCTCTGGAGCTCCCTCTGAGGCGTGCTGTCCCGTCCTCTCCGGTTGACTCCGATACGTCACTTCCGGTTTGGTTGCGATCCGTCACTTCCGGTTGTGGGTCTGCAATCTCTGTCGCTGCTTCTCTCCTCCTGTGGGCGGCACTCCTGAGGAAGCCACGCACCGTATTGGCGAAACACGTAGAGTGGTAGCCGCCCACAGGAGGAGAGAAGCAGCGACAGAGATTGCAGACCCACAACCGGAAGTGACGGATCGCAACCAAACCGGAAGTGACGTATCGGAGTCAACCGGAGGGGACGGGACAGCACGCCTCAGAGGGAGCTCCAGAGACACAACAGAGCGGCGTCCAACTCAAGGACCGGAGCCAGAGGGAACACAGGAGGTGGAGAGTCCAGCGTAGCAGCGTCCCACGCGGTGTTCACAGACCGGAGGTGGTGGGTGAGCCAGAAGTCAACAGCACTCTCTTCTATCACAGCATTGTGATATATGCATTGTTTCAATGTTTTTATTGTAAGTGTCCATTTTAAAAAACCCCATAAAAGTTACGTTTTTTATGATTGGTCTGCACTATGGATATCTTTTCTCCCCTATATACACCGCTGTCTTGCTGAG
This sequence comes from Ascaphus truei, assembly GCF_040206685.1. Classification (NCBI taxonomy): domain Eukaryota; kingdom Metazoa; phylum Chordata; class Amphibia; order Anura; family Ascaphidae; genus Ascaphus; species Ascaphus truei. The sequence continues at coordinate 76,297,182 of NC_134485.1, forward strand.
ATTGGAGGTCTCCACTACACATTGGAATAGATGCCCTTCCCGCAAAGACCACTGTGCTTTATTGCCCGTATTTGATCTGCATCTTGTGAGTAGGCTACACATACGAGCCAAGACACATCACTGAATTGACCCATAGATTATTAAACTGTCTACACTTAGATTGCATTTTGTTTTATCTCCCTTATATGCTCCCCCTGGATTGCAAACGGATTTCTACGAATTGGGGGACCAGTGGAACCAGTCCCTACCAGCTGGGTTTTAGCAGGGGGTTTTAATTCATTTATCCACGTTATTTATCACGTTTTCACTGAATTATGTTTATATATCACTTGATTTGAATTTATTCACTGTATATTATTAGTGAACACTAGTAGAGCTAGCGCCCTTCCTTCACTATTACACAGCTCAGATCAAATAAACCATGCACAAATTGAGAAGGAACCCTTGGCATTGGTATTTGGATGTGTAATATTTTTTTCAGTCACCTTTACAGAAGAAGTACAACAGGAATTGGGTCACTGATCATTGAAAACTCAAACTGACGAGTAAATGTTCCACATACAGCACTAATTGCTAGGACATCCAAAATGTTAAAACGTAAGTGACTGCAAACAGACAAACATACGGTAGTTGAGAGTTTGCGCCGGAAAAAACTTAGGTGCTCGCAATGCCATACTCCCCCGGCAAGAATGAGTGCTTTGCTAGATTAAATGATAAATAGAAAAAGTTAATAAAAAACAATATTTTACACCCTTCAACAAATACTGAGGCAGAGACAGATTAGGAGTATTGAGACCAGCATGCATTGCAAATACAGAATCAGAGAGAGATTAGGAGTATTGAGACCAGCATGCATTGCAAATACAGAACCAGAGAGAGATTAGGACTATAGAGACCAGCATGCATTGCAAATACAGAACCAGAGAGAGATTAGGACTACACAGGGAAAGAGAGGAGAAGGAGGGAAGAGGGTCAGAAGGGCCATGTAACCATGTAGTTTAATGCTTATATGCTGAGGTCTTACAGCTGCACACTTCCATCTCGTGGGTTTTTTTTTCCATACTGGAATTTCGCTACCAACATTATCTACATTTTTGTAACAGCCATGCCACTGTTTCAGTTTTAGACTGCAAATGCCAGGCTCAAAAGGGCACATATCTGGAATATACAATTTATAAAATCCCTCTGATTGAGCTCTCGAATAAAAGGGGAAAGACAATTGTAGTCATACAGATGATTCACATATATAAAGCAGCTACAAGAAAACACCTCTATGGGCTCTTCAATAGATCATAAAGGCATCTTAAATATTTACACATATTTTAATTTTTTTTAAAAATATTATAATTTTAGTTTTGCTTTAAAATAGGTACCACTTGGGAATTTCTCGATTTTATATCCATTTCCATGTGTCTAATTATGTCTAACCACCGGGAGTGGAATTTCGGTTGTCAATTAACCCTGAATTTAACGCCAGGTGTCAGATGAGACAACCCAAAACAGACGTGCACTTAGGAAAACTGCTTCTGGCTGTGAACCTGCAGGACAAGCCTCTCCCTCCTCCATTGCACTTTTCGTCCCCCGTCCAGCCTCAACTGTTCTTCTTTCCACACTCGGAGCAAGCAAAGCGTCTTTTCCAGCAGCTGCCGCTAGTCATCCAAGCAACTGTATATGCCACATGAACAGGGCTGTTGACAGGGGGGGGAAGTGTACTGGGCACGGTGGCTGTGGGGGAAGCCAGACGTCCAGCGCTGGAAATTGGGCCTGGCCAGAGGTCTGGACCAACTTCTGCTGGGACTGTTTGCTGCCGGGCCTGCCTCTCTTCCATGCGGGCTTCCTGCCTCTTTCCTACACCTGGCCTCCTGCCGGGCCTACCTAAGCCTCTTTCCCACGCCAGGCCTGCATATCTCCCACCGGAAGCTGGACCCAACTTCTAGGAGGACCCAGCATCCGGCATGCACCACTGGCAGCTGGTGGCTTCTCCAAAAATACTGGACTCAATGGTGAAAGGTGCGTCAGGTCACTATGTCCAGGGAGGAAAATACCAGACACATACATGTCCAGTATTACAGTACCTCTCATTTTTTACTGGACAAAGTATCCAAATACAGGACAGTCCAATTCAATACCGGACACCTGGCAACCCTAAATGGCAGGAGAGAGAGGTCCAGCGTGTGAGAGAGGCACACCGGGCAGAAGGCCCGGTGTGCAGAGAGGCAGGCCAGGCAGGAGGCCCGGTGTGGTTGAGAGGCCTGCAGCAGCTGGGAATAGCAGGGGCAACAGAGGCCTGCGACCACCCCCAGGGTGTGTGTGTTGTTTGTATTTGAGGAGTGGGTGGTAGTGTTGTTTGTATTTTCGGAGGGTAGTGTTTGTATTTGGGGGGTAGTGTTGTTTGTATTTGGGGGGGTACTGTTGTTTGTATTTGGGGGGTAGGATTTGTATTTTGTGGGGGGGTAGTGTTGTTTGTGTCATGTGGGGAATTGTATAGATATTGTGGGGGGGTGGAATTGTATGGGTATCGGGGAGGATTGTGTGTGGGGGGAATGGTGTATATGTGTGGGGAGGCAATTGTGTGTGACTAGGGGGGAATGGGGGATTGAGGGAGCGGCATTGAGTGAAAGGGGGGTAATTGATAGCGGAGGGTGGGAGAGTGTGAGTGGAGAGAGTGGTGTAAGAGAGGGAGTGAGGAAGAGAGGGGGAAGAGTACGAGAGAGGGGGGAGAAATACATGGGAGAGCGGGAGGAATAAAGGTGGGGGAGAGCGAGGAGGTATGAAAGGGAGGTGCGGGGGTTTGCAAGGCCACCACCACGAGGGCGAGGGAGTGGCCCGATCAAAACTCTAGTCCTGAGCCCACGGGAAATCCTTTGGTGGCCCTACCCATGACCACAGAGCTCCCAGAGAGATCACGTTTCATGTAAAGGTCACGCGAGCCTCCATGCCGGCCAATGAGCTCCAGTCTCTCCTCCCGTCGCATATGCACCACATGCTCGCAGACCACATCCCAGGTTATTGTCCGGGACAAAAATCCCCTGGGACACATGATCCCCATGAGTTTCTTGATATGGACAAAGAAATACTCAGTTGATCTCTTATAAAGAGTATCTCAATGGAAGGATGGTGCAAGGTGCCATTTACGTTTTGTGTGTGAATATTTGTGTATATGGTGGGGGGAGTCACCTTCATTAAGGCCCCAGCTTATGCTTATTAGCAAATCTGAATAGCAACAATTTGTGTGCAACCTCAAAACAATTGTTTGAAGTATTTAACCCTTTGAGTGCCCCAAGATGTACTGCACCGACACACTTTATTCGAGCAAATACCCAGTATGTACCTGGCAGATACCTGGAATGCGCCGCTCCTCACCTCTGACAAGCCCCGTTGCGTTTGCCTTCCCAGCCTGGGTTCGTGCCTGGCTGACGGGCGGCTGATCTGTTAAATGATAATGATTAGGATTTAATAGGCTGCAATGCTTCGCGTGTCTACCAGATGGCATAAATTCATGAATTGTAATGCAGTATATATATATATACTGTGCAGTATTGCAGCCAGCGGGAATAAAATGCTTCAATCCCTGCCTGGAAAATAACCCAATGCACTCGGGCAGAAAACAGTCACAAACCTCAATACACCCGGGTATACCCGAATTCGTGGGACTAGCCGAGCTCGAATAAAGTGTGTCGCCAGTGTAGCTACTATGTCATGGGGTCTGTCACTCAGAAGGTCTCATGACATAGTAGCTACGTAAAAAAAGAAGCTTATTTTGCTAAGACAAAACGCATCAGGAGCACAGGACATGATCTACTTTGATGAGGATCTGAAGGCGGATTACTCCTCCCCTTACACTCCGTCATCAGTGGCAGGGCGAGAACATGATCTCGAGGGCCAGAGCGGCCATCGGATCAGATCAGCCTCTGGTGCCATGGCCCCGTCTTCATTCAAAGGGTAAACAATTACATTTGTGATTGGGGTGAAAAAAAAGATAAGCAATGGCGATTTTAACAAAAGGGGAAGACGAAAACCAACAAACGTATCATTAGTTTTTTCTTACCGATGTTCTTTTGGAGTATGCAGTTCACACATCAGGAAATGTAAAGCTCAAAAAGTTCCACAGAACAACAGGTTAGAACCACGGACTAGATGAGGTTAGTCAGCTAAGTATCTATGTTCAGTAAATCACATATTTGAACATTGTAATTTTATTACAAAAATGTTCAATTTAAAGTAAGAAAATTTGCTTTGAAAACAAAAAGCTGTTCTTTTAGACAAATGAGTCTGACAAGGAAGATGTAGTGTTAAGTAGGTGGCACTGCCACCTTGTGGAATGTTTATATATTACTGCCTAAAAGATAAATACAGCAGCTTCTCGGCGCTCCGCTTTTCGGCGATCCGCTGATACGGCGGCACCGAGAAGGGGGCCGCCATGTTGAATTTGAAATCGCGCATGCGCAGAACGGGTGGGTGCGCCCGGTGCGCATGTGCAGACCGCAGGTTGCGCGCGCAGCGTATAGATCGCACATTCGCAGAACGGCGAAAATGCCGGTTTGCGCATGCGCAGCACTGCAAATCGCCGGATCCGCTTTCCGGCGATTTTCACTTTACGGCGGGCCTCTGGAACGGAACCCGCCGAATACCCGGGGCCCTGCTGTACTAATAAAGATGACCACATGGAACATGTTGGCTCAGATACATCAAACTCCGTTAAAGTTACATAGTTACATAGTTACATATACATAGTAGATGAGGTTGAAAAAAGGTAGAGGAAGGCAAACAAAAAACCCCATTAAGGGGAAAAATTAATTCCTTCCTGACTCCAAGAATTGGCAATCGGATGAATCCCTGGATCAACATCCTTCCCATGTATACTTATTTGGTATATCCCTGTATACCTTTCCCATCTACTGTAAAAAGATGTCCAACCTTTTTTTGAACAAATCTATTGTATCTGCCATCACAGTCTCCATGGGTAATGAATTCCACATTTTAACTGCCCTTACTGTAAAGAACCCTTTCATTTGTTGCTGGTGAAATTTCCTTTCCTCCAACCTTAAGGGATGGCCCAGAGTCCTTTGTACTGCCCGTGGGCTGAATAGTAATTTTGAAAGCTCCTTGTATTGTCCCTGAATATATTTGTATATAGTTATCATATCCCCTCTTAGACGCCTCTTTTCTAATGTAAATAAATCTAATTTAGCTAGCCTCTCCTCATAAGTTAGAATGTCCATCCCCTTTATTAATTTGGTGGCTCTTCTCTGCAATCTCTCTAGTTCCATAATGTCTTTTCTTAGAATTGGTGCCCAAAATTGTACTCCATATTCAAGGTGTGGTCTTACTAAAGCTTTGTAAAGGGGCATAATTATGTTTACTTCCCTTCCATCCATTGCCCGTTTGATGCAAGATAAGATCTTGTTTGCCTTTGCAGCTACTGCATGACATTGGGCACTATTGCTAAGCCTGCAGTCTACAAATCCTTCTTCATCAAGGATTCCCCCAATATATCTCCATTTAATTTGTATGTGGTTTTTTTATTCTTGCATCCCAAATGCATAACCTTACATTTATCTGTATTAAACCTCATCTGTCATTTACCTGCCCACGTTTCCAGTCTCTCCAAGTCCTTCTGAAGAGAAATTACATCCTGCTCTGATTCTATTACCTTACACAATTTAGTATCATCAGCAAAGATGGAGACTTTGCTCTCGATCCCAACCTCAAGGTCATTAATAAACAAGTTAAAAAGCAGGGGTCCCAGTACCGATCCCTGAGGTACTCCACTCACGACTTTAGCCCAACCTGAAAAAGTTCCATTTATGACAACCCTCTGTTGTCTGTCCTTTAACCAGTTTTCAATCCAGATGCATATTATTACTGAGTCCAATTTTCTTTATTTTGTACACCAACCTCTTGTGTGAAACCGTATCAAAAGCCTTTGCAAAATCTAAGTAGACCACATCAACTGCATTACCCTGGTCTAAATTCCTACTTACCTCCTCAAAGAAACAAATAAGGTTAGTTTGGCAAGATCTATCCTTCATAAATCCATGCTGACTATTAGGTGCATTCATTCAGTCCCTTTTTCGCTGTATGTTTAGCCCGCAATAAATTACTTCTTTTTTTGTTATTCTTGGAGTGGCCTGGTCCTTTTTCCCTGGAGACTTATTACAGGACGTCTGGAGCGGTGCTCTATCTACACCCATTTTCTTTCTATTCCTGAATATTATCCCGTATTAAACCTTCAAGTAGTTTCCCTACTATTGAAGTCAGGCTTACAGGTCTGCAATTTCCTGGTTGTGATCTAGCTCCCTTTTTAAATATAGGCACCACATCTGCTTTACGCCAATCTTGTGGTACTGAGCCTGTGGAAATGGAGTCCTTGAATATTAAATATAATGGTTTGGCTATTACTGAGCTTAACTCCTTGAGAACTCTTGGATGTAGGCCACTTTAAAGTGAAGTTAATATCGCAACTGGTAAAAAAATAATAATGATGATAAAAATGTAAACGAACCCGGGCATTATTACTGCAATTTTAAGATGGCATTCACCAACATTGTGTTAATAGTATACTGGGTCCAATATTCAGGTGAAACTCACGAAGTGGGAATTAACACGATAATAATCTGTTAAATTACTGCTTCGCGATAATATTTCTATCATAGGCTTCTATAATATTTATTATTGCATAAGTCCAAAGGAGCAGTCGGCACTCCACTTGCAAGTGGAAAAAATTGGGTGCTTGTCCCATAAAGCAATAATAAACCATACGATACCGTTTGAAGCAGAGTGCTGTCTCCTGATCTCGTGCTTCAAACAGTATTGTATGGTTTATTATTACATAAGTTTATATTCAAAATAAAGCACAAAAAAAAGGGGTAGATACCAGCACACAAAATGGTGTAGGAATATGGGGGTGCACTAGGGGGAAGAGACAAGATAAACTGATGTTGAACACCAAGACCAGCAGGAAGTGGTGGGTCAGTAAATTCCCAGATTACGTGCATTCGCAACCATACAAGTAATGTTTATAGTGTATAAGTGTTATAACTAAATAATTCTAAATGCTAGAGCTGAGACCCCGTGAATAATAAAAACAAGTGAGAGGTATTGTATTTGTTAAAATACTTTAATTATATATAATAGTTAAAATAAAATGGGTGTATATATAGTTTTCCATTTGAGGCGAAAGTTGCTGAATCAACAGTAGTCAGTGATAGTAGGATACATATGTGGTGGACAGTAGTATAGCAGATATACAGCCTTCTGCTCCCTGTGGATGGTCTAAGGTTAACCGAGTATCACCATTGTGGCTACACCATCGTATGGTCTATTATGGTGGTGTAACTGGGATATGCCTACCGCAATGTGCTTCGACTCAATCAAAGATCTAGCACAATGGAGGTCCCAGGTGATAAGACAACAAAGGAAGAGTCTTGATCCTCAGGTAGGGAGCAGAGGGAACGAAGTCAGAGGCGACTGGAACAAGCCTTCTAGTAGAGACCCCCCCTTCTACGACCACATTACGATTAGTATAATATATAAAGGCTCTGCTTTCCCGTGGTAAGAACGGCTTTGGCGAGCCGGAGCAAGATATACCGTAGTAGGGACAGATTTCAGAGGAGTGAACACTCATCCGAGTGTCAGGTGTCCTATACCATGGTGGTAATGGTTACAATGGACCGGAGCGATGGGCCATGGTAGGAACAGTTATCAGTGAGCCACTACGCAACCTAGTGCCATGGTTCAGGAGACAGGCAAGAATGGTAAGTGTAATGCTCAATGTTGGTAACGAACATATAGATAGTGTAATAAATAGCAGTTCATCCAGTCACTAATTGTAACAGTTACCATTAAGGATTATTAGGTGTTGCAGTGGTTACTCGCTAAAATCCTGTATATCTAAAGGTAAACAGATCCACATCCCCATAGTGGGGGTGTATATATGATATGAAACAGGAGTTTAAAATGTCCTACAGACACACACAGCTGTTGTTGTAAGCATAAATATCGTGACTACCAGAATGAATCAATCGGGTCAGTGTATAGTCACCGGATACTGTAACCGCAGTGAGAGCCTGTGTAAAAGGACATGACCGCAACCGTGAGTCAATTGGATAAGTGTGTATCCACCGGGTACAGTGGCAGCAAAAGTGAAATTTGTTAAATGGAAATGATAAAGAAATCACAAAGTGCTCAAGAGCATCTAAATATACATATAAAGTGAAAATAGAACATATGTAAATATATATGTAAAGTTCAAAGCCCATTACGGGAATCCATAAAATATGAAGAAATAAAAAATCTTGCATGTAAATAGTAGCAAAAAAGTATTGTAGAAATGCAAACTGGAGACAAGGGCTACTTCTCAAAGATGGACCACATCCAGGAAAGATATGGTATGAGAGAAAAACAAGCATTGGAATGAAATTAGGAGACATCAGGTTACCGGAACCAGCTTGAAGAATACAGTGTGTAGTCATCGGCATTAGGGTCAGAAAGAAGACTTCTCCCCTCAGATTTCTTCCAGCGGCATGTAAATGAAGCCAATGCTACCTTCTCTGGTGTGCTGAAACTGTAAATAGGGGAGACGCTGGAAATTCCAGCTCAACGTCCTCTCTTTATTCGCCGGGAGAATCCTGCTCCAGCAGATTTAAGGGCCCTCAGACCGCTAACCTGCACTAGGAATCACTTGTGCACGTTCCGCAACGTGCAACGTAACATGATCACGTAACCAAACGCGTTTTGTCAAAAATTGGATGTAATCATCAGAGTAATTTTCTTACCCTGTTTTAGAGATGTGCCAATACATTTTTCAAACATTGCCGGTTCCAGCCCTTGGGTTTTCACATTGCTCGTTTCTGCACCTCCTCGTTTCTGCAGCTTCATACTGCTCATAGGCAGGATAGGGCTAACTCCAGCCTGGAGAAGGTAATAAAATATTTGCAGTCTTTCTAGCGTTAATCCCATTCCGATAAATATCAGAATGGGATGAATAGCCGTTAATACCAAAAAATACGGTTTTGAGCCTTTTAAAAAAAATTGGATCCGATATTTTTAATGGATAAAAGTCTGTTATTTGGGGCGGTGCAACGTTGATGTATTGCACTATAAAAATAATGCACTTTTTTGGGGCGATAATACCTCGTGTTTTGTTTACCGCAGTTTGATGTATCCGGGAGTTGTGTTGATTTTACTGGAAGTAATTCCTGTATTCTTCTCGGAGAATGCTGAGAAGCTGTTACAGACTGTGTGATAAACTACTATATGTATATTGTACTTCTGCACCAGAAAAATTGCTTACCTAGCATGTCGGGATAAAATATATTATATATTTGCACGTTTTAACTGGATTTCTTTCTGGCACATTAAAATAGGTTCCGTTTATTTGCTACATTAAGGTGGAATATAGGATTTTCCAAGCAGGTAACCGTACAGCTCCTAAAGATAAAATAGGTGTATTTGTAAATATTTATATATAATATACACACACAATAGAAGGGGTGTTACATATCCCTTAACAAGCTAACCTTTTTTAGACCAGTCATCAATTTCACAGCTACTTTTATTAGCTAAAAATTCCGTAAGTCCGCCACTGTCAGAAATGGGTGTAATAGGTACAGTTGGTTTTAATATGTATAGAACATAAAAACAGGTACAGTACCTGGTAAATAGGTACAGTTAGAGGGTATGCAGGTGGTGCAGACCATTTTTAGAGTTCTGTAAATACCAGAGGACGGGACTAGGAAGACATTACACAGAAGGGTTTGAATGTACAAAATATGAAATATCATTGGTCTGATAACGATTCGTGAGAATAATGAATACATCTTTGTAACATTTGCAATTAGACTAATTGAATCATGCTAAATGCACAACAATTGTGAGAATGTAAAGGTCAGATATCCATTTGTCTATCAAACGTAGCATTAAACAAATCAAGATTTCAGCATGTGGGTCCATGACTTTGGGGCGAAAAAAAGCTTTCATTTATTTCAAAAAGCAGTCTCCTGGTTTAAACCTCTGCCCACTTTTCCTACAGTCTCCATCCTCACTAATATATTTAACTCATCTCTTTGTTCTGGTACTTTTCCATCAACTTATTGTAAGGAACAACACCCAAGAACCTACCTTCCCTTCTAATTATTGCCATGTCTCCAACTTGCCTTTTGCTTCTAAAGTTCTGGAACAAATCGTTTCCTTATGTATACTTTCTTAACTTCCATAAACTATTTCACCCTCTCCAATCAGGCTTCCAAACAGCATACTCAGCAGAAAATGCATTGACCAGGGAAACTAATGACCTCCCTTTTGCCAAATCTCAAGGAAACTACTCCATTCTGATTCTTCTTGACCGGTCTTCAGTTTCCGATACCGTGGTACTACCTTCTTCTGGTTTCCCTCCTTCCTTTCTCACTATTCCTTCAGTGCATCTTATGCCAACTCCTCCTCGATTTCTATGAAACCTTCTGTAGGTGTACCTCTCCTTTAGGGCCCTTACTCTTCTCTCTATTTACACTCTCGCTGGATGACCTCATTGATTCCTTTGAATTCACTTATCTCTATGCTGATGATACACAATTATATTAATCTAAACCTAAACATACACCTGCAGTCAGGAAAACAATTACACAGTACTGTACCTATCAGCAATCTCTGCCTGGATGACCCTTCATCGCCTCAAGCTTAACATGGCTAAAACAGAGCTTCTCATATTCCCTAACAAACCAGGTCCCATTGCTCCCTTCTTATTTAGTCAACATCACTGCTATCAACCCAGTCTCACAATAATACTGCCTAGGGCTTACATTCAGCTCCTCCCTTTCCTTCTCCCCACATATAAATGCTGCTACTAAATCTTGTTTCTTCTTTTGCAACATTGCCAAGATACGCGCCTGTCACGGTAGCTAGTGACAGGGTATAATATACACCAAATATCTGGGTTGAATTGAACACGACTTAGATATAATAAATATAGTTTATTCCTTAAAGAAGGATAACACACAAGATGATACAAATAACAGACAAGAAATTGACACTTACTTAAGGGTTGGACAATGAAGCAATCAGGTACAGGATTGGCAATTCATTCCGCAATACAGGTTAAAATGAAGACATCACAAAAGACACGAAAGACCCTGGGCATAGAGCTTACACTCGTTTATATGGAGTTTCACTCCTATACCCTGGCATTGAGTGCAAGTCATTGGAGGACAATTATCTGCACCCAATCCCTCCTTGCCACCTCACTTGAGAGGCAAAGTAATACCTGCCCACTGGGTGGATATTATTCTAATCAGGGGCTTATTTCCCTAGCCCCCCTCCCACAAGACTGGTGTCTGAAAGTCTGCTTGGGACAAGAAAATCTTTGTCCCAAGGTGTGAAACACAACACTTATCATAAAGTACCCACGTCCTGCTTTCCTTTGTGCTAGCATACACAAGTAGGGTGGGGGAGCCTTTGATCAGGGGGTTTATTGTAGACCACTTGTCTCCCCCCTGAGCAAAAAACTGGAGATATAGGCTTACATTTTTCACACTTTCGGACTTAGCTGTTTCAAAGCCACGCGGCTTAACTCCATTAGAATCAATATGGCCGGCGCCTCCATAGGAAATGCATGGGCCGGCGCCGCCATAGGATTCAATGGGACTTCCGCTCCCATTAGAGTCAATGGCGTGACCCTCGTGGCGAGCGCGACCCTTTACGGGGGTCCTTTATTCTCGGACCCGGTGGTGGTCGAGTGTGGGGGTTCCTAGGGTCTAGGGGCAAAAAGAATTTTATTCCTGGGTGCCCTAGAACCTAAGTTTCCCACGCCAATTGTGATTGAACTTGATCTAATGTGATCAATGCTCTTTTTTAGACAATGTATCCGCTTCTGCGGTATGCGGTTTGGATGGCTGCCAACCCGTTCCTGGAGGTCGGCATTGAGGAATCCCCATTGAAATGAATGGCTTCATTGACTTACAATGGGGAACCGCCGCTCCTCCTCTCCGGCGCCACCTGCAGGTCTTCTGATGAAAATGGGCCCAAATCGCCAGTTTCCCCATAGGATCGTATGGAGCTGCAACGGCGACCTATGGGGAGCTGGAAAATGGAGCCTGCAAAGGCGGGAAAATGGAACAAAGGGCTATAATCACTCCTTAACTATTAACCCTTTCCCTCCCGCATCGATACCAGTGTATGTGTTGGTGCAGACACTGGAATGGGAACAATACATATTTACCGGGGGATACACCGTTGGTGCTGAAGCAGGGGCATAACTACAGTACTGGACATCATTCCAGTTAACCCCTCGCTTCTCAGGTAAGAGCAGGGGGTGGCCAAATGGGGTGTAACCACTTTAATACCGGGCCAAACCCCCTCTCCCATGACAGCCACTTCTTATGTTTCACTACCACTAAATGCAACCCCTCTCCTGGATTATTACTGCAACATTCTTTAATCTGGATTCACTGCCTCATACCTTTCTCATTTAAAATCCATTCAAAATGCTGCTGCCTGAATCATCACCTGCTCTTCTAGGCGTGTATCTGCTTCTGACCTCCTGAACTCTCTCTGCTGGCTTTCTAATAATTTCCTTATGAACTACTAAATTCTCCTCTTTTCTTTAATTGCTGTACGTGCCTCTGAACCTCTATAAATCTGAACTCTCGTTTCACCCCTACTCATCACTTACGCTCAACGCACGGTTGTCTCATTTTGGATCTTTTAAAGTCTATAACCCTCTCCCATCTTAAACCTTTTTCCCCCATTTATCCATTCCAATGGAACTCTCTTCCAATCAATATTCGTCAACCACCTTCACTTTCCACATTCAAAGCCCAGCTGAAAATTCACCTCTTTACCCTTTGAGTGCCGGGGGGCCATGGGGCTAGAGTGTTGCGGCCTATCTGGCGATTATTAGACCGCTTCACTGAAATGGTCACGTGATTGTCCATCACCGATGACAGAAAGAAATGGGAGCAGTCATCCCACTTCCGTTTGTCATTAGTGCAGATCGTGTCCATAGCTCCATAGGAGTGCGGGTTGCGATCTCCCATAACAAAACAAGCTTTTTTAGGGGGACGTAGCTACTATGTCAAGGGGCACCAGGGTGCCAGACTCCAGGATGTGGTAGCTACATCTTAGGGCACCCAAAAGGTTAAAGGAAGCATCATTACATTTTATACAATGTCCAAGAATCCACAGCACTCGCCAATAAAACAAAATTTAAATTTAATACATCAAATAGTACAATTTAGAATAAAAATCTGCAACAATTCGAGCCTACGTGGATTTTTGTCATGCCTACATTACATTTTATATGCCTCTACTACAAACTTCAGATGCACTTGACCTCCCCTGACCACACTTTTAATAATGCACCTTTACCCTATTGTGTCTGTATGCCTCCTAACATATCTCTTAGATTGTAAGCTCTTTGGGACAAGGTCTCCCTTTGCCTTAGGTTGCCATTTACCTGAGTCACTTCTCCCCATTTTTTGTAATGTATTTGCTTTGTATTGTAATTGTGTTACGTGCTGCGTACATCATTGGCGCTATATAAATAAAATGATACATACATACATACAGTACATACAATTAGCTTTAAGGATGCATGTTAACCTCAGGGAACATTCCTGTTTTAGGTAATGTAATTTACTTATGAGCCCTGATTTACACTGAGCTTTGTGGATCTAGTCAATATTGTGCCCCAGTCTCGACTAGGATCCAAAACATTTCGGTTATTAATTACACACACAATTATAAAACAAACAAGTTGTAGTTACTTTATAAACTAGTTTTTCAATCGTGAATGGGATTTTAATTATACAAACTGGTAATCACCAACATGTAAGGTTTCTGCTGAAACATTTGCTCTGTGGCTTAAGATTTTAGCAGAGGAAATATCTTGTACATAAAAATATGACAGGTATAGGAATATAAAGTGTTATGGGCAAAATGTACCAGGAAGGAAAATGGCAAAACTTGAGACTAGAAGTGAGATTTCAATGTGAAAATAAACAAGGGGCTTGAAGAAGGAATTGAAATGCGTAAGGTAGAAGAGTGACATAAGAGAGATACGGGAGAGAGGTGATAGGGTAAGATACTTATTGGGGCAAGAAGAGTCTTAAGTCTTTTAATCAATCTGATGCTTCGGGAGTTAATGTCGCTACAGTTTAATCTTATAAATACAATATATTGGATTTATGACATGTCAAGACTCTTCGTGGGTCTGTCTAGAGCTTCAAAGAAGACTTATCTGGTGTGTTATCACATTGCTCACTAAAAGTGCAAGATGTACCATATGAAGCTGATAGAGTCTCGAGATAAGGGCAGTTGTTTTTCCAGAGATGGGATTAAAATATTGCTCTCGTGAGAACTTTATAAACAGGATCCTTTTAGAGCGACTTCAAAGGCATTCTCTGGAGGCAAGGTTCAGGAGGCGGGGCTAAGAAAGTACTCCAGCAAAGAGTGAATTTATTAAAAATAAGACTATCCAGTGATAACCTCGATTCTAAAGTATAACGTTCAGATATGTGTAATCGTTACAAGGAGACACATGCAATGAGACCACACAAATAACATGGGTAAGAGGTGCCAAGGACAGATATCCATGTGTCACTGAAATTTAGGAGCAGGATGGCCATAATTTGTCTCGTTACATCAGTCATAGTTGCTGAATCTGTTAATATGACTCACGTGTATCTAAGTATTGGGGAAATTAAGTTATACAGTAAGTGTTTATATATTGAGTCAGGATTTTAAACGCCTTTTTAGAGCATGTTTTTTTGTAAATCATAAAACAGTCAACCTAGCAGCTGATTTACGACAGGGGTGGGCTTATGTAGTTTTCAATGGGAAAATAATGGTATATAGGGCTTGCCCTGGCGTTATGAAACCTGAATTCAACAGTGGTGTATTGGACCAAACACATGAATTCTCATATGTCTACACCAGTGACGACCTGGGGAAAACCTATGGCATGTGGTAAAGTATTGTGTAGGGATTTTTGTTTATGTTTTATCCTGTTATTTTAACAAACTTTTGCATTTACAGTAATTTTATGTTCTTGTAATAATCTTTTTCTGTAATCTGAAGAATTGTATTTGTATATATATATATATATTAAACAATTGTTTAATAAGTAATGTTTTGGGGCTCCGAGTGAACTGTTGCATGCTCTGGGGAGTGTGTACATCTGCATTGCCCCCAAGGCAGATGCCTGATGGGTCTCCCAAAGAGCTCCCCTTTGTACAGGACCAGCGTGCTAAGGGTTAACATTTGGTTGTACTTTGTGGAACGTAACCCCATCCACTGGAAAGTTAATGAGCCAAGAGGACACAAAGAACTTTGTATTCACAGCTACATTTAATCTGAACCCCTTCAGTATACATCTATGTCAACCCAAAGGTGGACAGCCTTTGGAGCAGCAAAATGGTAGCCAAAGGGTGTGAGGCGTTTGGTGATGTTAAAGCTTCTCTATTTCAATCTGAAACTCACCAGCCCTTTTATCCCCTGTACCCAGTTTTCCAACTCTATCTGTCCATGAAATGTCTGTATAACCTATGTTTTTTTAATGTAACCATGTATTGTTATAACTCTGTGCCCAGGACATACTTGAAAACGAGAGGTAACTCAATGTATTACAGTACATGTATAAAACATTTTTTATAAATAAGTACTTACATTTTTGGACACATTTTGCCACAACAGATTTTTTTGTGATAAGTGCATAGTTTTTTCTATAATAAACAGGGACCTGAGACCCTGGCAGCTACAGCATATTAATTTACATGTTTTGCATAATTTCTCTGGTGGTGGAAGCATATACATATGATTGCAATTGAGTAAGGGGTTAATATTAACTAATTGAAAGTACCTTGCATAGAAGAAAGTTGAGTTGATTACAGTAGCTATGTGTATTAATCCTGGTTGCATATCAAAGTCACATGCTCACTTGTGTGCTGTTCATGACAGATGGTATATGGTGACCGATTGAGGGGAGATAGTGTCCATTTGAAGGATCTTTGCAGAGGTGAAAAGTGGACCAGCTTGCGAGCTGTATATTAACCCTTGTCCCGTATGCAGGTCACATTCTCACAGGTGTTCCGTACGTGCCAGATGGAAAGCATAGAGGTGTGAGGGTGTGATAGGGGACAGTGTGGAAGGAAGAAAGAGAGAGAGAGAGGGATCGAAGCATGTAGGGGCACATGAGTAAGGGGGCACAGAAGAGAGAGGGGGCTATGTGGTAGCACAGGAGAAATGGTGAGATCAACAGAAAAAAACTATAAAAACAATACCACATAGGAGTAAAGGACAGAGAATTAAATCATACCTACCTGTGGTATTACACCCATCCAGACCAGCAAAAGACCAATTTTAGGGGAAACAAAGTAAAGTGTGTTTAGATACGCTGTTCCATGATGCAAATTGTTAGCCAGAGAAATATACTTCCCTTCAAAGTTTGCAGATTTTTTTGAAGCAAATAAAGATAAACAAGTGATGCAGAATAGTATACAGACGCAGAATATTATACAGACGCAGAATAGTATACAGTATAATCTGTGCGGCATGTACCTCACCTATATCTCGTCCTATTGAAACTCCCTTAATCCCATGCTGACACATTGCAAAGACATTGAGACGAAGATCCTGATAAACTGACCGCAGATAAATGACACAACTTGAGTCACTTGCAACACCCCCAAAACTATTTGATTGCCTGTCTAAATGTGACACTGGTGTGTTCTGACTTTGCAAGAGTGAGTAATGCTGCTGCTACTGCTCACTTTAGTGGTTAGTGCAAAGGACCCGTTGGAAAACGTAGTTACAGATGCAGCGGCCGTTATCCGACCATTTCTCGGATTGGTGTTCGAGATCTCCCCGAAATCCTTTCAAAATGTGCTGCAGCGGCAGACTAATGGCCCATCGGATTAACGCAGCTGGGGTCTACCTGTCTGTAAGAGACACGCAGTAAGAGATAGGCTGTATCAGTCACTCTACAGTAATTGCGCGCCTCTAACGGGCAATCGCGGGGGTTTTATGGCATTTTACACACTATAGTATTGTTGCAGAGTGTCTTCGGAGCTGAACCGCATTGATTTCAGGTCTGGGGACTTCCCGAGATACAGGCCCCCTTATGGGGTGCCGGTATCTTCATGTTAAAAAAATCCTGTGGGTCACGTGACCGTTGGATCTAAACAAAGCAGAGGAATACCGGCACACCATAACGGGGCCTGTATATCAGGAAGTAGGGGGTCCCTGAAGCTGACCTGCCTCTACTCTTTCTCTTCTTTTTCTCTTCTGCTTTAAACTGTTGAAATATTTAGCTGCAAGACTGAATAATTTACTAATTAACTACAATCATGCAGCTCTTGCCATTTTACTATAAGCAATGAAATTGCACATTTGGAAAAAAATGACTGAAAAATTGTCCTCTTTCATATTCATTTAACCCAAGTGATCATTCAAATATTATATTTTTCTCATATAACACATACAATATTCAGAACACCATGCACCGTAATGTAGAGCAATGATAAATCCTGGCACTAATGTTGGTGTCTACAGCACTAGGGATTAAAGAGCGCTTGAGATCACTATAAGTGGACATTGGTATTAGAACCTTATTCATTAAAAAAAATTGCCCAGCTCTGTCTATAATCAGAAACCTAGAAATTGGCGAGGGAAATAAAACGTGGATTTTACGTGATATTTTATTCATTTTACATTTTTAAATTACCAATTAAACTGCACAGCAAACTGGCAAGGATTATTACATCTGTACTCGCTCCCAACTCCTCATCCACAAACTGATACAACCCTCATGTGACCCCCCTGCCTTTTGACACACTAAGGCTGCGGTCCCAGTCATGTCTGTGACAAGCGCCCGGCGGGGGTGGGGGGGGCGGCGCGTGCACAGCGCTAACCACGATCTGCGGTCTGAGGGGAGAGAGGGAGCTTGCGACGGGAGGGGGCGTGGTCGGGGATTTGCGGGGGCGTGCCCATTACGTCACGCGGCTGGTTCGCCCTCATTGGGTGAACCGCCGGTGGGGGCGTGGCCACGCCTCTGTCGCAAGTTTTATACTCAATTTCATTGAGTTTAAAAAATCTTGCAGTAAGGCGCGGCTGCACCTTCAGCGTGACGGTGCGTACTGGGCCCTTCCCCATTGAGGGGCGGTGCTTACACACACAGCGCACGCCGTGCGCTGTGGCAGTGACTGGGACCGCAGCCTTAGGTGGGTCATATAATCTCCTTTAAGGTTCTGAAGCACCTGGCTCACCTGCCACAGTGATACATGTTCACAAGAGCGGGGACATTATAAAAGAGAACAAAAGAATAGTAATGTGTAATGCTATTGTAAGTGTTCAAAATGTGCAAACTAATTTGGAAATGATACACTCCGTGTGCTTGTTTGTATGCCTGGAATATGTGTATATGCTGTTAAAATCTATCCCCATATTTACTTAGTGATGCTGTGTCATAAAACATCTTCCAGCACCTTATGACTTATTGAAGTGAAGTGTGTTCCAGCACCAAAATGTGTGGCCATATGGGCACCACTGAGGACATATTATTTATTTATCAAATGTTTTACCCGGAAGTAATACATTGAGAGTTACTTCTCATTCTCAAGTATGTCCATGGCATAGAGTTATTATAATACATTGTTACAATCAAATTACCCGGGTTCTAATCTTTTAGATACTGGAATTGACCTAGGGAGCCTGTGTGAGACACCTTATGGCTCATTTACAAGAAGGAGTCTTCTGTTGCCGGAAGGCATCTTATGACCTAGGCCAGCGTTGCGCAATCTGGGGGGGGTTGGCGCGCGGGGGCACAGGGTTTAGAGGCCCCGCGCGCTTCCCGAAGGCACTTAAGTTAAGTGTCGGGGAAGCGGCGAAGGCCTCTGTAAACTGCACTTACCTTGCTTCTGTAGTCAAATGACGCTGCGAGGTCATGTGACGCCACGTTGCCATGGCAACATGATGTCATGACGCCGGAGGCAAGGTAAGAGGCGGGGGGAGGCGGGCACGCGGAGAGGGGAACAGCCGGCAGGGGAAAACGATTGCGCTCCCCTGACCTAGGCTAGTATCGCTGAGTAAATATGGGCCATAGTAGAGCTCTTTAGTGTTATCTCTCTTTGTGAAAATTGTAAAGGCATATTGTTTAACAGATGAAGAAGCATGGACCAGTCTAGTTTTACTAACAAAGTTAGTATAGAGCCTTCTGAAGATAGATTTATATGATTGTGTAAGGGTGGGTAAAGAGAGTGGGGCTATGGATCATTCATTTAAATAGCCAATTTACAGCACCATCTACACACTTTAAAAAAGTACTCAACCATTTTTGTGTCTGACCGAAATAGTACTGTTGACTTTGTACTAAGAACGGAGTTCTGTTCTATGTTATAGCTGATGATTACCTTATGCCGACATATTTTATTGGAAAATATATTATCTAAAAGACCTTTCTGAAAGTAAAGGAAATGAGGTGGTGCGACATTGATCTTAAATGTAAGGAATGTTTTTAATTTAGATATTACAACCATCTGGAGAATTGTGGTTTCAGGCTAATTTTACATGCTTCATTCAATAGGGCTTGGCAGTCTAACTTGTTTTATGAGGAAACTAACTTTTAAGAGATATTCTGAACATGACTTTTATGAATTAGCAATGAGATTATGACTGATATTACTTTGCCAAGCTAAATTAGAAGGGCATCCTACTATAATATTGTGGCAAAATGTTTGTATTTTGTGTGTAGGCCCCTCTTTGGGAACTACTCATTCTGTAAAAGGGTTTATTGCCTTAAGGGGTTAACTGTGTGCTCACTCAGGTTAGTCCCCTCCCCATCATGTGATGTATGATGAAAATCCAAGGGTATATATATACGGTAGCTTTTGTTCGAGTTCTTACTGGGTTCCTCACTGTGAGTCCTGTGAATAGATAAATTAAGATGTGTTCTGTCACCCTTTGTTGTTTTCACTTAGTGACGTGCCCCTCTAAGATGCCCCTCTAAGATAGCACCTGTTCCAGGAATGGGGACCTTACGTTGTGGGAGAGGGATGCCACTTGTCCTCATCCCAATGGGTTGCCCCTACCGCAGCATGACCCCCACTGTCCCGCAGCCTGTATTTATATAGACAACGAGAAAAAAATGCTGTCCTGTGCACCAAAGAAATCACCAGCGTTTCAGATCACACAGAGATCTATCTACTGTACAGCTCCTGCTCCAGATCTTGCGTGGTCTGAAACATCGCTGTTGATTTTGTACCTGCTTTGATGCATTGACAGACTGTGGGGGAGAGGAAGAGGAGAGACATGCTGGGAAGGGGGAGGGGGGCAGAGAAATAGATGATGTGGGTGTAGAGGAGAGAGAGATACATGCTGGGGCATGGGAGAGAGAAAGAAATGCTGGAGGGGAGACATGCTGGAGGGGGATAGGAGAGAGGCATGTTGGAGGGGGATAGGAGAGAGACATGCTGGAGGGGGATAGGAGAGAGACATGCTGGAGGGGGATAGGAGAGAGACATGCTGGAGGGGGATAGGAGAGAGACATGCTGGAGGGGGATAGGAGAGAGACATGCTGGAGGGGGATAGGAGAGAGGCATGCTGGAGGGGAATAGGAGAGAGGCATGCTGGAGGGGGGATAGGAGAGAGGCATGCTGGAGGGGGGATAGGAGAGAGGCATGCTGGAGGGGGGATAGGAGAGAGGCATGCTGGAGGGGGATAGGAGAGAGGCATGCTGGAGGGGGGATAGGAGAGAGGCATGCTGGAGGGGGATAGGAGAGAGGCATGCTGGAGGGGGGATAGGAGAGAGGCATGCTGGAGGGGGATAGGAGAGAGGCATGCTGGAGGGGGGATAGGAGAGAGATGCTGGAGAGAGAAGAGAAAGACACGAGGGGGGAAAAGGAGAAAAACATGAGGGGAGAACTGAGATACAGAAGGGGGGAAATGGAATTATATAATTGGTGTGAGAGACATTAGGGGGGGAAAGGAAAGACGACGAAGACGAAGACGAAGGGGGGGGGGGGACAAAGGGACATTATGGGGCAAAGTGGACCGAATGTGATTGTCGTACAATGTGCAGCGGCCCCATTCTTCAAATTTGTAATGGGCCCCAACAATTCTGTGACGACACTTATATTACTGTACATATTAACCCCTTAGTAGCCCACGAGTCAACTATAAAGGAGTTAATACAGCTGCAGCGGCTGTTATTCAAACAAATCACGGCGCCGATTTCGTGTGCTCTGCTGTACTCCACGCAGCATGAACGTGGCCAATCGCCCCAGGTACTCGCGCTTATCGCGATTGCTTTGTTGAATTTCATGGATTCTGTTTCTTTGGGTGCAATGAAATGAATGAATTGCAATGTGTACAGTACTGTGCTACTGTGTCAAGTTAAGGTGTTTAAAAACCAGAACTCTAAAATGCCATTTTCTGCACTCGCCGCACTCGTGTCTTAAGGCGGTAAGGTTGGAAGACATCCCGCATCATGACATCGGTATTCCGATGTACACAACGCGTGATTTGTTTGAATAACGGCCGCTGCAGCTGTATAAGCATAAAACGACACAACATACACACTTTAGTGGCTAGTAAAGCATTGTGATGTAATATTTTACTAACTGCTAAGGTAATGAAAGGGTTAACCCGTCTGCCACCCTGCCCCCTCACCCCCCAGAGGCCTAACCACCCTCCTCTGGGAAACTACCCCCTATATCCACAACAAATATAACCCTCCCCTCTAGACTAATGGCCAAGATCCCTGTTAGCCAAATGTGGCTAATAGTGGTTTTGGGCATCAAGTATAAAAAAAATACACACGTTAAAAGCACATTTTACACATAAAACCATTGATTGTCATTGTGGATAAGTAGGCCCTCTCAATAGGGAGCTTAGATACCCACATTGGCAATAAATGTTCAGCTATTATACAAAAAATGTCATAACCAATATTAAAATACATTAAAAATCCCCATTCATTAGCTTAGTGGTAACTGCTAAGGTAATGAAAGGGTTAACCCAGGGACGTAGCTATAGCCCGCTCTCCCCGCCTGTCAGCAGAGGCAGGCGGGAAGATATGATGGTACTGGGTGGCGGCGACGGGGAGATGATGGTACGTGGTGGCGTGGAGATAATGGTATGCGGCGGCGGCGGCGGTCCGCCAGTGATTATCAGAAGACTAGCCGGCAGAGGAGGTAGGAGTTGTACTGAGGCAGGCAGCATAGTCGGGGAAGAGCGAGCCCCGGCCATCTGTCCTGGAAGCCTTTCGTACTTCCGGTGTCTGCTGCCACTGCATGCTCCTCATCTTGTGCTGTCCTGCTTGCCTCAGTAGAACTCCTACCTCCTCTTCCGGCTGCTCTTCTAATCAACGCTACCATCATCTGCCCACCGCCACGTGCCATCATCTCCCCGCCAAAGGTAGGCATGGGAGAGAGAGTGCTGGGGGGAGAGCTAAGGGGGGGGGGGGAGTTGAGGGAGGGAGAGAGATCTGAGGTGGAGAGAGAGAGCTGAGGGGGAGAGAGAGGGGAGCTGAGGGGGAGGGAGAGAGAGCTGAGGGGGTGGGAGAGAGAGCTGAGGGGGGAGAGAGAGGGAGAGCTGAGGGGGGAGAGAGAGCAGAGGGGGAGAAAGAGAGCTGAGGGGGAGAGAAAGAGCTGAGGGAGAGAGATAGAGCTGAGGGGGGTAGAGAAAGAGAGCTGAGGGGGTAGAGGGAGAGCTGAGGGGGTAGAGGGAGAGCTGCTGTGGGAGAGAGCTGGTGATGGTGAGCAATGAGGGAGAGAGTGTGAGGAATCCGCTCCTGGGTTTTGGCTGGAACTCATCCTTGCATAGCTGTGGAGTTTCCAGCCAACCCCTCTTTGCTGCTGCAATCAAGAACCACCTGTTCTGGACTCACTCTGCAGTCTCCTTCATGCTGCTTGCTATGCAGCTCTGTCCCTATTGGCTGCCCATGCTATTTAGGGTTAGCCCTTCCCCCAGGAAGTGGCTAAGCATAATCCAAGTCTGTTTGGATGTAATGGTGCTTGCTACAAGCACGCCTGTCTGGCCATTCTGTTCCTGTGTGAAGCACTGGTTCCCCAGTGCTAAGCTTCTAGTTCCTGTGGCCTGCTGCATATTTCCCTTGCAGAGGCCTTCATGCTGTCCTACCCCTGTTCTCCTTACAGGGGCCCTTTTCCTATGCTGAAGCTGCTCCGCTGAAGTTCCTGCTTTCCTTGCTGAAGCGTCCTGCTGAAGATTTCCTGATGACGACCCTAGCTTGTGACCGCGACCATCACTCCTATGCCGACTGCCTTGACCCCAGCCTAAATAATGTTAATGCTGCTTTCTCCAACCCTGAACCGGCTGTGTCTGACCACGGAATCCGCACTCTGTACCTGACTCCGTGGCCTAAGGTCGGTGCATATACATCCCCACCCGCCCCGTGGTCCGGTACCAGTTTGTGGCAAGCACGATCGTTACAGAGAGAGATCTGGTGATGGTGAGGAGGAGGGAGAGAAATTATGAGGGGGAGAGTGTCGTGGGAGAGGGGGTTTGGCCCGGTATTACAGGGGTTGCACCCCATTTGGCCACCCCCTGCCCTCACCTGGAAGGCAAGGGGTTAACTGGGCTGAGGTCCAGGACTGTGTTCATGCCCCTGCTTCAGCACCAAATGTGTATTCCCCTGTGACTATGTATTTTCCCCATTCCAGTGTCTGCACCAACAGTCACACTGGGATCCATCCGGGAGGGAAAGGGTTAATATTAGTTTAGTGATTATAGCCCTTTGTTCCTTTTTCCCGCTTTTGCAGGCTCCATTTTGCAGGTTCTCCATTGGTCGCCATTGCAGCTCCATATAATCCTATGGCGATTCCGTCGATTTGGGCCCGTTCTCGTAGAAGACCTTCAGGTGGCGCCCGAGAGGAGGAGCGGCGGTTTCCCATTGAAAGTCAATGGAGCCATACATTTCAATGGGGATTCCTTGACTCAGACCTCCAGGAACGGGTTGGCAGCCATCCAAACCGCAGACCGCAAAAGCAGATACAATATCTTGAAGAGAGCTTTGATCACTCCCCGGTCAAGTTCATGTTCAATTGGCGTGGGAAACTTAGGTTCTAGGGCACCCTGAAATAAAATTATTTTTGCCCCTAGATCCTAGGAACCCACTCACTCGACCCCGACCGGGTCCGACAGTCGATGACCCCGGTAAAGGGTCGCGCTCGTTATAAGGGTCGCACCATAGACTCCAATGGCGGAGGTAAAAGCCTCAAGTAAAAACGGCTAAGTCAGAGTGAGCAGAAACCTGGAACCCATAACTCCGGTTCTGTTCAACCTAGAGGGCTGTGATTCGGGTACCATGTAGTCCTAGTTCCGGCAGGATTGCATGGCAAACAGAACGGAGTCAGGGTAATCGTAAAGTTTGGATTTCTGCCATTGACTTGAATGGCGGAAAAAAGCCTCTTTGGAAAATGTGCTTTTAAAACTGTAATTGTGTATCTCCGGTTCGGTGGGTCACAGCGAGCTGAAACTTGGCCACCATGGAGAGTCCCCTCCGGCATGAGGGTCTGGCAAGTTTCAACCCTCTCAGCCCAGCTGAACGGATTATTTTAATATGTGTAGATATTAAAGAATATACTGTTTTGCAAGGCTGGTATAAAAGCCCGGGAAAGTTACTGGCTCTGCTTTATGTTATTGTTCAGGAGGGCGACCCTTTATCTACAACAGCCCCCTGATCAAAGACTTGACCACTCTGATTGTGTACAATAGGGCGGAGAAACGCAGAGCCTGAGTGGTCTGTAAGTGCCATAATTCACACTTACAGACAAAGGGTTTCCAGATACAAGTCTGGTAGACTTTTAGGCGCCCTGACTTTAGTGTGGGGCTAGAGAAATGAGACCCCCAGGGTCAGATGTGCGCATGTGCCAACTAACTGGGGGCATGATCAAACAATGCTTCCCACGTTAGCTGGCAAAGAGGGATTGGGTGCAGATAATTGTCACCCAATGGCCAGCACCCAATGCCAGGGTATAGGACTGGAATCCCATATAAACCAGTGTTAGCCCTGTACCCAGGGTCTTCGTTATTATATCTACTTGATTCCTGATGACTGAATGAATTGCCAATCCTGTACCTGATTGCTTCATTGCCCAATCCCCTAAGTAAGTGTTATATTCTTATATGTTATTTGTATAATCCTGTGTGTTCACCTTCTTTAAGGAATAAGCTATCTTAATTATAGCTAAGTCGTGTTCAATTCAACCCAGAGATTTGGTGTATATTATATCCCTTCACAAGTTACCGTGACAGAGAGAGCTGGTGATGGTGAGGAGGGGGAGAGAGAGCTGGTGAGGAGGAGGGGGAGAAAGGGTGTGGGGGAGAGAGAGCTGGTGATGGTGAGGAGGAGGGGGAGAGAGAGAGCTGGTGATGGTGAGGAGGAGGAGGGATAAAAAAAATTGCAGCTAGTATTAATGGGATGAGCTGAAGAAAAAGTTCTCCTTGGTGCTGGTCCTCAGTGTGATGTGTTGAACAGTGATAAGGAAATAACAAAAATAAAATCAGTGCAAACCTTCTATTAAATCTACTGAGTCGATATCACCACTTGTGCATGAATAATGGTATATTACAGCACTAAATAAACACTGATGGGAACTATGTACAGTACCCTGTAGATCCTTTCCAAAATAATTACAACATGGAGAATGATGAATACTTAGCTCCAATAAGGGTTGTGGGAGATGCCCATTAACATGGGGAAATGGCATGTACATACTTTAAATGTAGCCATGTATAAAAATGGTATACAGTTCTTTCTCATGCTGGCAGTAAACCTGGTAAGTATGCAGGGTTGCCAGCAACAATCATGGAGGTTTGCCCTCACACCCTGGTGAGGTGTCATATGTATACAAGGGGAGTGGTAACATGCTCTGTGTCCACTGTTAGTGACACAAGAGGTGTGGCTGTTTTCTGATTCTATATAAGACACTGCACTGCCAAAAAGTTAGTGTGTTAGACTAAGTGCAAGTGTTAAGTCTGGGTTCAAGTTCAAGGAGTGTCTGCAGCAGTTAAGGCTGTCAGATTCAATTGTTAGCACAGCATACACTGTGTTCAGGGACCTGACACAGATGGTGATCTCCCTTAGGGGAGAGGTGATCCAACTCTTTTGTGAGAGGAGGAACTTTGGAGAGGGATGCACTCCACCAAAATGAGCGGCTAGGACGACCGCTATGAGGGGCAGTCTGCCTGAACATGCAATAAAGATGCCCAGTTTCACAAGATCCTTGCTGTGTGAGAGTGAAGTTATTACAAAGAAGGAGGCACCCAGAAGGAGGTCCCCTCAGACACTTCTCCCTGCAGCTGCAGAGATCCTAATGGGGTGGAGGCGCTGCATCGTATGTGAGTAAGACTCAGATCACACTACCTTAGATGCCTGTCGTGCTGATATCCCCACTAACACCCAGCGGGAGACTCAGGAGTCCTGTAAGTCAGCAGGTGCACCACACGACATACAGACATGTAATAGGGCCAGTAGACCACAGGGGCCAATGTGAGATTGGGTGGGTCAGAAAACCGTTACATAAGAAAGAGAGAAAAAAAATCTCATGGTACAATAACGCATGAACAATTTAATAAAACAGAAAAATGGGAAGACTTGGAATCTCACTCACGAATTTCCCCCCAAAAAACGTATGTTGATCAAATGTGATCAGTGGTGTCTGGTGTCACGCTCCCCAGCTGTGCTTCAACTCTAATATCGTCCTCAGCTGTCTCCTGCCTCTCACAGCCTAACCCTGCCTCCGCAGAGGCCGCTCCTCCGCTCCACCCCCTTCTCTCATTGGACTCCTGCCTCCATATATACTCAGCTCTGTCACTTCCTCTTTGGCTGAGCATAGTTATTGGTAGCCTTGTGTTCCCACGTATCTGTCTCTGCCGTGTGCCTACTCTCCTTGTTAACCTGTTGCCGCTTGCTTCCCTATGTACTGACCCGGCTAGACTATGGACCCTGCTCTGGATTATTGACCCCAGCTTGCCTCAGACCATCCGACCTTCTCCATTTCTGACCACGGCAAACGGATCACTTACTACTCTCACGGCTCCAACCCTAGACCACGGCACTACAGACTATCTTCCTGGCACATACTCACGACCTTGACAAGTATCACGACTAACCCACTCTCTCAAACTCACTCTCTCTAACCCACTCTATGCGTTTCTCCAATGCGGCTTTCCCAGGGGTTAATCCTTGTGCTACGGTGTAGCCATATTGGTTAAAATACCGGCTCACTTGTATGTCGGAATTAGGATTACGAATAGTTGTTTTGTGTTCACCTATTCTTTCTTTGATGAAGCGTATGGTTTTCTCTATATAGATTAATCCACAAGGATATTTGAGGAGATAAATGATATATGAACTTAAACGTGAATAAAATCCTGATCGTTAACTGACCATGGGTCACCAATAGAATATTGCAACGTCATCTACTGATGATATTGCAAGTTTCTATTTGCTGCCAGAGAGGGCCTGATGTCAGGGTCACTTTGTGTCCACCAGGCACCTCGCCCCATCATCTCACAGGAGACCCCACAGTTCAGGTAATTGAAGAAAACAAATCCCCTCCCCCCAAAAAATAATCAAGCAGTGTTGACATCTGCTCTCAAATTGTGGTTTTCCACCTGTGCTCAATGTTACTCCATGAAAGACTTCAAGGGTTCCACCACAAAAATTCAATAATACTGAATTTTTTCTGCATATATTTATTTAAGAACTTACAAGAGTTTACTACAATATGTTTTATTGTAATGCTATAAAGAATATATCATATTAAAGAGTGTTTCTCTCTGTTTAGTAAATCTGTCACATAATCTTGGTACACTGCAGGCTGCATTACAGTAGATGTTGTAGTTTATAACCCTTCACTTTAATCATAATTTCCTGCCCCATAAGTAAACATTGCTCTGTTGATCTGTATCATTTGTATATTAGTATGGGGAGGAATATATAGTACTTCATCATTCAGCCAGTTTCTAATATAATGAAAGAAAAATATTAACATTAGCCTATCTCATTTACCAGTCATGATAGTAAATTCTTCAAATTCACCATAAGGGATAGGGGAAGGGGGTGGGGTGAGTGTGTGTGGGGGGGGGGGAGGGATGTGTGTGTGTGTGGGGGTGGGATGTGTGTGGGGGGCGGAGGGGGTGTTAATACAATCTGTACTGTAAACTCTGGGACTAGAAAGCCAGTTTGCGGTAGAAAAAGGTTTAAATTAGAAAACGTGAGCACCACATTTCAGTAATGACCTTTTAAATAAATTTGAATATTGCTAAATATACGCTGCAAAGCAAGCCGTACATTTTCCAGTTGCTGTTTGTGGTAGTGCTGTCTAGGCAAAATTATCAGAGCTTTATTAATATGACTATAAATCTTGATGAATTCTATTCCCAGCAATCATTTGTTGCTTAATCACCTTACAAAAACCACAATGTACATGCAAATGACTAACTCAGAGCAGATAATAGAGTCCAGAAAAGAAGTTATGTGTCTTTAAATCCAAACTTTAGTTTTGCCCCCACCCCCTAAATTTGAACCAGGAATGGTCCATGTCTCTGGTCATACTACCAATTGTTCTACTTCTACATGTGTAAAGATAACACTAGTAGCCACAATGACCAACAATGTACAGATGTAGCAGCCATTATTGGCTCCTACTGGTGGCGTTGAGGAGGGCGGTGAGAGAGGATGAGGAGGGGGGTGAGAGCATGAGGAGGAAAAGTGAGAGGATGAGGGGGATGAGAGAGAATGGGAGGAAGAGAGAATGGGGAGAGAGGGTTGGGAAAGAGACTGGGTGTGGAAGAGAAAAATGGGGGAATGGCACTTCCATCCTTAGGAATCAATAGAGGGGGCTGGGTGGTATAGCAAGGCTAGGTGTGTGACGTCACACGTCTCATCCAGATCCAAGATGGCGCCCCACGCGTTTCTCCGTTCCTATGACTGCTTCATCAAGGGTAAACGAGAGGCAGATCTGCTCTACTAGGAGAAGCCTCTTGTTGCCATAGTTACCACAACAAATCTCTCACATTAACCTAATTATTACTGCTATAATTAAAACCATATAGAAACATTACTAAGTGTTCAGCTTCATGCATCTGCAAACTCAATACAAAAAATACAGATCACATAATGAAAACACAAATCACATGATAGAAATATGTACGTATATTATACATGTAAAAATATGAGTTTGCAACCTCTAGATATCTATTTAATGATTTCTTTTAAGGCTTACTATTAAACTTACAAATATTTTATTTCTTCAATTTTGCTTCTAATTATTAAACCTGTTGCACTATGTTCTTGTAGTCGAAGTAAAGGTGCCCTCACAGGGCCAGATGTAAATGCCACAGGTGTTCTGCAAAAGTAGTCCCGCTAGCTCACACAACCACCAATGGTACAAAAAGCGAAGAGAGAGACATTCCAGTGCTCTTTCAAAAATAGAAAATGTATTATAATACGATCAATGTTTCGGTCCATTGGCGAACATCTTGACAAAGTTTCGTCAGTGGACCAAAACATTGATCCTATTATACTACATTTTCTATGTTTCGAAAGATGATTGGAGTGCCACTCTTTGCTTTCTGAACTATATTCTTGGGCGTTTTTCTTGCGCTTGTTTTTTTGCAACTATCTATTTGAATCCTGTGTGGTAAAAAGGACCACATCACTGGAAGAAGCATAAAAACGTTCCATTGATATTCCTCACCGTACTTAACGGAGCCAATTATGAGAGACTTGTTTAAAGCCTTTGTAACGGTATTTCTGGCCCGGCCTGACCCACCCAATCTCACATTGGCCCCTGTGGTCTAACCGGACCCCATTACAGTGTGAATATGCCTGATGGTGCACCTGCTGGCTACAGGACTCCTGAGTCTCCCGCATGATGGTGTGTGGGGAGGACCCGTCAGACAGGCAGCTGAGGTAGTGTGCTGAGTCTCACCTAGTTCCAGTGCAGCGCCTCCACCTCACCAGGGTCCCTGCGTCCGCAAGGGGATGATCCTGGCGAGGAACTCCTCCGTGGTGCTCCTCTCTGTACACTCATTCCAGATAGATACACGAGAGGGTTTCTGGCTGAACTCATCTTTATTGACACGGCAGGGCAGCTGCCCTCCACAAGGAGTATCTTCAGCCGCTCATCTCGCCAGTGCTCCCTTTAGTTAGGTATGTCACCTAGATCAGGGATTCACTATTCCCGCAGGAATCACTGTCCTGTGCCAGGTCCCTGGACACAGCCTCCCATGGAGTTACTATAACATAACTGACACTCTGACAAGAACTGGAACTCCTTCCTCAGCTCTGACAAGAGCTGGAACTCCTTTCTCCTCTCAGCAGAACAACTAGCAACCCACTTTTAGACACAGTGCTGTGCCTTATGTAAGCTTCTGAGGCTGACACACCTCTGACATCACTAACCATGGAGTCAGAGCATGTGACCAGTCCCAGCCATACACAGGGCACCCCACCAGGGTGTGAGGGAAAACCTCCATAATTACTGCTGGCATGCCCACACTTACCAGGCCTTACTGCCAACAGGAGAGATGACTGTAGGCATTTTACATGACCGCTACACCTTATTATAAGTGTGAGATTTATTATTACACGCGTGCAAATCTTCCCCATAAACATTGAAATTTAGTATGTACACTGATGTATGTCGCATTCATACGTATACAAAACTCCTGGCCAAGCTGAATTTGTTTCTCCACGTTTTTTGGAATCTTTCTTGATTATGTGTCCTGCATGAAATTTGCAAACAGCTGTTTTTATATATTGTCCATGTTTCACTTGGTTCAGATTTACGTATACAGTGTTGTATATAACGATTTTAAAGCAAGATTATATACATCCTGTACATACAGTATATACATCCTTTTCTGATATTTCCACACCTAGAGGGTAAATAACATACAATGGAGAGAATCCTCTAATTGGAATACAGCAGCTAGCAAAACGAAGACATCAACTAGACTGTGTGGCCACTTTGGGTGTGTTTGTGTTTTTAGTTTGTGTTCTCTCTCCACAGGCCAAACGCCTTGCCAATTCTGATGTAATTTTCAGGGTACCTTTCTGCCATCCTACCTTAGTCCTGCAAGAAGTTTCAACCATATCGGTGCAGCCCCCATCTTGGAATTATTTTTTTGTTTTCTCGAAGTGATAAAAAAAAAAGAAGAAGATTAAACGGTCCATCTCATCGATTGGATTCTTGAAACAAACCATTAAATGGATTTTTTTGCAACTTGTACAAAATTCAGAGAATTTGATGGAACTGTTTCCGAGAAGTTAAATATGTCAAATGAAAATAAATTGGTAACCACGGTAACAAACAACACTACAAAAAAATAACAACAACCTGTAGATTTACTTTGACCTAGGTGGCAGTGATAATTATTCACTGCACAATAGGTTTTTGATAGTTTTTTCACGATATGTCAGTATAACAGTTAATACATCACGGCCTTCTTGAGGATTTTGTGTGTTTTTTTTATTTTTCAGCTTTTGGACAGTTTGTTGCGAATCAGAGAAGGTTTCCACGTGGTTGAAATACAGAGCACAGCAAATGCCAAAATAGTCTGGGGCTAAGCAAAGGTAGTAATAAAATTAATATTTATTGATGGTGAACAATATGGAGGAGGGCGGATATACCTGTGCTCCGTTTTTCTCTCCACGTGGAAACCTTCTCTGTTAACATTTCGGCTGGACGCACGCATCCAAGGACGGTACACGCCAACAACGTGAGTACAATCTTTTTCTTCATGAAGATTGGAGTGATGAGAATTATACTCTAGGGTACTTGCCTATTATAGGGGCTTGCTGAATCACTACTGTTCCAACACAACAGTGGTTGATTCTGGCAGTGCTCCACTTACAGGCTTTATTTACAGGCTTTATTTAACCCATCAATGAGTTCTTCTATCAAGTCTACCAAGTTATACTCACTGGTGTGTTCTATATATACTTGTCCTTTATCCACTTGAGACTTTCATTTATCTATGGTGTTGTTATCCCTAACTGAGATGTACTGATGTTTGGGATCGTTTTCTCTATTGTTCACTTGTTGCGAATCAGATTGTCATTGTTACATGTAAGTGTTTTGCAGTTTGTGATATTGTATTAAACATGACGTTTGGATTCTGTTAGCAGAGTAGTGTTTGCAGAGATAACCATACACCCAGCGCCACAGACAGATTTCCTGGGCCCCAGGAATAGAGTTTCGACAGGGCCCCCTTCTGTGTCGGCGGTCTTTGCGAGCCCCCGCCTCTATTCCTATAATACATACACCTTCACCCACACCCCCAAATACAAAAAAATCCTAATCTCTCAAATACATACAAAAAAAACACCGCCAAATACATACAAATCCCCCACAATAATTACCCCCCACAAAATACATACCAAAAAAAAACAACACCAAATACATACAAAATCCCCACCACTGCCCCAAATACAACCTCCCCTCCCGCAAATACAAAAAACCTCCCCACCCCCCAAATACATATAAAACCGCCCCCAAATACATACAAATAAACCCCACCAATCAAATACATAAAACACCTCAAAATACATACAAACCCCCAAATACATTTTAAAAAACCACACTCCAAATACATACAAACGCCCCCACCCCCCAAATACAACAAACTTTCCCACACCCCAAAAAGAAAAAAACCCTCACCTCCTAAATATATACAACCCCCCTAAAAACATATAAAAAACTACCCCCCTAAAACATACAACCCCCCCAAATACATTTTTTAAACACTCCCTAATATATACATTACCTCTCCGAACCCCCCAAATACATACACACGCGCCGACGTCAGAGAGGCCCGGTGCGGGCCAACGTCAGAGGCTCGGCATGAGACAGTGCCAGTAAGAGAGGCCAGAAGCTGGGGAGAGCCAGGTCCCGGCAGCAATGAGAGGACCGTCAGCCGGGCAAAGAAGTTTGGCCCAGCTAGAGGTCGGGACCAATTGCTTTGTCCGGCTCTCCCAAGCTGCGGGCCTCCCTCACTGCCCCGCGCAGGGTCTCGCTCTCATGTCGTTGCACGCACCGCCATGAGTGAGGCCCACACACACATAAATGGTATATAGCCTCATCCCTGTCTCTGTATTTCCATATCACCCCCAAATCTGGTAATGTGAAATTACATAAAAGGGGAGGTTGATTGATGTGTGGGTATCCTGTCCCGTTCTGTGCCTTCAATCATTTCCAAAAGTTGTCTTCTATGGGTGAATGCAGCCCTGACCTGCGCCAATGCGCAGCAGTGTTACTGCGTCGCTCCACTCGAAGGGACTTATTCTATATCCACAGTGCGCAACACTAAAATAATTTCTTAAGGAAGGAACCTGTTCAAAATTGGAATGTCCGCAGGGTTGCCACCACTCCGGGTTTTACCCGGAGATTTCGGGTTTCGGGTACGTATCTCCAGGCTACGGGTTTAGATTTCAAATCTCCCAGCGAATGGTGGCAGAGGAGTTGGACAGCGGGAGCTAACTTGAAGCAGGGCAATAGATGACGTCCCAACGCTCCGACACGGAAGTCTTCACTGACCTCCCCGCCCATCTTCCTCTGCTTCTCTGCTTCAAATTTTCTCCCGCCGACCAACTCATCTGCCGCCCTGCTGCTCTGGCAGGCCGTGATCCCCTTCTCCAGCCACTGTCCTCTGCCAAAGCTCGGCTCCACAGTTCACTCCCGCGGTCCTCCTCTCCCGCGGTCCTCCAGGTAATATCCCTTACTGCCGGGGCGTGCAAACATTTTTTGCTGCGCCCCCTCTGCCTGTTGTGCTCCAGTGGTGCGCCCCCCTTACCTTGTGCGGCATCAAATGACGCTGCGGGTCATGTGACATGTCACGTGACTCGCAATGTCATTTGACTCGTGTGACGTCACATGACCACGCAGAGTTATTTGACGCCGTGTTGCCATGGACATAAGTCCTGACACCGGCAGAGTGAAGGTCAATTTTGAGTTGCAGGGGCCTCACGCGATCCCCGACATTTAATTAAAATGCCTTGGGGGAAGAGCGCGGGGCCCCTGCAAAGCCGTGTCCCCCCACAAAAATCTCAGGGGCGCACCCCCCACTTCGCACACTGATGTCTTAGCTGAATAGGCAGAAGGGAATTTGCAAGTGCTGGAAGTTTGACCTCCTATAAGCTACTTAGTTGCAAGTGTCAGCAGAGGCATATGCAATACGTATGAGCCTATGAATAGACATAGATGTTAGTCATAGATGGTTGCCCATAATTTAGACTCCTACTATTATATCAGTAGACATACAGAATGAAATAGCCCTACAGATGTCTGAATATGTTGTAGTGAAGGGTTAATGGTTGAATCGGATGCCGAGTGTCAACAGGCACAATACCTGCAAGGTCTCTGACATCCCAGGGGCTGGATGCGGTTTCCCTGGGATGGTGCACCAAACGCATGATGTGTCTGCTTAAAAAGGCCCCATAGATGTCTCGACGATGTGAGACGCGACCAATGACGTCACCCATCGCCACTGGCGAAAGTTAAACTTTAGTTTTAAGTGATGACAAAGTGAGAATTTGACGTAAGGGGGGGTCTGACATAACAGCACTGGGATCTATGCAACCATTTTAAGTCAGCATCCATCTTAAGTTTTGTCTGAGTGAACGGGTTATGAGATGGATGTTTTTGAATGAGGTTTTTGCTTTCAACTTTCAAGTGAGAATAAACCAAGCAGCTAACTGAAAAACCTTGAGCAAAGTGCCAATGTTATGAAAAAGGCCAGACTGATAGGGATGGTTTCTGTATGTAGAGAAAAGGTCACCAGCTTAATAAAGTATTATTGCTGAATCATCTCATTTAGACATCCCATAATGTCATCAACTCAATGTATTAGTGTGCATAATTTGTTTACCTTTTACGCTTACGTAGTGACGACACGCAACCTTGTAGAGGGGGCGTGGGTTTAGTATTTTGTGTATAAATAAGCCCTGTATGCTACCATGTCTTTGGGAGGGTTTTATTTTGAAACTCTCCTCTGCGTGTGCACCGCACAAGCAATAAACTTATTTGTCTATTCTGCAAAATATAACCTCAGACTTGTGTTGTTATTTCACAGAGCTTTTATCAGATGGCGCACCGAATAGAAACCCAAAAAACACCGGAAGCTGAGCACCTGGAAAAACCACTCCTCGGTCACTCAAATCTGAGCGCTCATAATAATCAAGGTAAAAGGCACCTTTTGAGGAAAGCCTGAGTTTAAAAAGTTGTTTTGAGTGATGTGTAGAGAGATGTGTTTTGAAGGGTGTCTCAATCTGTGTTGACGGGTTAACCTAGCAGTGTCAAATAAGTGTATTTGTCTGTTCCTGTATCCATTTTAAAGTTTTAAGTTTTAAGTTTTATTGGGATTAAGGTGAGAGTCCCATTAAATTTTTTGGTGTTTTGGTGATGAAGGTGAGTGTTTGTATGCTTAAGGGATTGTTTTTCAGACTGTCCTGGGTTGTGATAAATATTTTTGTTGTCTGAGCAGGAAGGGTCCCTGATTGCACATTTGCTCTGTTTTGTCATTAACATACCAAATGAGGTTATTTATGGATATCTGTTTAGAAGGTCTTATCTGTATCCATGTTATAGAAGTATAAGGTTTATCAGGACTGGGTTGGACCCGCTGAAGTAATTCAAGTGTTTTCTTGGGTATAGTTATGGTGAAAAAAATCAGAACAATAACATGCCAAAAGAGTTGTACGTGATCAGCTTGTGCTGATTATTGTATCAGGAGTATTGTACAGGTCAATTAAATTTGATTTCTGTAACCGAAGAAGTATTGTACAGGTCAATTAAATTTGATTACTGTAACAGGAGAATAATGGGAAACCAAAGTTCTCAAAATTTGCCGTTAGAGGTTGTGTGTCTGCAGACAAAGATTATAAAGAATGGATACAGAGAACAAGAAGAGACAATATAAATATGTTTTGTTGGCCAATGAAAAATACATGCAAGTTCAATGAAAATACACATGCAAGTCCCAGTGAAAAACAGGCCACCCCAATGAAAAAAGTTTGTTTGCAATAAATTACTATAGAAGGAAGCGTGAACCTATGAGCAGCCGCACCAGTTTTCTTATTCGTAAGAATGCGAACGCAAGGGCTCATAGTGGAACCTTCTAACTTTCAGTGATCCCTGTGTGTCTGTGGTAGTATAAATCTTTGGATTTTATGAGGTTTTTGTGGCAAAAGTCAAGCATGGCAAGCCCGGCTGGCGGACACCGCAGAAATCAGTTGTGAACGTATAAGCTTTTCCTTCCATTTCCCACATGCAATAAGTGGTTATAAATCATTTCCTGATATAAACTCAAGTTTCGGTGCCGGCAAGTAAAATTGTTGCGCCCTTAATGGAGAGTGGTTAGATGGATTTGATACCCTAATGAATTTTTCCTGAATGATTACCTGTGTGAAAGATAAACCATGCTAAGTATCACATGTGTGCACAAATCACCATCCAAAAACTTGCAAGTACGTACGAAAACATGAATATTTTTTGCTCACAATGAAATCAAATGTCTGCAAGAAAGAGAATCAAAATCGCAGCAGCACAGAGCGTGCCCCCACTTTTTTCTCCAGCGCGAGGAATGTGCTAAGATACGAAAGTTTAACTCAAAAAGCTCCGGAGCATCAGAGTAGTTTTAAAGTCAGGTTATTTATGAGAGTAAAGAAAGAGAAGGGAACTTTTATTAATAGTTGCAGGGTGAAATTGTGTGGTAATAGGGGAGAAATGTCTTTCTTTTATTTGTTTGTTATTTTTGTGATGTTGTGTGGCTGTGTGTGAGAGAAGTTTTTTGTATTGTGTGTGTTCTGTATTGTGTTTAACGAGTAAAAACACATTTTAATTTTATTTCTAGAGGATTAAGATGTTTGGGAATATTTTGTGTTCAAAAATGTGGGTAAAAGATCATAAGCATTGTTTGAAGTATATATTGTATTGTATGTTTTCATGTATATAACGCCATTAATATGCACAGCGCTTCACAGAAGTGGTGCACGTCGTAATCATATAGTTAGCAAAGGGTAAAGGTAAGAGGTCATGAAATAAGTGATCCAGACATAAAAGTAACATTAAGGAAGAGAAGTCCCTGCTCTGAGGAACTTACAATGTAATTGGTAGGTAGGGAGAGCGTACAGAAACAGTAGGATTTGATTAGAAGCCAGGAGAGGAATTTCAGGAGGGGAAACGCAGAATCAGAGTTTAAAGAGTAGAGTGATTCTGGCAGCAGCGTTTGGGAGAGATAGTAGGGAAGACAGGTGAAGGTCAGGAAGCTGGGATAGCAGGGAATTACAGTTAGCAAGATGGGAGAGAATGAGGGTCTGAATCAGAGTTTTAACAGTTGAGCAACAGAGGAACAGGTGTATCTTTGTGATATTGTGGAGGAAAAAGCGACAGTTATAGAAATGTTTTGAATGAAAGAGGAGAATATGAGAGAGAAGTTGGGAGTGATCCCTAAGCAGCGTGCTTGAGCTACTGCATGGAAGATTCAAGAGTAATGTGAAACTAGATAATAGGGTCAGGTTTGGGAGGAAGTATGAGGAACTCTGTTTTTGCCATGTTAAATTTAAGGCGAAAGAAGGTCTTCCAGGATGAGATAACAGAAGGACACTCAGAAACTTAGGTTTGTATGGCAGATGTAAAGTCAGGAAAAAAAGGATTAGTATTGTAAAAGGCGCCAACATGAAAGGATATAATCACCACCAGGAGGAGACCGATGAGGATTCCAGGTGATAAAGATGTGCTTAAAAAAAGAGTAAAAAAACACAGAACATAGTGTAATACTGTTAAAACAAACAACATATACTATTACTAATTATATATCAGCTGAGATCAAGGGTGAATTGAAAATAACAACATTTAATAAAATAATTAAAACACTGGACATACAAAACATATACAAATGAAAATTACAATGGGTAACAATTAAGGACAATAAATATGGGACCATGTACAGCTGCACTGGGTGGATTGCCCACTCACCGGACGAAAGATATATACAAGCAGTGGATATATCTGAGAGTATCCCCTCTCTCTTTCCAGCTACCACTGCTACCGCATCAGCATCAGGGCCAGGGAGATGGTTGCAGCACGCCAGACTGTGTGTGCCTCTCTGGATCCTCGTCTCCCCGCAGCTTGGCAGGTTCAGCACAGTGGATTTGTGCAGCTTCCACCGCTGCTGCGCCGAGTTTTGGGCCAAAAGGAAAAGCTACACACGCTAGACAGCGTGGGACTCCCTCCGCACTGGCGCTCTCTCCTCGCGGTAGTTGGTACTCTCCAAGCAGCAGATTCGAGCGGATCCGATGATTGTCAACAGCAGATTCGTCACGGAACTTGCAGGCAATTGCAATGCACTGGTTCAGGTCCCCACAAATTAACCCTACGCGTTTCGAGAGCGAGCTGCTCTCTTCCTCAGGGGTTCTAGCGATGTGTCCCACAGTGTCCTCTTATATAGGTGTCCAATTAAGTTCAAATTACACCCTAATTTAATTGTTGCACATGCGCAATCAACAGTGTGTGGAAATCAATGTCCCTTTACTCACACATGCGCAGTGGTTCTCAATGATGGAAAAAACAAATATAAACATGTTAAAAATAACGATCTCAGCTGTATATATATATATAAACATATTATGATATGTATATGATGAATTATAGCACTAAATTGGTATAATAAATGAAAATATAGACCAAACAGTGAAGTGTGTATTTGTGCAATATATTATAGTGAGTGCTGTGTAAATGATAGCACTGAAAACAGTGCTGTGAAGGAAACTTTTGAATTAAGCTGTGAAATAATGTGTTATAGAACATATATAATGTACTATGTGATTTAAATAATAATCTCCTATACGATTTGTGATTAAAAAATATGTGTTAATAGACAATAAATTATATATCATATAATATTTGTGTAAAAATATATGTGTAGTGATTTATAACTATATAACAAAGAAATGAATATATATATATAGTGTACATAAACTCCAAGTTAAAAAATTATATAAAAAATTTTTTTTTAAGTAAATATATGTGCTTATAAAGTGACAATGTTTATCAATATAATGTAAAAACATAGTGTTTCTTCCAATGTTTTACATAATAAAAAATTACACCAATCAATAAAAATTACACCAATTAATAAAAAATGTATGCAATACAATATTTATACAATAATATTTATCATCTTTATACTAATTGTATGCAATACAATATTTGTACATTAATACCATCTTTATTACACCCTTTAATGTAAGAATCAAGAATACAAACAGAATGGACAATCTACTATTTGAATTACTTAACCAAAAAAGGTTTCAAATCGAAGTCAACGTTGAGGCCAAGTGGGGATAGGGTCTTTAGCTCGTAAATCCAATAAGACTCCCGTCTCCCCAATTGGCCTACAGCGTTTCCTCCTCTCCAGTTTGGGGTGATGGTCTCAATTGCCGTACATTTCAAACCAGTGGGATCTTGGTTGTGCACTTGTTGAAAATGATGGGATACGTTGTGCGTTATTAACCTCTCTTGATGTTATATATATGTTCATATATGCGTCTTTGGACGGGTCTGGTGGTCATACCCACATATTGCAGACCACATGGACACTCCAAGAGATATATTACAAATGAACTTTTACAAGTGATGTGTTGTTGAATAATATAATTTTTAGATGTCTTATTAGATGTGTATTGAGATGTTTTAGTACTATATTTGCACGCAGTACACCTATTGCATGGGAAGTAGCCTTTATTTGTGACATTATTACGTAACTTTGGTTCTAAAGATGGGCAGCTGGGGGCTAATTTGCGTCCGATATTTGGAGCTCTAGTGAATACTATCTGAGGATGTTCTGGCAATATCCCTTCAAGTTCTTTATCTTTTTTGAGGATAGGCCAATATTTTTTAAATATTTTCCTTATATTTGGTGCCATCTGATTGTATTGTGTTATAAAACTAATATTAGCATTTTTGTTTTTATCTTTGTTCTTATACTGTAAAAGATTAGATCTTTCCATCGCTGCCACTTCTGTTATCGTATTGTCAAGATCTTTCGAAGAATACTCTCTATCCAGAAATTTTTGCTTTAGATCTTTAGCTTGACTTTGAAATGTTTTGACACATGAACTATTCCTTTTAAGTCTGATAAATTGTCCCTTGGGTATATTTTTAACCCAAGAGGGATTGTGGTGACTGCGTGCATGGAGATAATTGTTTGCCTGTACGGGCTTAAAATAGGTGCAAGTTGCTATTTGATCATGATCGGCCGAAATGAGTAAATCTAAATATTCTATAGATGTTGAACTAATATTAAAGGTGAATGTTAAATTATATGTGTTTTGATTCATATAATTTTTTAATTCTTCTAAGTGCTCTAAAGTGCCAGACCATATAAAAATAATATCATCTATGTAGCGCCGCCACAGGACCAAATCCGCTCCGAATGGACAACTGGACCATAGGGCTTTTGAAAGCTCTTGTATGTGTTTTGGCAGTACTCATCACTCTCTATGTATGTGTCATGTGCAGCAAAACTTTGATCCACCGAAAGGAGGGGGTCACCCAGGGGCGTGTGTCAGCCACAAGGAAAGGATCATAAGTCAGCCATGTTGACCCATCGCAGACATCGTCTGTTCTGATATTCTGAGTGAATGATGTATACAATGCGTGCAGGGTGAGGATCATGCATTTAGCTTCCACAGATACCAAACCCCCTCAATTCTCAGTAATAGAATGTTGTGATGATTCTGAAAATATATGATGATAGAGATAGATGCAATTTCTTTTATCTAGCAACTGCATATCAATTTCTTTTATCTAGCAACTGCATATCCAAAGAAAGGTTGCTTGCAAAAAATAAGGTTTTTAGTATTATGTGTATAATTTCTGTGTTTTTCCAATTTTTTAAGGGAACCTCTTTAAAGGGTGTATCACACACTAGGAACAAGAATCAATTTATGGGTCAAGTGTCTCCACCAACCAATGAAACCTGTGTAAAAATGTATGTTTAATCAGAAAACAATTTACAGGAAGGATGTGGCCTTAATTTTGCAGTTTTAATTTTATCATTAAACCAAGAACAGGTTCAGATTAGGCTTATGGCCTTACAAAACAGAATTGCTTTAGACTATGTTTTAGCTTCAAAAGGAGGGGTATGTGTTTGATTAAAGACAATGTTGTGTTTTTATTTCAGATCATTGTAGCAATGTGCAGCATGAACTAGATGAAATACAAGAGATTCAAAAGAGGGTTACAAAGGGAAGTGACAGATTATCACCCTTGGGGTTAGGTGAATGGCTTAGATCACTTGGAGCAAAAAGTTTTGAATGCTTGGATGTGTGGGAGTGTTACTTGTTATATGTGTGTGTCACGTGTTGCAAAGGTATGATCCACAGGTGTGCGACCCCCTCCCCCATTCGGATGCCACTCTTTACAGATGCCAGAAAACAGCAGTACCGTGAAGAAAGAAGATGCCGACCACAGTTATTCAATTCATCAAAAGACATATTGGCCGCAGCGCCTTACGAGACTATGACAGTGAAGGGCACGCGCCCTTGTCCTCTGAGTTATCCCTGGACTATCATCATTAACTTGATTCTCAAAAGCTATGTTTTAAGAATAAAAAGGAGGGAGTGACAAAGTGAGAATTTGACGTAAGGGGGGGGTCTGACATAACAGCACTGGGATCTATGCAACCATTTTAAGTCAGCATCCATCTTAGGTTTTGTCTGAGTGAACGGGTTATGAGATGGACGTTTTTGAATGAGGTTTTTGCTTTCAACTTTCAAGTGAGAATAAACCAAGCAGCTAACTGAAAAACCTTGAGCAAAGTGCCAATGTTATGAAAAAGGCCAGACTGATAGGTATGGTTTCTGTATGTAGAGAAAAGGTCACCAGCTTAATAAAGTATTATTGCTGAATCATCTCATTTAGACATCCCATAATGTCATCAACTCAATGTATTCGTGTGCATAATTTGTTTACCTTTTACGCTTACGTAGAGACGACACGCAACCTTGTAGAGGGGGCGTGGGTTTAGTATTTTGTGTATAAATAAGCCCTGTATGCTACCATGTCTTTGGGAGGGTTTTATTTTGAAACTCTCCTCTGCGTGTGCACCGCACAAGCAATAAACTTATTTGTCTATTCTGCAAAATATAACCTCAGGCTTGTGTTGTTATTTCACAGAGCTTTTATCAGTGACGTCGCTGGCGACAAGGCCAGTGACGTCACCAAGGAGGAGGGCAGCGCTCTGTGATTGATTTAGAGACAGTCACATGTGGCGACTCCCTAAAAAAATCACATTTAACTGGCTTCAACATTATTGGTCGCTTCGTCGCGCTTACTATAAGCGCATGTGTCAGATTCAATTGATTTGTTTTGGAGCGACGTCTCGTCGCCAGGCACTATAAGCGCAGCCTTAGACTTACAATGAAAGTTTAAACTATAGCTATGGAATACTGCTTCTCTTTATTGTTAGAAAAGCACACTTATCAGTGTATACCCTTGGGTAATAAGTATAAAAGAAATAAGTCAAAACCAATGTGGCTAAATAAACAGGTAGGGGAGGAAATGGACAAGAAGAGGAAGGCGTTTAGATTCTTTAAGTCAGAAGGGACAGAGACATCATATCAGAATTATAAGGAATGTAACAAAAATTGCAAAAGGGCAATTAAATTAGCAAAAATGGATAATGAAAAAAGGATTGCAATAGAAAGTAAGGTCAACTCTAAAAAGTTCTTTAAGTACCTTAATAACAAAAAAATGAGAAAAGAAAATATAGGACCCTTTCAGTGTGAGATGGGTAGGCAGATTATTGGAGATAAGGAAAAAGCAGAGGTATTAAACAAATTATTTGCCTCTGTGTTTACCAGGGAAGAATCAAGTTCAATAGTAGCACCACAGGAGGAAGCCACAACCTCCATATTAATGACCAATTGGTTAACTGAGGAAGAAGTTCATAAGCGACTTGAAAAAATTAAAGTAAATAAGGCACCTGGCCCCGATGGCATACATCCAAGAGTTCTCAAGGAGTTAAGCTCAGTAATAGCAAAACCATTATATTTAATATTCAAGGACTCCATTTCCACAGGCTCAGTACCACAAGATTGGCGTAAAGCAGATGTGGTGCCTATATTTAAAAAGGGAGCTAGATCACACCCGGGGAATTACAGACCTGTAAGCCTGACTTCAATAGTAGGGAAACTACTTGAAGGTTTAATACGGGATAATATTCAGGAATACCTAATGGAAAACAAAATTATTAGTAATAGTCAGCATAGATTTATGAAGGATAGATCTTGCCAAACTAACCTTATTTGTTTCTTTGAGGAGGAAAGTAGGAATCTAGACCAGGGTAATGCAGTTGATGTGGTCTACTTAGATTTTGCAAAGGCTTTTGATACGGTTTCACACAAGAGGTTGGTGTACAAAATAAAGAAAATTGGACTCAGTAATAATATGTGCACCTGGATTGAAAACTGGTTAAAGGACAGACAACAGAGGGTTGTCATAAATGGAACTTTTTTAGGTTGGGCTAAAGTAGTGAGTGGAGTACCTCAAGGATCGGTACTGGGACCCCTGCTTTTTAACTTGTTTATTAATGACCTTGAGGTTGGGATCGAGAGCAAAGTCTCCATCTTTGCTGATGATACTAAATTGTGTAAGGTAACAGAATCAGAGCAGGATGTAATTTATCTTCAGAAGGACTTGGAGAGACTGGAAACGTGGGCAGGTAAATGGCAAATGAGGTTTAATACAGATAAATGTAAGGTTATGCATTTGGGATGCAAGAATAAAAAGGCGACTTACAAATTAAATGGAGATATATTGGGGGAATCCTTGATGGAGAAGGATTTAGGAGTGCTTGTAGACAGCAGGCTTAGCAATAGTGCCCAGTGTCATGCAGTAGCTGCAAAGGCAAACAAGATCTTATCTTGCATCAAACGGGCAATGGATGGAAGGGAAGTAAACATAATTATGCCCCTTTACAAAGCATTAGTAAGACCACACCTTGAATATGGAGTACAATTTTGGGCACCAATCCTAAGAAAAGACATTATGGAACTAGAGAGAGTGCAGAGAAGAGCCACCAAATTAATAAAGGGGATGGACATTCTAACTTATGAGGAGATGCTAGCTAAATTAGATTTATTTACATTAGAAAAGAGGCGTCTAAGAGGGGATATGATAACTATATAC
Source organism: Ascaphus truei (assembly GCF_040206685.1). NCBI lineage: Eukaryota > Metazoa > Chordata > Amphibia > Anura > Ascaphidae > Ascaphus > Ascaphus truei. The sequence continues at coordinate 76,341,392 of NC_134485.1, forward strand.
AAATATATTCAGGGACAATACAAGGAGCTTTCAAAAGAACTATTCATCCCACGGGCAGTACAAAGGACTCAGGGCCATCCCTTAAGGTTGGAGGAAAGGAAATTTCACCAGCAACAAAGGAAAGGGTTCTTTACAGTAAGGGCAGTTAAAATGTGGAATTCATTACCCATGGAGACTGTGATGGCAGATACAATAGATTTGTTCAAAAAAAGGTTGGACATCTTTTTAGATGGGAAAGGTATACAGGGATATACCAAATAAGTATACATGGGAAGGATGTGATCCAGGGATTAATCCGATTGCCAATTCTTGGAGTCAGGAAGGAATTAATTTTTCCCCTTAATGGGGTTTTTTGTTTGCCTTCCTCTGGATCAATAAGTAAGTATAGATATAGGATAAAGTATCTGTTGTCTAAATTTAGCATAGGTTGAACTTGATGGACGTACGTCTTTTTTCAACCTCATCTACTATGTAACTATGTAACTATGGTTATAGCTTAGTTTCCAAGGTTATAATGTGATTAAAGCTGGACCAAGCCAGGTACAATAACTACGGTTACATCTGTACTAATGTTATAAAATCAGCTAGGTCTGAGAGAGCTCATACATCTCCCTCGTAAGAGAAACAAACACGCAGCATCTAGCGAGTATCTGCACCTGTGCAATGCCGAGTATATTATAGCATGTTATTTTCTCAAGGAAGAGACGAAAATTAACTGTTGCCTTAAGAAAACCTTATGTTTACTTCAGTCTTACACATGTTCAAAGGACAGAGGGAGAGAAAAGGTTATTTTGAAAAGAACTGCAACTGTGTTTGCGTTCACTGCTTTTGTATAGAAACTGAAATAAAGGTTTACTAGAAATACAAAGTACAGTGCACAGCGCTGACAATCATTTGTTTTTCATACCAGATCTGACAAAATGAATAAACTTTTTGGATAGAATTAGTGCATACTATGCAAAATTCTCAGTCTACGAAAACACAAGTTTAACAAAATGCTGCCTAGAAAAAGCAGTGGCTGTATATTCTAGTCCTATTGGGTATAGGACCATTCCAGTCATTAAATTGGTGCCTGAGGCTAAGGCCCCGCTCCCAGAGTCAGCGCACCTGCGCTGCTGACAGGCGGTGCGCTGAGATACACAGACCGCGATCTGCGGTCTGTAGGGAGCGGGAGCCGGAGCGGGAGCCGGAGCGGGAGGTGGGCGGGAGGTGGGAGGTTTGATCGGGAGGTGGGCGGGAGGTGGGAGGTTTGATCGGGAGGTGGGCGGTTTGACAGGGAGGGGGGGCGTGGCTTGAGCGGAGGGACCCGCTACTCTCCCCCCCTCCCTCCACGGACTCGGGCTGGAGCTGGAAGGTAAGTTTAAACACACACACGCAGGCACTCATTCATACACGCGCACACACACACACACACAGGCAGGCACTCACGCACTCATACACACACACGCGCGCGCACACACAGGCAGGCACTCACGCACTCATACACACACACACACACAGACAGAGGCAGGCACTCGGGCACACACACACACAGACAGGCACTCACGCACTCAGACACATACACACACACACACACACACAGGCACTCAGACACACACACAGAGAAAGGCACTCACCTGCTTTCACTCCACACTCCTCCCCGCTCCCCGAAGCCTCTCCTCCTCCCGCAGCCTCCCCTCCCCATTGGCTCACAGCCACACACGTCACGCGTCAAAGCTAGAAAACACCATTCTCTGGTGTCTCCAGCGGCTGACGCGCTACAGCGTGTAGTGCTCTGTGCAGCCAGTGGGGACCGGGACCAGCTCGCGAGGATTCCCCTGCTGGTGGGGAACTTGCGACCCGCCGCCCGCGCCAACGAGCGCAGCGGGACCGAGGCCTTAGGCTTATCAACTCTATTCAGTTGGTATGCAAATCCTTTAAGGATGTGTGGGATGGGATTCATTTAAATATACTTTTCATAGTCAGTCATTAGCATATCTCACAGGGTACCTCAGGTGTGCAGCATTATCATAGAATTTATTCAAGTCCTTGTCTATGAATATGTGATTAAATGTCTTGAAATTGAATTTGAAAAAGGCTCCGGGGTTAGCATTCAACAGAAGACGGCAACCCTGCATGTCACCTCCCTTAACATACTGTGTGCCACACCAATCTCAACATTAACATTTTTACTATTCTTCCGCTCTAACTTGTGGATCTACCCTCAAAAATCCGTGATACCTATTTTTCAACTATGCCAGCGCAAAAGATGTCATCAGCAGTAATATGATGGTGTATGTTTGTACAGAGTACCACTGCTTTATTACCAAATGTAAAACCTCTACTTCTTTATGTAAAGAATAGTGTATTCTTTCTGTACCTATAGCAGCCATATACAAGATACTCTTGTAACAGTGGTATTTAAAAAATAAAATAAAAAGCACGTTGCCAATCCTTGCTCGGGCTGCTTGAATTGTACCTCTATGCCAGTGGCGCTGTGAACAATGGATGTAACGTGATACTGTTTGCATTTCAATGCACTCACATGAGAGGCAGCACTGTAACCAGGAGGAAGCGTTTTGACTTGTCCATGATCAATAGCTGAGAGAGAACTTACGTGACTTGAAAATCCTACTGACTAATCAGAGTAAAGGATGCAGTCACCAGTGAGGAAGGACCTACACTAACCAATCATAATCTGCTTTACATTTCCAACATCAGACACTGGTTCGCACAGCTGGAAGGCAGCTACTATGCCTGTGTTTTGTTTGCATGCTCTGCCTGTTCGTGCTTCTGGCCGTCAGGTGACCTGCAGCATCTGCCTGGCTGAGATGGCTGACACGCATAGGGCCTGCAAACAGGACCATCTCTAGGAATACAAGCCAGGGACCGTGGAGCAAGTCCCGCACTGCGAGGACGCTGCTGATTAGTGCCTGGGGCGGGTAAGTCACAGCTTGTCATATCTTGCCCATATGTTTCTGCTATGGGCGCATTGCAGACCCCTCTTGCAGCCAAGAAGTTTAGTGATCCTAAAAATAAAAAATAAAAACCCACACGATTTAAGAAGAGCAAACATATTTTGTTTACTCTGGTAAATGCTCAATAATTTTTTTTTTTTACATTTCTCCGAGGAAATCATGCTGTTGGCATTTAAAGCAATAGATTGCACAGGCGATGTTCCAGAATGAAAGAAAAATAAACGTACACGCTACAAAAATACCAGCATAAAAATCCATTAAATGCAGTATAACAAGCACGGGAAAAAGGTAGAAAAAAGCAAAAGCAGCAATATTTGTTTGTCTTTATTTGTATGTAAACTCTGTTTCTAGAATGATCAAATCTCTGTGCCCCCATGTACCCCGCTGCGGAATAGGTAGGAGCTTGACGAATAAACGATGATAATCATAATAAATGTATTTATTAGGTATTGCAGAAGGGCTTTGTAGGCATTGCTTTCTCCAGCCCTCCGGGTTAAACATTTTGCACACATTTTGGACGTTTGCGATTGCCGAACAAGTGCAGAATAAGGCAAACTTCACCAAATGCCAGGACATACTTGAAAACGAGAGGTAACTCTCAATGTATTTCTTCCTGGTAAAACATTTTATAAATAAAATAAATGCGGCAAACAGGGTTATCTTACTTGGAAATTGCATTTTGCATCTGAATTTGCAGATTTGATTTAGGTGAAAGGGAACTGAGGGACAGTTGTAAGCATTTTGCAACCTGCACGAAAGTCATGGCGAAATTAATGAACGCAGGCAGCAAAGTTTGCTCACACTATGTTGAAAAATGACATTTCCTGAGGCATTTGCATGAACGTAAAAAAAAAAAAAACTGAAACCGTATCACATCTATATATAGCTGTTAAAGTATGTGGTTAATGTAACCTTAGCTTTTTTTACATGCTTTGTACAGAATAAAACAGGGGCGCTCAACTCCAGTCCTCAAGCTCCCCCAACAGGTCAGATTTTCAGGATATCCCTTGCTTCAGCACAGGTGGTTCAATCAGAGGCTCAGCCGAAGCCACCTGTGCTGAAGCAAGGACTGATTGAGCTTCTAACTGTCAGGTGATCTGCAGAATCTGCCTGACTGAGGTGGCTGCACACAGCTCGGGTATGCCCTCCAGAGTGGTTACCCTGCACTCCTCGACCCACTGCAACTGTAGGTGCTCCAATTTAGGCAGGTACTCCACATATGTCATGCGGGGTCTGTCTGAGCTCTCGGTACCTCCTACGGTATGTTTCAGGGGTTATACCTTTTAAGGAGCACTTGCTCGATGAATGGGGTAGTTTTTTGACTCAGTCCTGGGTGCCTTGCGATAGGCATCCCGCAGCACGTCAACTCAGCAAGGACGACAGGTACTTGATCCAATCCTTTTCCTGCAGGCCATGCACATAATAATTCATAGGATACAAAGAATGAGAGAGAATAACCGAGCCCAACCAGGGGTATCCGAACTTGAAAAAAGATTTTGAGAGGGGAAGGTGCGTTTTCCATAAAAAATAATCATTTATTGGTCATAGTAGAAAAAAAAAAATAGCAAGGCGTTGCCCTAACATTGGTTAGGTTTTAGTCGGTTTCTCGGTGTGAGGCCACTGATTGGCCATTGGTTTGCTGGGAGGTAAGTGATTGGTCACCGCGCTGAGCGGGCGGCCTTCCAGACATTCTTTAGGGCGAGAGTTTAGTCCGTGGAGTGGGGGTGTAAGAGAGGTTGGAGGAAGAGGTGGGGGTGTAAGAGAGGGTGAGAGGTGGGGGTGTAAGAGGAGGAGGGAGAGACGTCAGAGTGTAAGAGGTAGTGGGGAGAGGTGGAGAGTGTAAGGGAGAAGGGGCTGTGGGGAAGGTATGGGTGTAAGAAGGAGGGGGAGAGGTTGGGGTGTAAAAGGAGGGAGAGACGTGGGGGTGTAAGAGGAGGGGGAGAGGTGGGGGTGTAAGAAGAGGGAGAGATGTGGGTGTGTAAGAGGGAGTGGGGAGAGGTGGGGGATGTAAGAGAGGGAGAAGTGGAGGGAAGGTATGGGTGTAAGAGAAGGTGGGGAGAGGTGGGGGTGTAAGAGGAGGGAGAGACGTGGGGGTATAAGAGAAGGAGGGAGAGACTTGGGGATGTAAGAGGGAATGGGGAGAGGTGGAGGGTGTAAGAGAGGGAGAAGTTGGGGGTGGGGGATGGTATGGGTGTAAGAGAAGGTGGGGGAGAGGTGGGGGTGTAAGAGGAGGGAGAGACGTGGGGGTGTAAGAAGGAGGGAGAGACGTGGGGGTGTAAGAGGGAGTGGGGGGAGGTGGAGGGTGTAACAGTGAGAAGTGGGGCTTGGGGGGAAGGTATGGGTGTAAGAGAAGGAGGGGGAGACGTGGGGGTGTAAGAGAAGGAGGGAGAGACGTGGGGGTGTAAGAGGAGGGAGAGACGTGCGGGTGTAAGAGAAGGAGGGAGAGACGTGGGGGTGTAAGAGAAGGAGGGAGAGACGTGGGGGTGTAAGAGAAGGAGGGAGAGACGTGGGGGTGTAAGAGAAGGAGGGAGAGACGTGGGGGTGTAAGAGAAGGATGGAGAGACGTGGGGGTGTAAGAGAAGGAGGGAGAGACGTGGGGGTGTAAGAGAAGGAGGAAGAGGTGGGGGTGTAAGAGGAGGGAGAGACGTGCGGGTGTAAGAGGGAGTGGGGAGAGGTGGAGGGTGTAAGAGAGGGAGAAGTGGGGCTTGGGGGGAAGGTATGGGTGTAAGAGGAGGGGGAGAGGTGGGGGTGTAAGAGAGAAAGGTCACTGATGGGGTGTGTGTCACTGAGGGAGTGTGTCAGTGAAGAAGGGGGATGTCGCTATAATTTGGGGTGGATGTCTCAGTGACTGGGGGTGCAGCCTCACTCACTGCAAGGTGGAATTATTGATCGGGTTAAAGAAGGCGCTATGTACAATAGATTCACAGTTTCATGTCTGCAATGGAAAATATTACGCGAGAGTAAAGCAACCAGTGCGATACCGGGGACTTTAGCTAGTAATAGTATATACGCTTCTGTGAGTCTGTGTGTATCTTTGTACATATGTGACTTTACATATGCAAATCTGAGTTATCTATTGCATATATCAGTTGATCTGTGTTTAGACTGTGTATCCGTTCCCTTGTGTGTCTTTGTGTTAATTTGTGTGTACTGTGTGTGTATACATGTATCTGTGTGTGTATCAGTGTATGGTAGTGAAATTGCACAGTGGGTTTAAAGAGCATCTGGTAATGTCATTAGGAATCTGCAGCTATAAATGACAGTGGACACTATAAAAAAATATCTGAAATAACAGAGTCCTAACCAGGGAGATCTCCGGAGGTGGAGGACTGGATAGAGAGACCCCAACAGTGTACACTCACTTATGTATGTATAGGGAAGGTACTGTACTATCCACCCTTGGTCGATTTCTGTCATCTGCCACTTACACTGATGTTACTCACTCACAGCTGATTGTGGCTGCACGCGACACGGTGCACTACACACTTTAAAATTGCACCACAAACAGGAAATCTCCTCTTGTCTGGTATATATCCACCAGGGTAAGGGGAGGGCAAATGGATGGAGGAAACCCTCGCTACTGCCCGTGACAAAGGTGCTGCGACCAGGGGAAAGATGCAACAACAAACAAGGAGATAAAGAACCCCTATATAGCCACTGAGTGCTCCCAATATAGGGGTTCTTTATCTCCTTGTTTGTTGCTGGTATATATCCCCCAGTCACCTTTTGCAGCCTGCTGACTGTGGCTGCACGCCACTTGATGCACTATACCCTGTGAAACTGCATCGCACGGAGGTAAACTGTGTTTGCCCGGTATATATCCTCCAGGTACCCCAAGCAGTCTTAAAGCTGCAGTTCAGTCTTTTTTTTTTTATTATTTTTTTTTACTTCAATAATTTCATGTGGGCAATCTCTAATTACCTAAAGAACTGCATAGCTGCCGGTCAATTCGTTTTCTGTCTATTGATCGGCAAAGTTTGGCGACATCTTTAAATATGGGGAATGTAAATCGTTGCTATAGGATCAAGCATGCTTGTTAAAATAGAATACAAGAAAATTGGTCTTTCAAAGTTGTTGTTTTTTTAAACAGAAAATGCTAAAAGTATTTTTTCTTACTACAGAACTGATTTATTAAAAAAAAAACACATATGCAGGATATTGCCGGAACTGCAGCTTTAAACAGGACCTCCGCTACTTATGAGGCCTGTGTCTGTTCAGTGTAGTGCACGCCTATTCCTGGGCTAGTAATGAACATTCATTCTACCTATCAATTAGTCCATTAATCAAAACCAATAATGCACCACTGCTCTGGTGTTATACAAACCCTTCAGGCTGTAGTACTCAATATCTAGCAACCGTTTGGTACCGTATGCAGCCCGACATAGTGGCTGCAGGGTCACTCCTTATCTCTTGCAGATTTCAGTTACCTCATAGCACTGGCAAACAAGCTGACATCAGCTTGTATAGATAGATCAGTATATCTCGTGGGAATGTACTTTTATAGATCACTATAGATACTATTCACCTCAGTATCCTGTGTCCTCATACTATTTGTTGTTACAATAAAGAGATATTTTTATGTTCTATTCATACTGCTCTAACAGTTATTACTAGGGGACTTCTCTCATCTGCATCCATGTTACACTGATGCCCCTGGCACCTGTGTACACTGGTAACTATTGGCACATGTGTAGGGTTAGTGAACTCTTCATTCTATCTCAATTAGAGATTACTGCTACATTTGGGTATCAGAGTGCAGACTGTTGGAATCTCCCTATCCAGTCATATCCAGTCCTCCCTATCCAGCGCCTCCGAGATTTTCCTGGTTAGGACTCTGTTTGCTATTTCTCGTTCCTACCCCTAGTACACCTACCCTTCTATATTGGTTGAGCAGGTGTCACCTCTCTATTTCTGTTACAAAATATTTGCCCTGTCTGACTCTGCTGATGCTGGACATGAACCCCTATAAGCTTATGCTTACTGCATTGCACAGCTTTTCAGCACAGTCTGGGTTAAGATGCATAGCCAGTAAACCTACCCACAGACAGCTGTTTCGACCTTTTGGGTCTCATCAGTGTGAGGCTGGTTATCAACATATGTATATATACATATACTGTATACATTTACATAATAGCCGACAGCAGACATCAAGAACAAAAAGCCTGCAGCAATTTGTAAAGAGGAAATTAAAGAAGATATTCTGGGAAATTGTAGAGTGGTTGTCAGAAAAATGTATGTACATCTGTTTTTATTATTAGTGCAGTGGAACTAGTTCATTTTTGATTTTTTTTTAAATAAATTATATGTTCATGTGATTAAGGCAAGGAAAATACATTTACATTTTTGGATTAACTCCGTGGGAAAGTTGCTATAAGAAAAGCAAAACACACATGGTATAATATATATATACTGTACAGTACCATGGTATTATATATTTTTTGAGCAAGGGAAGAAAGGCTTCACATTATAATAAATAGGGGCCATAGACACACAACTGCATTTCCTATTCTACCACAAAGGGCTTTAATTAACCACTTGGTTTAACATTTGTGTTAGTAATATTCTGAGGCACTGTATGTCTAGCTATTTAAAAGGGGAATTCTAGATTATTTGACCTGTAAATTGTAGTATTAAAAAGACACAGGGGACATTTTTGGTTTTCTACTTAGACATTTTAAGATGTTTTGGAGAATAAAGACATCTTGAATACTCCGGGGATTCATAGTGCGGATTGAAATAGCTGTACATGCATTTGTGCTGCATACAGTGCATGCTGACTCTTCAGGTCTATATGCTGTCTCTTTTACTATCCCATATCTCTGTTTTCACTAACAGAGTACATTTCTATCAGTCTTTCCATTTCCTGCTACATACAGGAGAAAAGAAAAAGCATTGAAAAAGGCCTGAATTGTTAGGTGGATCCATAAAGTTAACAGACCATTGTTAATTCTTCTTTAGATTGACAAAGTTTTCCGACCATTAATATGTTTTTTTAATATTCTCCTTATCGCTAGAGTTTTGCGCTATCATGAGTAGGGAACTGAATATCCCAGTAGATCCCTCCACCCCTGCGGTCTCAGAGCGTGGAAACAAAGGCATGGACTACAGAGACTGGGTCAGGCGCAGCTACCTTGAACTAGTCACATCCAATCATCACTCTGTCCAGGCTCTTTCGTGGAGGAAGTTGTACCTAAGCAGAGCCAAGCTAAAGGCATCCAGTCGAACATCGGCTTTGCTTTCAGGATTTGCTATGGTAAGAGTCAATTGCTTTCTTACAGATAACAGGTATATTTATTAGGTTATCGGTTAACGACTGTACGTCACTCTCTGTCTTTTGGGACAAGCAATGCCATGCTTATTCTCTACATACAGTAGTTGCAGTAAACACATCATGCATCAATTTCCACCACTGCTTTCACATTGCATTGATTCTTCTGCCTAATATTAGTTTTAGTTTTAATCATTCCTTCCTAGTCTCTAAAGCAGAATCATTTATATTCCCACATTAGTTATATGAAATAACCACCCAAAAGAGTGCCTCATTTATTTTTCTCATACACTTCCCACGACTCTTAAATGTTAAATTGTTTTAGCTTGCTTTGTACAATTATGGTAGACACTATTAATCAATATACAGCATTCTTTGATACAAACTCCAGAGTAAACCACTCCACCCAAATTACCAATGTCCGGAAGGGTATGCCACTCCGGTTTCCAGGACCAGCTGGTTTTCCAGCCCCAAGCCCATTGTACCAAAGAAATGTCAAAATATAAAACAAATGTATAGTGCGCTATTACCCTTATCCTCCACCCATAGAACCCATTCTGTGTTTCCAAAGGTTACAAATATATATATTTTTAAATAAAACAAAATAGGATTGGTAGCATCAGCCGATTCAGTAATCTTTTTCATTCTTGATCCCATTGTGACATCACTCCAGCGTCCATACATCTTAAAAAACAACCAAATGCAGCATCAATTCTTAGCAGTTACATTATGTCAATAATATTGTCCATTTTACGTGACTTGTTCTCCCAGTTTAGTGGAAATCTCACTACAAATTTTAACTCAGCATTTTTAATCAGCAATATGAATGATCAATGTAAATTGTAATCCCCTCTTTGTCCCCTGTATGTACCTTTTAAAGGTACTTGACATAACCTAAGACTTTGAATTTAGATTTTGCATCAGCCTTTCTCAAAGTAATGGACTCAACCCTTTTTAAAAATACCTAAATTATTATCAGCAGATTTTTGCCTATCTAAGCAGGTGTTTGTTTGTACAGAAAATACATTCAAACTTAGTATAGTATGCTCCTACTGCTAAACACCTTATCACGTTTTCTGTCGAGTATGCTAGTTTAAACTCTGACATTAACTTATAAATGTAATTTTAAAAGGGAAGAAAATAAACAATTGTTAGTTAAATTCTACCTTAAATCACTCAATGTGCTTGAATGATAATATTCACATTTTACTCCTCAACAAAAACGGATAATTTATTTACCCAATTCAATTGAAACCCAATATTAACGTACAAGTATCATAAACTGTTTAAGTTAAAAGTACTGTATAACGGAAAGAAAAGAACGTGTGAGTGAAAATGTCAGCTGCTGCAGTGCCTAGTTCTCCAGATAACACTGAAATGTTAAACTTCTTGTGTAACAAGATAAAGACAAGAAGAAAGGAGGGTTGACTTCCCCCTGCAGCACCACTCTAATATTCCTGGAATATGACTTTAAAAAATCCAAAGAAAAGAAAATTAAAAGGTTAACACAAAATATTTGTTTTTTTGAACCAAAACACAAATAATAAGTCATTTGTTTACATGCACAGATACCATTTTGATATTTCAGCCATTATTTAGTGACTTGCAAACATTTTCTAATTATATTAATGAGCACATGGTGGAATACCACGCGTTTTTTAATCAATATTCATTGGTCTCAAATTTCTAGGATGATAGATACTTTAACCAATTACATGTGATCACAGTCTTAAAAACAATTACACCCTTTTTATCATAAATAGAAACTTGTGAAATACAGTGTTTTCTGGTAACCTAAAATACAAAATATAATTGTCATGTACGGCACATCTGTGAGCATTCTCCAAGCATGGTCCCTCAAATCACTAATATCTCCCCTGAATCCGCCTCCATATAACATCTGTCACGAACAGCACACTAGTGAGCACGGCTACTCTAGCCAAGTTACCTTTCTCCTGCACAAGGTACTTTCAATGAGTCAATATTTACCCCTTACTCGATTGCAATCATATCTATACGATTACACCACCCAAGAAATATCCCAAAATATGTAATTATATATATCTGCCAGGGTCTCAGGTCCTTGTTTATTAACAAAAAACTATACACTAAACACACAAAAATCTGTTGTAGCGAAATGTGTCCAAAAATGTACTTTACTCTCTACAAAGTGTGCAACCCGTTCAATCAGAGCCCAAAGCATCACTTATTAAAGTTTGTCGTTAATATACAAAAGGACAGGGCTTAGATTACAGAAAAAAGATTATTATAGTATAGTATATACAGTTACAATAAATGCAGACCAGTTTCGTAAAATGAAAGGATTAAACAAACAGAAATCCGTATACAGTACGTTACTATATGTCATAGGTCCTGTACCAGAGAGGTCACTGGAGTAGAAGTGTTCTGATCCCAAAACACACTTCTTGTTTAGTTCAAATTTTCTATAAAAAATGCCAACATTTATGCCCAGACCTTCTTGCATTGAAACACACATAAGACCCACCCCTGTCGTAAATCTCCTGACATTTTTGCTGACTATCTTTTGACTCCACTTCCTGGAGAAATGAAGAAACTGGCTCTGGAGTTGGAAAATCTAGTCTGATTTGCTTTGTCAGCTCCTCGTGACTTTTGTAAAGTCCTTGAGACTGAGGGGGTTATTCATCAAGCTTTATTATGGGATAACACAAGGGTGCACAAACGGGGGGGGCGTGAGATTTTTCTGGGGGGACGCAGCAGTTACTGAGGCCCCGCGCTCTTCCCCAAGGCATTTAAATGAAATACCGGGGGGCCGCGCGAGGCCTCTGCAACTCAATTTACCGAGATTCAGAAGCTTGGTGTGACGCGTCGCCATGGCAATGCAGCGTCGTCACATGACGCCGGCAAAAAAGGTAAGGGGGGCGCGAGCACTGTGGGGAGCAGGCAGGGGGGCGCAGCTCAAAGTTTGCGCACCCCTGGGTTAACGGATGCTAACATGCATTAACTCCCATTCAAATCAATGGGACTTCGCGCCCGTTTCGGGTGCGTTAACTCATAACAGAGCTTAATCAATTTAGGAGTCGGACACTAAAAGCTGTGATCTATCTAAGCTTTTAAAGCAACAGTCCAAGCTGCCATTTTTCCCCCTTTAATATGTGCATCACTACAATCCACATAATGATAAGTAATTAGCTAAGTTGACCAGGCAGTCACTAGATACAATTGAGCTTGTGCACTGCTAGAAAGAGCGCAGGGCTCAAAAAGGTGCGTGGCATAGCTTGTTTCAGAATAGGAAGGGGATTTCACTTTGTAAATGGTTGCTATAGAAACAAAAAAGGCATGTTACATTATAATACATAAAAAATGTAATTCAGAGATGTTTTTTTTTAAAACATGCTACATTTTCTCATAGTACAGAACTGATTTATCTAAGAAAACAAACACATGTAGGATATTGCTTGGTCTGCAGCTCTAAGGGCCGGGAGTCACCGTGAATGTGTTATTGCTCCAAAAGTATGGAGCATGACAGATCATTTCTTTTTACTGTAAAAAAATCTTTGGTTTGCTTGATTCTGTTGGAGCAAATAACACTTCTTCAATTGTATATTTTCATTTCACCAGTATTCTTTACTGTACCCACAGTGGTGTCAAGCAAACAGATAACCCCAGGACTATATAATACAATATATTGATTATTAAATACTGTACAAAACATTCTGATCAATTCTCTTGCCTTTGTCTCCTTTCTGTTGTTGTCCAGGTCGCAATGGTAGAGGTCCAACTGGAGATGAAGTATGAGTATCCACAGCTGTTGCTTATAGCTTTTAGTGCTTGTACTACAGTGCTAGTGGCAGTTCATCTATTTGCACTTCTGATCAGCACATGTATACTGCCCAACGTAGAGGCTGTGAGTAACATCCACAACCTGAATTCTGTCAATGAGTCACCACATGATCGCATGCACCCTTACATCGAACTCGCGTGGGGCTTCTCCACCGCTCTTGGGATCCTTCTTTTCCTTGCAGAGGTTGTACTGCTGTGCTGGATAAAATTTCTACCCATAGACTCTGTAGCCGTACGGAACGAAACAGGCCAAGTGCGTAAACCACTTGGGAATGCCGGGTGGCACTCGGCACTAATTTCCACCATAATCATGGTGCCAGTGGGCATCATCTTTGTGATTTTCACCATTCATTTTTATCGCACCCTAGTGAGGCATAAAACAGAACGTCACCACCGAGAGATCGAAGAACTCCACAGATTGAAAGTCCAGCTTGACGGACATGACCGAGACATAAACGTGGTGTGATGCAGCAGGAGCTCCAGAAGCCTTTTCAGACAACTCTACAGTCTGCTAATGTTACAGATTAGATGCAAGAATGAGCTGTGTTTTAGGTGCCAGTTGCAAGAATTCTGGTTTAATGTTAGCCCTCTTCTATACGTTGAAAAGGGAATAACGATTGAGAGGGTAAATGACCTTCCACCTTATGTTTTCCTCATGCAGTGTTTGCTAAATCATTTCTTTTGGTCACGTATAGGTACAGTATCTCTAAAATAACTCATTTGAATGATTTTTGTCTCACTAAAGCAAGTTGTGTATAGTATATACTGTAGGGTTAAGTAAATTACGTGAACCACAGGTAATAAATTATCTTTTTAAAACACTTGCATCTTAAAAGGTGATTATGTGTTTGAGGGACTTGTGGGAGACTTTTGAAATCTCCTTAAAATGAACATGGTGCCTTGTATAATAATAGTGAGTATATATATATACACCCAACGTATATGTCTTTTAATCCACTGTTATAACTAACGGGATTATTATTTTTTTACACTGAATCGAGAATAGGATTAGAGGGCATAAAAGGGGGCCCGTTGTACCATTTTGAAGGGCCCCAAAAATCATATATAGGTAGAAGAAGCTTTATGAAATGTTTGGCCATATGCATTTGAGTATTTTCACAGTGATAATGACATTTGAAGATTAATAAGCGATACACTGAATAGTCATGGGAGCTTATGCACTAACATGATCTTTGAAATTCTTTATTGCCGTAAAATTGTAGTGCTAAAAAGGAGGTACAAATCTTAATACAATGTGCATGATATGTATGAAGGTAAGGGCATACGGGACTGGATGCTTTGTATGTGTTATATTCCTGTGTGCTTAAATACATGTGTATCACTCTACCATATGCATATCAATAACTTTGTGTTATATTTGAATGGTTTAGGACCATATTTACTAGTGTTACTATTCCTTGACACACCTTTCACTGCCAGATGACACCTTACGGGTCTGTTCACTTGAATCCCTATGTGCTTTAATACATGTGTATCACTTCACCATATGCAGCACTTTATGTTCTATGTTATAGGTATAGGGCCATATTTACTAAGTGGTGGTATTTCATAAGACAAATTCCAGCATGAAATACCTTATGGCGCATTCACTTGAGTTGGATGGAAGGTGTCATTTGGAATAGTACCACTTTGCAATTAAGAGTCAAATGATGACCCATATTTACTATGTGTTACAGTATGTTTTTCTCTCCCTATGGTAAAGGAGCCCAAGCACAGTACAGTTCTCCCAAAACCAGCTGCGTTGTTATTAAGATAATGGGATATTTCTGGTTTGTTTTTGTCTACTAGAACCCATTAGAAAAAGCAGATATGGCATTTACATTACAGAATGTTATTTAGCCTGCTCATAAGACAGAATACAGCGTTATAACATTTTCTATAGCAGTCAAAGGCAGTGATAACGCAGAACATCACATATTATCCCCCACAGCACCCCAGCTTGGCTACATCTGGATAGTGCCATTTGGAATTGACGTGCCTCCTTTATCCCAAGTGAGTAAACAAGGACACTGGGTTACATCTTTAAATGATGACATCTCAGTTGCCTATTTTCATTTATGCGATCAGAAACTCTTTCCTTGAATGTGTTAGCATTTTTAATACTAACTTTATGTACTATGTCTTGTCAGTCAGGACTCCTTCATTGTAAGACTCTGCCCGAAGTTCCCATCTTGGAAAACAAATAGAATGTTGTCCCCCTAAATATGTTACAAGACTGTGAAAGGTTTACGGTGGCGTTCTCACCTCCTTAATAGCAATGTGATCTAACTGACTCAGTTGGTATCATCTGTTCAACTTGGTTTTTACTTTTAAATGTACATTTGAACAGTTTTACCCTGTTACGCATAACAAAGGAGCAGGGCTCGCTCATGATCTAAATGTTGACAATGAGGTACAATTCTCATAGTTTTAGTTTTGTTAGTCTTTACAAATGTAGTGCAATATTAATAATAAAAATCTCCAAATGTTAACGCACAAGCCATGTTTGGAAAAAAAATAATATATATATATACAGCTCAATCCCCTTATAACGCTGTGCTTGGGGTCCAAAGAGTCACATCGCGCTATAAGCGGATCGCGTTAGAAATAATGTACAATTGTGTGCATTGTACAATAAACTATTTAAGATACCAGTAATCGTGTTGTAAAGTATTCATAAATACGGAAATTGGGAGCCACACTTGCACCGCGTTATAAGCGGATTCGCGTTGTAATGGATCACGTTATAACGGGGTTGAACTGTATATAGTGTGGTACTTTACTGCTTCAGTCTGCAAAATAAATAAATCACATTGTGTTTTAGTAGTAGTGCTCTCGAATATGATCTGCCCGTATATGAGAGCACTACAGGCTTTGAATCTTAAAACAAAATGTAAGTGCATACTATAGAGATTTTATTTATTTTGAGCACTAAAGTACTACAATATATATATATATATATATATATATATATATATATATATATATTTTCCCTCCACGTGGTTTACACTTTTTTTTCATTGAGAACATGTCTTTGTCAGAAACAGTTGCACGAAGGATATTAAATAGGGAAAGTACCTATTTATTATTCATTTTGTAATATCTAGATCTAAGCGCTGCTTGTATATCTTTTGGTATTTGCAATATTGAACATAGCATGTATTTTGCTAGATGTGTTTGAAGGTCTAAAATGCTTTACTTCTGTATGTTGACTCTTGTCACTCAACCTGAGTGGATCTTTGTAACTACTGTACAGTATGTGAGTGGGCGTGGAGTCCTCTGTTTTTCAGTGAGCAGGTTGTGCAACACTTTTTTATAGACGTTTTATTCCGTTTTTTGTTCTGTTTACATATTTTTCGCGTCTGTTTTTATTTGGCATATTAGTTTAGGATACAAGAAACATGCAAAAAAACCGGTATATTCATATTTTGAGCTAGTTCTTATTTTATTTTGGTTATTGAAATGTGAGAGATTGTTAAAAAATCATTTCCATTATCCTGCTATCTGACATTTAGAGATTTGAAATATATTAATTCACCAATGGATTGACCTCTCACATAGTGCACAATAACTATTTGTATGTAGAATAATATTTTGATGCATTTTTGTGTACTTATTTTATTTTTATTTTTCATTGCAGCTTTTCTTGCTACCCAAAAACATTGTGGGAGTTTATTAAAGTTTTCCTTTGGGGTAAACAGATTTTTTTTTAAATATAATGAATCAGTTATTTTCAATATAAGAAGGGAAATGCTTCTATGTTTTACAAAACCTTGGCGAGATAAATTCTGGGGTACAGAATTGTGCAGAGCAGAACACTTATCTATGAAAAACTTTGCACAAATGAATATAACAAACACACAGAACCCTAGCAAGCTCTTTTTGGGAACCCCTGAGCCCCCACAAAATATATACAGTATGTATATAAGTGTCAAAAAGGAGAGCTAATGAGCATGGCAAATGTATACAACAAGCGAGAGAGAAGCCCAATGCTACATCCAATATGACCAAAATACACAGTAAAATACTTATATATTCTCTTGAAAAAGGGTCATTTAGTTTAACCCTTTGGTCAAAGCATTGTAAGCCTGTGAGCCACGACAAGGCAGACCCTGTTCACAGGTCCTAACACTACCAGATAAAATACTAATACAGTATACCTCTATTAGGATTAAAAAAGAATATAAACATGAATGGTAGTATTAGAAAATGTAGGCATACAAAAGGATTTAAAGGGACTTGTGTTTCCACAAGAGAGGCTATATTGGTATAAGTTAACAAAACGAATGAAGGATTTTTAAAACAGAAAGCTAACATTTAAGAAAGACACTTTTAAAATCAAAACAACACTATACTTGTTCTTGCTTGACCAGTTTATGAGGTGACAGTAAATGTAATTTTTCATACTTCAGGAAAACTGGACTAAACTTTCATAAATTCCCTCAGGTATTGCGTGTGATCTTAGTGATGGTCCATTTCACGCTACTGTATGTGATCTTGTTGCATTCAATTGCCCTATCCCATAATAACAGCTAGACACGTGCAAAATATTTGGTAAGTCTTCTAAATGTGAAGAAATTTGCCCTTTTCTTTTTGCAAAAATTGGAAAGATTCACCAATATAAACGCATTATAGGTCAATGTGCAAGTCAGCCGACCCCAAATTCAAGTTACATGACCCTTTATATACTGCTATTATTACAAATGTCTGGCAAAAAGGGGTGGCATTCTCTTCAAATTGACAACATTTTTACCAATTTAAACCGTTCATGAAAACTGTGCAAAAATGCCGAAAAATGAGCAGTAAAGACATTTGCACATCTCTAGTTATAGTCAATCCATGTCCAGTTTGGCCAATGTGTATTCCCTTTCCTTTCTATTACAGTACGTTCCTGTGACCAAATGTGAACAAGGTACTTATTATTCATTCCTGTTGGATTTTCAATTGTTCATGAAATGTGAAAAAACAGAAAGTGACTCCTTGAGCTTCTCCCATTGGGCTAACAATAAATGGGGAAATAAATATACATAGTGAAACCTAAGTCTGTAAGACAAAGGAGACTTTTGGTTACATCCTTTGATCAAATAATGACAGAAATAATTTGATCAAGGGATGTAACCAAAAGTCTCCTTTGTCTTACAGACGTAGGTTTCACCATGTATATTTATTTTCCCTTTTATTGTTAGCCCAATGGGATAAGCGCAGGGATTCACTTTCTGTTTTTTCTCATATGTATGGCCAATCTTTTCACCAGCAGCATGCTCCTTACACGGAGAAGCACGGTGAATACAGTATATATATATTTGTTGTACATGAAATGTGTAATATATTTATTCCTGTAATAATGCGTCAACTGGTTTTATTTAATATTCCCGTTTTTTTTATTGTGACGTTGCACAGTTTGTATTTTTTTACGTGTAACAGCGAGTGTAAAATAAGTAATCGTTTTTACGGGCCTGTTTTTACGTTCAATGTTATATTAAACTTAATTAAAAAAAAGTAATGCAGTTGTACCATATCACTGTTTTCTGTTCTTGTGTATTTTTTTTTAAAGGCGTAGAGTGGCAGCGCTATTTATAATTCATTTCTGCATGTTACAAAACGCGTTGTTCGTATGAAACATCAGTATGTGATACATCACTATTTATCGCCTCTATTGTCCCCACTGTCAGACCCATCACCATGCCACCGACAAGACTAAGTCAGAGACCTGACCCCTGCCCACCAACCAAGCAAGCTCTCAATGCACCTAACCACAGCCTGACCATAATGTTCCCACCCCTGCCCACCACAGAGATATATTAACAATTACTTATCACATAAAATGTTCAATATATAACCCCACCATTGTTTTACTAACTAATGTACAGCGCCCTGGATAAGGGCGCTATATAAATGTTGTTAGAAATAAATATATTTAGTTAACATGTTCAATCACACAGGAAATTAAGCAATAATAAGTTACCATTGTTCAACTTTGATAACTGCAGACTTATCATTTTCCTCACAATGTGTGTGTATATATATATTTATGTCAAAAGGAGTGCTACGGAGCGTGGCCAAATGTATGCAACGAAAGACAGAAAAGCCCAATGCTACATCCAATGTGACAAAATATATAGTAAATAGTATAATTAAACACCAATAAAAATATTCTCATGAGTAAGGGCCAAAGCGTTATAAGCCTGCAAGCCGCGTCAAAGCATACCCAAATTTGCAAGTCCTAACACTAAACTGTGAAACCGCTATTTTACCTCTGTTGGAGGGAGAATGACTGCAGTGAGTCTGTCCATACAGCAAAAGGAAAAAACCTTCTTTACTTTAAAAAGTGGGAAGGGGTGATCTTAAACCCTGGGAGGAGGGTGCACTAACCTCCAAACATCTGACGCCAGTTGAAAATTGAAATTAACAAACACACAACCCAAGCAAACTCTAACCCCAGAAAGAAAGTACACCCTCTTTGAATTCTATGGTTTTACATATCCGGACATAACAATCATCTGTTCCTTAGCAGGTCTAAAAATTAGGTAAATACAACCTCCGATGAACAACAACACATGACATATTACACTGTCATGATTTATTTAACAAAAATAAAGCCAAAATGGAGAAGCTATGTGTGAAAAACTAAGTACACCCTTACTGCTTCCATTGAAATTAAGATGCTAAGTAGCAGACAGGTGCTGCTAATCAAATGCCCTTGATTAATTAATTGATCATCAGCACGTGTGACCACCTCTATAAAAGCCGAAGTTTTAGCAGTTTGCTGGTCTGGAGCATTCAG
Source organism: Ascaphus truei (assembly GCF_040206685.1). Classification (NCBI taxonomy): domain Eukaryota; kingdom Metazoa; phylum Chordata; class Amphibia; order Anura; family Ascaphidae; genus Ascaphus; species Ascaphus truei. The sequence goes on from NC_134485.1 coordinate 76,361,223, forward strand.
GTGTGTGTTAACACAATGCCAAGAAGGAAAGACATCAGCAATGATCTTAGAGAAGCAATTGTTGCTGCCCATCAATCTAGGAAGGGTTATAAGGCCATTTCCAAACAATTTAAAGTCCATCATTCTACAGTGAGAAAGATTATTCAAAAGTGGAAAACATTCAAGACAGTTGCCAATCTTCCCAGGAGTGGACGTCCCAGCAAATTCACCCCAAGGTCAGACCGTGCAATGCTCAGAGAAATTGCAAAAAAAAACAAGAGTTACATCTCAGACTCTACAGGCCCCAGTTAGCATGTTAAATGTTAAAGTTCATGACAATACAATTAGAAAACGACTGAACAAGCATGGTTTGTTTGGAAGGGTTGCCAGGAGAAAGCCTCTTCTCTCTAAACAGAACATGGCAGCACGGCTAAGGTTTGAAAAGTGGCATATGAACAAACCACAAGGCTTCTGGAACAATGTTCTTTGGACAGACGAGACCAAAGTGGAGGTGTTTGGCTATAATGCACGGCACCACGTTTGGCGAAAACCAAATACAGCATATCGGCACAAACACCTCATACCAACTGTCAAGCACGGTGGTGGAGGGGTGATGTTTTGGGCTTGTTTTGCAGCCACTGGACCTGGGAACCTTGCAGTCATTGAGTCGACCATGAACTCCTCTGTATACCAAAGTATTCTAAAGTCAAATATGAGGCCATTTGTTCGACAGCTAAAGCTTGGCCGAAATTGGGTCATGCAACAGGACAATGATCCAAAGCACACCAGCAAATCTAAACAGAATGGCTGAAAAAGAAAAGAATCAAGGTGTTGCAATGGCCCAGTCAAAGTCCAGACCTCAACCTGATTGAAATGCTGTGGCTGGACCTTAAGAGAGCTGAGCATAAACAAATGCCCACAAATCTCAATGAACTGAAGCAAGTTGTAAAGAAGAGTGGGCCAAAATTCCTCCACAACGATGTGAGCGACTGATAAAGTCATACAGAAAACAATTACTTCAAGTTATTGCTGCTAAAGGTGGTTCTACAAGCTATTGAATCATAAGGTATACTTAGTTTTTCACACATGGCTTCTCCATTTTGGCTTTATTTTTGTTAAATAAATCATGACACGGTGTAATATGTCATGTCTTGTTGTTCATCTGAGGTTGTATTTACCTAATTTTAAGACCTGCTAAGGAACAGATGATTGTTATTATGTCCTGATATGTAAAACCATAGAATTCAAAGAGGGTGTATTTTCTTTTTCACAAGACAGTACATTACTAAAAAGAAAATTGACAGATTGTTATTTTATCTTGAAGTTTAATTTACTCAGTGAATATGTACAGTACATTTTGGTTTAATCATTCTGAATGGTTGTTTTTGTTAAGTACAGTATGTTTATTTGTCCTTTCAATTGATGTGATTACTCAACTGGAATTAAAAATGAAATGGATTATAATTACATCAAATGATTGCATGCTGCTAACTTTAGTGTGAAATCCCTGTACAATATGATGAAGAGCAAATGTCCCCATTCAGTATGCTGTGGAGTCGTCTTCCCCTTCCTCTGTAATGATTACAGCTCTATTCACCTGAATTAAACTGCATTGTTTTCAAGCAAGAGGATGTTGTCTTCAGAGCACAATACTTAGGAACCAAACTGATGCAAATAACCAGGGCTGCTGACAGGGGAGGACAGCCGGGACTGCTGTCCCAGGCCAGGTCAGTCAAGGAGCCCGGCCCCCTGCGGCGACTCCACAGTTAATGACCTGCACTCCCCCCCCTGCAGGACCATCGTTGGATAAGAAGTGCCCTCCCCTTTTCTGGTTGCCACCCATCTGGCTCCCCCCTTCCCCAGGCCCTGCAGTTCACCGGCCATCTTCACTCTAGCAGGACCCCCCTACTGACCCAGATACAGATGCAGTCAGATGTATTAAGCAATACTCCGCAAGGAAACTGCAGTTGAAAGCTGCCTGACCACTGCCAGACCGCAGATTCCCCAAGGCCAGACTTCATTTCAGCCCTGGGCATCCTTTACTTCCTGAGATACAGGCCCCGGTATGGGGTGCCTGCTTCTCCTGCAAGTTGAATTCTCCCGCGTCACAACCCACGTGACTGGGACATTTAAACTTGCTGGAGATATCGGCACCCGAAACCGGGGCTTGTATCTCGGGAAGAAGGGGGTCCACAGGACTGAAATGAATGTGGTTCAGCTCCAGATAACCCCTGCTTCAATACTATGTAATTCAAATAAAATGAAAACATTGCAATAGCCTATTAGAGCTGTGCACGGAGAAGGACAGCTTCTCTCTGCTCTCACGGTGCAGCCTGGTAGGATGGGCCCAATGATTTCTGTTGGTGGCCCTGCAAATTTCAGTAGATCAAATTATTTTAGTGGCTGAGTTAAATTGCCTGTGTGAAAGCCTTAAAAATCGAAAATGCATTTAACTAATCATTTAGAAGAAAAACAATGCATGTTTATGTACTGTCTAAACTATTTATCAATGTTTTTGTTGCAAACACTTTTATAGCTTTTGTAACAGTTTCTAGAAAAAAGGACAATAGGTTGAGCGAAACCCCAGGAAATGTTGGCATACTATTTAACCTTAACACAAGTGTAGCCCCTGACGAACCTCCGTGTAGGAGGGAAACGCGTAGGGCGTTCGGCGTAGTGACGTCGTTTGGAAGGTGCCGTGCAGTGCTACAAGCTGGTAACATGTATCCCTGCTGATCTTGGCAACACATTAGTTACCTTCGGCGTGCCAATCACTGCCGTCTGCATTGATATCTCATATGCTGTCCGGGTAATGTGTTTGTTAGCTGCTGTGGGCTGTCTGTTGTATCTATATCAGGCACCTCCGTGTGCATTTGAAATTCAGACATACTGTATGCTTACCATTTATTGTGATTGCTGTTGTTCAAGACTCACATTGTAACAGAGGACCTATTTACAGGAAATCTGTTGTTTGTCTGGTTCATGCATCAGCACTGATACATTACTCCTTGCATATTGAGTGGTCCCTTTTACTAAGGGCCATATCTGTCTGAGTTATATATATGGTTCACAGTAGCATTCTCACATTAGCATTTCTTGTGTGCTTTATTTGCCTAGTTACAGGTTAAATACACCTACAATTGTATAATGTTGTATTATTTCTCTTTGCATATTTGTTGTCACACACAGGATTAATCCACATACCACCAACCTATGATTGTGGTTATCCACACTAATTTAAGTGAGTGAGTTCCCACCCTATATTAATTGACATAGACAGTTATATACCTATCTGTGAGGAGTCAGGGATCGCTGCGCCTGCGGCCCGGCCCCTCCTCATCTTCTTCTTTACCTCCTGCTGCTGAGGTGCGTGCCCCTCGCTGGCACCACTTACCTCCTGCTGCTCTGGGGGTTCCCCGTCGTCCCCGGTGGTCTCTCTCTCATGCTTGCGCTTCCCTCTCCCATGCGGCTGCCGTGTGTCCCGGCCGCGCGCGTGAACAGCGCGTGCCGGGTGAAGATAATTTATTCACTGCTTTAGCAGTGAAACCACACCCCCAGCAGACGAACAGGACCTCCTGCCAAAATAAGAGTCCTCACCTGCCTGCCAATCAAGTGGACCTATCCAAGATAGCTCCACGCACTCCTCTAGGCCTGCCTCCACTTCTGATTGGTCAGCCGCACTTTATATTGCCTGTCCTCCCACTCACTCATTGCTTGACATAGTTTCCACTAGGATTACTACTCTGGCATTCTCTCTCTTATTCTCTCAGGTTACGACTTGGCTTGGCGGACGTCTATCTCTGGCTCTCGACCCCTGCTTGGACAACGACCTTCCGGAATTCTCCAATCCCTGACCTTGGCTAAACGGCAACGACGACGGCACTTCTTCACCGATACCGGCAAGTATTGCTAGCTAACACCTGGCCTGGCAACGCCTAAAACACCACACTCCGGACACGCTCCTTTTGCTGCGGGTGCGTGCCCATATACGTTCCTCGCCTCCGTAGAAGGGACGGGTCTGGTCTGCGGGCAGCACCGGCGTAACACTATCATTGTGATCTCAACAGGTCATGTTTCATTGCTCTTTGTATCCATTAGTATAGGCATTAGTGGTGGACTCCACTTTATAGCGATCATAGGTTGGTTTGATCGGTATGCTGTGTCAGTGATTGCATCTCGTTATACTGCACATTTTAGCATCACACTCCCAGACAACATAGAGATAATTTACCAACTTGTGTTTGGGGTTTTGGGTTGTCCTAAGCGTGCATCCATTTACATAATCAAGGATAACGCTCATTGGTATGTCCATTCCACCCCCACTGCTACAACCTTTTTTATATTCATTTTTATATGAATATTGTATTCTTGATTTTCTATATATGTAGACTTTATTTTATGTGAGACTTAATAAATGTTATATTTTAACTGTCCCAGGAGTGCTACAACAAATGAGCTTCTAGCTAGAAGGTATAGGTGTTAAACACACCTCTCCTTCTAATTTTAACCTTATTTCGTTTCCTGGGGGGTTTGCTTTAAGTGGCTTATTAAGGTTTAGCACTACCGTAATCTAGTTATCCAACATTCATTTATAACCTGACCAGAACATTTGATATTTTCTATAATATAAAATGACATTAGGAACAAATTTTGCTTATGTTTTTCTTGGCCCTTTCAAGTTCAGTTTTGCCAATTGTAACCATTTACACGTTCTGTATTTACTCTCCAACCAGCTGTATAGGGGCTGATATGCAAAGTGTCTGAATGCCTTGTCTGTCTCATAGGAGAATGTACTTACAACTAATTTCAAAATCGGTAAAGTAAGGAAAGGCTTTAAATTCCAAAATGGTCTCACAAGGAATCTGATTATGCTGTGAATCTGCACAATTAACCACATCTTCCAGTAAGGAATGCGTGTGCCTAACTGCACAGAGAGATCGATTTCAGAGTACAACTCTTTAATTAGCTTATATCTTTGTCTCATTGGCGTGTCATCGTAGGCATAATACACTTGTCCTCCAAGGAGATCTGGTTTCAACTGCAGGTTTCGAGCAGCAAGCACGTGCATCCAGGCTACGTTACCTGTAATATAAAAAGTCATGTTTGTGGCTATCGCTTTTACGTGCATGTGTTTCAACCATCATTTTTATTGCGTTGTCTTTCTCAAAATACTACTCTATAATCCTGTGGGTTCCCTTAGGACCGGCATGTTCACTTGTTTGCTTGTTTCCAGGTGAAATAGTGTTCACGAGTCTATAGCGGTTGTGAACGCTGTCTGAACAGAGTACAAAGGACTGTCTGTTCTGGTGGTGGCATCAGTGCCGTCTTAACGCATGGGCATGCTGGGCAGTTGCCCGGGGGCCCCACGAGCATAGGGGCCCCATGTTAATCTATGCACAGACCAGAATTTAACACTAATTTTCCGATCACCCGCCTCAACATTCAAAACTCCCGCTAACTCGGTAGAAGGAGAAAAATTACGACTTGTAGCGGAGAGTTGGCAGGGCCCAGTGCACTGCTTTGCTCGGGGGCCTATAATGCTGTTAAGACGGCCGTGGGTGGCATCGAGGGCAAGCTGCAACCGTGTAATATGGTTGCAATGCTTGAAGTTCTGTGGCACTACTCTTTTGGCACATGGATGCAGTGGACCTTCCATGACTGTAAAGTTAAATAAGCAGGTTCATCATGTATCATGTTCCTGATGTTTATCCCACAAAAGCTTGATTGAAAAAAACTTGTGTCCTTGCACAATACTAATGTGTTGCTTCATAGACCTTCATCATTCTTCCATTCCATTATTTACTTTGTATACAATAGCACGCATGCTGTAGTTGTGTTTTGTACTTGTATCAATCGTGTTTTAGGTATTAAGCAAAACAGTACAGTATTTTAAAGTTCATTCCAGGTAGTAAATTACCTTTCACTGGAACAATAGGGGTGTTCTTCATAGATGAAGGTATGCACAAGCTTTCAAGACCTCGCAGCTCTATTCTGAACATCTGGATAGGAGCATCATGCAGCCTTGAAAGCTCAAGTACAAGGTACATCTATGGAAAACTCTCATGTTGCTCCACTAAAAAGTATAGCAGCCTACAAAAAAAATGACACTTCTTTAGAACCAATACAGCTACTAAGACTCAGCAGTGCAGTATTTGCATAGAGTGGAGAGCCATTAAAAGCAAGATCTTGAAGGTTTGAATATTATAGTTTTAATATGAAACCCGACCTTACAGAACAGGCTTTATACTGTATGTTGAAGTACAAGAAATTTGGTAACCCTGGAAACTATTCACCACAGTCACTGGGCTTTTAAATAATTGCTAGTTCTGATGGAAGCCTTAGAGGAACTAATACATGGACTCATCTCTTCCATGCACTTTATTGGATCATGTTTATTATTAACATTTGCTGGGATGTCATGCAAAGCTCAGTTGATACTGTTCTCAATTTGGTCAGCAGATGGCACAATATGCACAGCTATTTCACTACATTACACATTAAAGCAGCAATACAGGTTTCCTGGTTTTTTTAAATTGTATTATTATTACAGGACTGAAGTAGGGGGTCTCCAGAGCTGAACTGTGTTAATTTCAGCCCCGGGACCCTCTGCTTTTAGAAATACTTACTTCCTTAGGGGGTGCAGGTATCTCTGTGAAGTTTAAATGTCCCGGTCACGTGGACCAATTGGAAGCTGCACCAGATGACGTCACGGCTTTCTATTGGCCCGAATTTCGTGGGACATTAAAAAGTCGCCATTATGTTAGACACACTATCTCCCTGGCTGCAGATACTGGCACCCCCTACAGAGGTAAGTCTCTAGATGCAGGAGGTCCCCGGAGCTGAAATTAACACAGTTCAGCTGCGGAGATCCCTGCTTCAGTCCTGTGATGATAATAATAATAATAATAATGAAACCTGCATTGCTGCTTTAATTGTGTGTTAACAGTATTAATAATTTCTGAGAATTTTATCAACAGCATCAACCCCTGCCAGAGAAGCATGCAATGTATTGATTTAAGGTTACAATGTACTATTTATGCTGCATTTGTTTAGATTTATCCAAAAAATAGACATCAAGGTGGTCAAAAGCGCATTACTGCCTGTTATTTGGCAACAGCAACAGTGAATAGACGTTTTGCTCATTCATAGGGCATTTCCTTTAAAGCAACAGTACACATGTTGTTGTATATATATTTTTGAATAGTATCTAAATTGGGGGGGGGGGGGTTCACCTGAGCTAATTCTTGGTCCCCCAATCTCTCGGGATCCCCGGTTCCTGTAACATTTGAATTGTTTGTGCCGATGACCCAAGAACTGCAAATATCAGAGTCACCATTGAGCAGCCACCCAGTGTTCCCTGGCGTCCCCGGTGACACTGCAGCTATTTGTTGGTGGCCAGAGCGAGACTGGCCCCAGTGGCAATTTTGTATCTGACCACCAGGCAAGTATTCGAGCCCCAGGGGAAGCTAAATTACTCTTATTTTTTTAGAAGAAAATATGTAAATGAATATATAATGTAAGTCATATTGGATGTGCATTTGGGGCTTCTTTGTTTTCGGGTGTGTATCTTAGGTTCCATTCCCAGTAGTCATCCATTTTTTTTAGCTTGATAATATTGTGTATTTCTATTATGTTAAAAATATATTACCGAGCAACAAGCAGAATGAGCTGCTGCTTTAATTTAGATTTAGATTTCATTTAGATAAACTTCCTGATCTTCATGGTATATTATTAAACACACATTGGGAGGTGTTACAATAGGATACAAAAAAGCTATAAGGCCGTGAAAAAAAAACACCTTTAATTTCAATGGGGATTGTTTATTTTGTAGCTGTTCACACTATTCCGGTCAAGACAATTGCAGCTGAGGCAATGGTTGCTTTAATAAATTAACACGCCAAATTGTCATCTTTATTTGCCTGCATGGTGAGCTAGACAATATTATTTACTAGATAATCCAGGAAATGAGTTGCATAAATATAATTTGTAAATAAATAAAGGAAAAACATTGTTGGAATAAAACCTCATTTATGGGTGGCGGCTATTACAAACTTCTCTAACACTGTACATGTCAAAACGTGACAGCCCACCAAACCCGTCAGAAGTTAGCAGTGATATTTATATGTAGCACTGTCTCTTACCAACATACGTATAGTTATGGTCTGAATTTTCAGGTTCAATGTAGTTTATGATTCCTTTTTGAAATTTTGCAGAGAAATAGCTTTCTATTAAACTCTTGCATTTTCCACCATAAACGTTACTTGGTCGAATAGCACAGGTGACTAATTTATTTCCTTGGCTCATCTGAAAAGTAATGGGGGAAAAAATTGACATATATGAAAGATCAGGCTGCTAAAATTTTATTGAAGTGAGCTGCTTTGTGGCTTTCTCAATAAAGTGCGACAGTGCCGTTTCGGCAGTAATGCACTCAAACTCCTATTCAAGTCAATAGCAGTCGCACTTTATTGAATATACCCCTTTATGTATAAACCTGATGGATATTAAGAGTTGTACACATGTACGTACTTTTGAATGCCAAATAACCATGGTCCCTATTTAACATGCTGGGAAGTAATACAGGTATTTGCCTTGCTCTGGAAGTTTTTGGCCCTTTTCACATTAATTGAGCTAAAACTCTTCCCAAGCAGATGGCTTTACAGCATGTCAAAGTAGTTGCAGTAGTGTTCCATTTATGGATTAGCAACCTTTTACTATTTCTCTAGCAAACAAGGGGTCATGATGATGTTGAGACCCAGAGGGGAAAGTAGGTCAAGGGTTAAGGCTGGGGTAGTGGCCAGACGAAGAGGGGGTGTATGAAGGAGGGGGAGGAAGTGACTCGCCCTCTTTCTGCTTGTTAATGTATGGTTAAATTGTCTTTTGTGATTTGTTTTAAAAAGATAGAGAAACATAAAGGATAAGAGAGCAAATGTAAAAAAAAAAGAAGAGAAACTGAGTGTTCACTGTTGTAATTGTCACAGCTGACGGTGCCGGGCAATGTTCTAATTGCATCAGATGGTAAGGATGGATCAGTTATCCAGTTGGAAATAAGGTGGGGAAGGCGGTGCAGGGCTGTGGCTATGGCAGCCAATCTGGTGATGTCCTTTTGAGTTGGCTGGTGGTATTAAAATATATCTCCTTCTAGGCCAGTATGGCTGGTAGGCTTTGGGGTTATTTCCGGTGGGAAGAGAATTTGATTAACACAGGTTTCGGCGCAATCTGATGCTGATAATAATTGGCCATTGGTTTTGCTAATAAAAGCTGTGGCCACTTGACCCTATTTAGTTGTCCGTGTTGATTGGGTAAAAGGGGTAGGGTGCTAAGGCATAGAGGGGGTCAGCTTGAGACCTCCAATGTCATGTTCACCGCCCGGAATGGACAGATCAACATTGCCTGACAGAGGACAGTGTGATGCTACTCCTGCAGTGCAACCAGATGCTGCTGCTGTTTGCACTAGAGGTACATATTTTATGAACACCCCAAAAATATTATAATTGAAAATATTTAAGATCAAATTTGACAGATTTGAATAAATAACAATGAATAGACAATACACAACCAAATGAATGAGGGGGGGGGGGTGGTGGAGGGGGGGGGATGAATCACAGCCATTTTTTAAAACTTTTTTTTATTTATTTATTTAATTAATTAACTGGCGCCCGGCCGGAGTCATCGCGGGCCGCACAGAGAGACCAGGCGGGCCGCATGCGGCCCGTGGGCCGTATGTTGTGCAGGACTGGTGTAGATAGTATAAACAGGTTTATGTATCGTGAGTTAAAAGAACAATTGCATCACATTTAGTACATATATACTTGGGGGGTCTTATCTGGAGGTCCTAGTCCCAGCCACATTGTTGAAAGTCCTTTTTTCCGCCTCGCGCGTTGCGACACTCGGCACAAGGAGATTCACACAGCCATTTCCAGACGTTTTTGTTCCTGCAACCTGAAATCTCGCGAGACGCGAGACTCCGTGATGTCACAGTCAGGAAGAGAACGCTGAGTGAGTGTGCCAGCGCTCCCCGGCATCCTGACAATGCGCAAGGAGGAAAAAAGGACTTTTGTTCTCTTTGTTCTCCAAAGTAACTACAACACACAACACTGCGAAATGCTCAAAGAACTAGGTTAGCCATCACTTGTGTCGAGGCGCAAATTTAATCTTTCCTGTCTTGTCTTCAAATACATCTTGGATAAGCTACCCCCGTATCTGAACAAGCACTTCATCCATACCACATGCAGCACTTATCACCTGAGATCTGACTCCAAAGGACTTTTCATGGTCCCAAGGTTTAACAAAGTATCTGACCGCTCCGCCTTCTCTTACCGTGCACCCCAAAACTGGAACAATCTACCTAAGACTCTCAAAACCACCACCAGTCTAGGTTCTTTCAAAACTAAAGCTGTCTCAAATTTTAATGTGGCCTGTAACTATTACATACACCTATAACTTATTTTATCTTTAACTTTTCTTGCAATGTCTTCATATTTAATGTAGAACCCTGTTCACCTAATGTAATGCGATGTCTTTATATATAATGTATAACCTTGTTCACCTAACATACCCATGTATTTGTAACCATGTATCTGTCATCATAACGCTCTCTGTATTACTTCCTGGTAAAACATTTTATTAATAAATACATTTATCAGAGACTATATTGAAGTTTATGATACTTCTGATGCTAAAAATCAGCAAGACTTACTCAAAATCAGTTCGTTTCACAGTAAATCAGTGAGAGTTGAAATGTCTGATTATAGCTCGGTAAATGTAGTACTTTCCACTAGGAATTTTTTTTTTTTTACGACAAAACTGCCAGAATTATCCTCATACAAAAAGGTAGTGACAAGAATTGTCTTGGAAAAATGTTTATATTGCCAATTTCGCATGTTACTGTATATGAATTCAACATTTCTAAGCTCGTTCCAGTCTAGGTTTTACACAATGTTATTACAATATCTGTAAGGGTATATTCAGCTGAGTTCACTAACCTAAGCTACAACTTTTGCTTCTGCGGATGCACAGGGAAAGTTAATAGGTACATTCCTTTACCTTAAACATTTATAATGTGGGTGGCAGGGGAGAGTTTTTTTAATCACCTGAACAAGAAGGTCAACCAGAGTTGATACATGGCCCCGGCATCTATTGACTCTAGTTCATGATATCCCAAATTTGTAATACATTCTATTTCCTATACTTAGATGATGATCAATGTGCAAAATCAATTTGAAAAATTACACTACTGTAGGTACAGTACATAACGGAGAAAGTTTGCATGACTTGTTGTAATATTTACACAACATAGAAACAAACTCATATTTTGTAAGTGGGTACTCTTTAATCTTCTGCCCCCTGAGAGCTATTAGATTTGCATAAGGTTTTAAAATCCCATCATACTAAAAGAATCAGAATCCAAGAATTTCATGCTCCAGGGGAGATCACCCCTGAGTTTCAAAATAATAATAACAAAACAAAAAAAAGAGGCTTTTTGTGTTTATTTTAGTTAAGTATGACAACTCATTATATGAATTTCTGAAATGTTTGTAAACAGAAATTGTATTTTGCTAGTGTAACGGGTTTCCCCCCCCCCCCCAATCTCACATTGGCCCGGGTAATCTAACCAATCCCCATTACGTGATCGTGTATGGTGGTGCACCTGCAAGTAACAGGACTCCTGAGTCTCCCGCTTGATGGTATTAGGGGATGTCATCAGGACAGGTAGCTGAGGTAGTGGGTGCGAGTCCTACCTATATCCAGTGCAGCGCCTCCACCTCATCAGGATCTGTGCTTCCGCAGGGAGATGGTCCTGGTGAGGAACTCCTTCTTGGTGGTGCCATCCACTGCTGAGTAACTCCACACTCACACAGTGGAGGTATATTCAAACAGGGCATCTTTATTGATGGTTGGTATGGGCAAGCTGCCCCTCACAGATAACAGCTCAGCCACTCATCTCCTTGCAGCATTCCATTAGGAAGGTCCCTTCTCTAATAGATCTGCTTTCCACCTCTACTCTTAAAGAGATTCCCCAGCTTCTCTGGCTGCTGTAAGCTCCTCTCTTGAGCTGCTTTGTCTCTCTCAGCTCCTCTAACTCTGCTGCGTATGCTCACTGACTCACAGCTAGCAGGAGACACTGCAACATTGTTGCAGACCTTCACGTGCCTCTCACTGAACTGAACAGCACAACAACAGGAAACTGAACTTCTAACTTTAGGCAGTGCTGTGTCTTATATCACCCCCCCGGAGAACAAACATGCCCTGTATCCTAAGTGGGAACACACTGCATGTTGTCACTTCCTTTGGGGACATATGACACCTCACCAGAGTGTGAGGGCAAACCTCCATTGATTGTTGCTGGCACTCCTGCACACTTACCAGGGTTACTGCCAACATGAGAAAGAGATATGTACACCAATCCTAGACATGGCTACACTAGCATATAACCAATCTAAACTGCTATCTTTGGAGAGATCTGTATTTACACATATATTGTGTATTACACTTAGACTTGTACTGTATTCCCATGGTATTTTCTAACATTGTATAGTAGGTTAGAACATTCACAAGTGACAAGCAAGAGAGGAAATGACTATAGACATTAGGGGAAAAAAGTAGTCCAGATTTATGATCATATAGAGATGCCTTGGATCTCCTTGGTGTAACTTCCACTTACTGTACACGTCTGACAGCATATTAAACTTTATTATGTCCATCTGATAAATGTACTTAAAAGGGATAAAGTCCTCTGTGTACGAAACGCTTAGGTGCGTTCATTTAGTCCCTTTTTTCACTGTATGTTTAGCTTGCAATAAATTACCCCGTTTGTCAGTTTTGGAGTGGCCTGGCCTTTTTTCCATCTTTGGATACTGGAAGAAGGATTTCCTCGGCTGTGCTTCATCTACACCTACTATCTTCTTATCTACTACGGATGGATTGCACGCCAATGATGACAAAAGTGCCCCATGGGTAACACAGGTAAAGAGCCCCAGTGCCTTATCATTTCCTGTTTACCATGGACATTGTCCTTTATACATAATATAGCTGGTTGGGTACTCATTATAGTGTACATAGTTGTGGATGTCAGGCCGACTCCACTAGTCACTTATCCCTTCTAGTTTTGTTCTATTACATTGGGGGCACTCCATCGTTACTTGGACTATCAATTATGGAATTATGATGTTTTTATAATTTGCATATGGAATTGGTCACAATTGTTGAGCACCACAGTTACCACGTTTTTGGCCACATAGAACCTGCTTGATTTTTTTACAGCTGCAATATGAATATATTACTGGTAAAATGAGACTGAGTTCAATGAGCTTGCCCAAGACATGCAAACAAAACACTGCACAATTATATTGATACAGTACATGAACATATAGTCTCAAGCACGCAAACCCCTTCAAGCTAATCAGCAATGCATTTTAAAGCTATCCTACAGTCCTAAAACCAGATTAAACTATTGCCAAAGATTTCTGAATAGGTTAAAATTTAAATTATTTTTTAAATTGTATGTTTTAATAACTACATTTTTTTTCAAGTAACACCTCCACTTTTAGCCCTCAGACATAGCTTTGCTGAGATGGGCCACGTGACTGCGTAATGCTAAAGACCCCAACAGTAAGATAAATGAATGAATGAATAACCAGATACTTGTAGGGGGGACCCCTAAACATAAACTTAATAGAAGACAGGTACTGGGTTGCAGTCCCGGATGGTAAGCTCACTAATAAGTGACGCTGTTGTTAACAATAACACCTGGAAGATTGAGCATAATAACACCCTATAATGTACCAATTGTCTAAATAAAGTCCTGAACAGGAAAACATGTAGCAAGCGATTGACTCACTCTGAGTGCTGCACAGTCCATGCGATCCAAAGGTGAGGGGTCCCCAGGTGTGCTTCCGTCCAAGGGGTAGGCTAGTAGAGAAGGAGAAAAACTGGAAGGGCACTACTGTAGGTATCAAAAAAGTAGAAAGGAGGGTGCGTATCCCATAAAAAGATTATTTATTGGTCATGGAAAAACAGGGCAATGGAGAGTCCTACCAACGTTTCACGCTTCACAGAGCGCTTTCTCAAGGTATACCTGTCACGATGACATCAACTTTTATCAAGTTGCAAAATAAATTGTGATTTATTTCCTTAATAGACAAACACACGACATCTGCAGAATACACTTAAAAAAACACTCACTGGGATAACAAAATAAAAGAAATTGTCCTTTGAACGAAAGAAATTGTCATTTGCTTGCCAGTGCAAGAAATGCAGCCTTGGTTTTAAAAGTCCTGTGGTTATGTGGTTGTTAACCCCTTCACTCCTGGACTGGTTGCTGCTGTACTGGAACAAAGTCTTGCATCTTTACATCATGGATTAAAATTCAAGAATCACACTGGGAATAAATGGGAAGCCACAGTTATAGACTGGCCAAAGCTATCTTTAACATGTGGATCCAATCCCCTCGTGGGAACAAAAAAACCCCACAAATAGCCAAGTGACCCACAGTTCATAAGACCGGTCAAAAGGGCTGTCCGGTGGGCAGGGCGCATGGGTCAGGTTGACGCCCATGCCACTTAGCATACCTGGGCTACACCCATAACTTAGGGGCCACTAAGTCTGATTTTTGACCCGGAGGGGTCACTAGCCTGACATCTGCTGTGCATCAGTATGTCAGTTTTGTATACATTATGGGTCTCTGGGTCTTGTCATAATTGACACTCTTTTAGACAGGGGGACTCTAAATCTGTGGGAGCCTTTTGAGGCTCCACCATAAAAAATAATTACAACCCTTTGAGGCTTGGTCATAAAAATACCGAAGCTCATTCACCCATAATCACAGCTGGATGTCCAAGTAATTCCTGCTTGGACTTACAAAAAAATATCTCCTGCCTTATATTTAAGATCTGCTATCATGTGTTGGTTAGAGGGTATGGCAAGCAATGCATCTTGTCTTTTATCCTCGCAGACAGGGAATGGCCTGCTCATGGGGAATAAAAATGGCGGGGATAGGGCAACAACAGTAATGCATAGCAAATAAGGTATTAACCCTTTCCTCCCCGTCACAATACATATCACAACTTTATTAACATATATATAGACACAAAATGACATAACCAGCCAATACTCACAGCTCACATGCGATCCACCCACTTTGATTGCTAATGGTCTTCTGATGTGTAAACACCTAATCAGTATATTCAGACACAAAGACGACAGTGACTAACTCCGCCCCCAACTACCAATCCGGAGACATGCGTGGTCTAGCAGCCCCCAGTAGTACGCGCTTGCGCAGTAACCAACTGAGGGAAGAGGCCTCAATGTCAATGGAGGCCATGGGGCGTGGGGAGAGTGCGTCATCAAATGGCCCTGACTGTATACCTCACTGGGGCTCTAATTGCGCGCGCAACTGTGCTTTGCAAGACACTAGTCCCTCCCCGCTGTGGGAGCAGACACAGTGAGTTTCGGACCATCGGCGGAGTGCGCTTGCGCAATACCAACCGTCACGTCAGAGGCTCACAGAATACCCCAAGTGTGGGGTGGGAGAATGAAAAGCCAGAGCGCAGAATTATGCACAGCACAGAGGGTGAACACATAGTGTGCTGTGAAATACAAACACAAATCAATAAACTTAAAATATACATTAACAAAGAAAACATATTTGTAGAACCCCCCTGTCTTAATCTCTAATAAACTTCAAAATGATCTTGGAAGCTATGATAGAGTATTTTTTCCTGTCAATTATACGTATATCTGTTATACACTTTGTTATGTTTCAACAGCTGGATGTACTGGCTAAGGTTATATAGTGGATATATGTGCTAAGCAACCATGGGCATATATGTATGGGGGAACCTTTCTAGACAAATAACATCTTATCATCACATTATATTAGGTTTCTCCACTCAATTTCATGTTCTTTGCTTGCGATTCTATATCCACTCTATTTATTCACCATCATCAGCTCCCTAAACAAATCAGGATGTTGGTTTGACTATACATATGCCAAGTGATAGTTTTTATTTACCCCTTCTGGTCGATTAACATCATTTAGAAGAGATTAAGACAGGGGGGTTCTACAAATATGTTTTCTTTGTTAATGTATATTTTAAGTTTATTGATTTGAATAGTGTTATGTGGTTTTATTTCACAGCACACTATGTGTTCACCCTCTGTGCTGCGCATAATTCTGCGCTCTAGCTTTTCATTCTCCCACCCCGCACTTGGGGAATTCTGTGAGCCTCTGACGCGACGGTTGGTATTGCGCAAGCGCACTCCGCCGATGGTCCGGAGCTCACTGTGTCTGCTCCCACTGCGGCGAGGGACTAGTGTCTTGCAGAGCGTAGTTGCGCACGCACTTAGAGCCCCAGTGAGGTATACAGTCAGGGTCATTTGATGAGGCGCTCTCCCCATGCCCCACGGCCTCCATTGACATTGAGGACTCTCCCTCAGTTGGTTACTGCACAAGCGCGTACTACTGGGGGTTGTTAGACCACGCATGTCTCTGGATTGGTAGTTGGGGGCGGAGTTAGTCACTGTCGTCTTTGTGTCTGAATATACTGATTAGGTGTATACACATCAGAAGACCATTAGCAATCAAAGTGGGTGGATCGCATGTGAGCTGTGAGTATTTTCTGGTTATGTCATTTTGTGTCTATATATACAGTATGTTAATAAAGTTGTGATATGTATACCTTGAGAAAGCGCTCTGTGAAGCGTGAAATGTTGGTAGGGCTCTCCATTGAACTGTTTTCCATGACCAATAAATAATCTTTTTATGGGATACGCACCCTCCTTTCTACTTTTTTGATACCTACTGTACAGTAGTGCTCTTCCAGTTTTTCTCCTTCTCTCCTTGCTGAGATGGGGCCTGAGTCCCTAATAATACTTAAGGTGCCACATGTGGCCTACGGTCCGACGGCGGGAAATAAGGACACAGTGTATGGGTGGTATAATGGCTTTATGTACGCCCTGAGTTAACCTCAATACCCTGTCATCCTTAGCAGGGGACCCCTACACAGATCATAAACAGTCATAAAACATTACATTTAACAGTAACGCTGCATGGGGGTAAATCAGTTTCAGTAGGGAACTAGCCACCCAACCCTGGGTATGTTGGCTTTGTGTTGGTGCCGGCACACTGTGGGAGCTCGTAGTGTACTAACGTGTTGCAGGCCTGTACTTCGAAAAGGGTGCTTATGTACCATTGTATTTGGTGGTGCTTGAACTCCCTGTCAGGACCTGACTTGGCCCTCTCTATCATGGCCGCCCCCTCTTTAAAGACTCCTCTCCCTCTTAGTCCCAACCTCTTCCGCAACCTTTATCATTGTCTGCTATCATGTCCATTGACAGTCACTTGTCCATACCACATTGGAGAGGAACCTGCCAGGGGGCAGTGCAAGTCTGTGGATCTCATCACACACGGGGTTACATGAATATTTCCTATTGTTTTTGCTTACAATGAGAAATCGCAAAAGGGATGTAGATTTTGCAATGTTGTCTGTTTCACCGCAATGTAATCAAATGTATTCACACTCCCTGCATGTCAAGTACCCAACTAGAAAGACAGGAGAGGAAAGCAGTAAAGCACAACCTAAACCTAAGGTTATAATGTTTAAAAACATTGCCAGGGACACTTTCAAGTTTTTAAAAATATATATTATTATAAATACCTGCACGGATATTATTTAAAGGAATAATCCTGCTTAATTATTATTATTTTTATTACCGCATTCGATCTGGGGGTTCTCAGCAGCTGAACAGAGCTATTTTTTAGCTCCTGATCCCCAATTACCAAGATATTTACCGGGTTAAGTTATCATGTTACATGTAACTGTTTCATACGCCTATAATATATATTATCTTTAACTTTGCATGCAATGTCTGGTATATAATGTATACCCTGTTCATTTATGTAACTGTATTTGTAACCATGTATTATTTGTCTTAACTCTGTGCCCAGGACATACTTGAAAACGAGAAGTAACTCTCAATGTATTACTTCCTGGTAAAATATTTTATAAATAAACAAATAATGTTTTCCTGAGGGAATTTGAATGACCTTCCGAAAGGAAGCCACAAACAATGGCAATGCAGCTTCCTATTGGCTAGTGATTTTTCTAAAAAAAAATGTTTATAGTTTTTTTTATTCAAATTTCAGATTTTCATTAAATAAAAATACCACTTGAGAGCACATTCACATGCCTCAGACAGGTCCACAACCCTGCCTTTCTCCATTATTTGATGAGAGACTTCAACTAGACTTTGGGGCCACTTTGGCTGTTTGTCTGTTTTTTTCGTTTGTCTGTTTTCTCTCCACAGGCGAAACACTTTCACCAATTCTGATGAAGCTCTGAGGGGACCTTTACACCATCCTAACTTAGATCTGCCAGACGTTGTCATCAAATCGGTGCATTTCCTATCAGGGAATTATTGTTTTGCTTTTGAAGTGAAATTTGTTTTTGACCAGATTGTTGCTAAAAAAAAAAAAAATTAAATGTATTATTTTGTCATTTGTACTAAATTTACAGACAATGTGCTTGGAACATTTTAGAGAAATTAAATATTTAAAATGGAAATAAATTGGTAACCACATTAACAAGCAACAAACTCTAGATTTACTTTGACATGGAGGTGACAGCGATAATTATTCACTGCCCAACATGTTTTTTTTCACGATATCCATGAAGTCATATCTTATTTTGCATTAAAAGCAGTATGGATGGAAGGGAAGAAAGCATAATTATGCCACAGCATAAAGCATTAGTAAGACCACATCTTGAGTCTGGAGTACAGATTGGAGTACAGCTCCATTAAAAAGAAAGCCGGCGTAATATTTGTTTTTGCCAAACGAGACAAAGGTTCGCAAGCGGACTGAAACGTTGATGCTTGTGCAATAAATGTTATAATTTTTGGAAGACCAGTGGAGTGCCCCTTTTTCTGTTTTTTTATTTGCCAAAAGAGAAACAGAACCCCATCTCCTAAATAATACTAGAGCCTAGTTAGTCTTTGGGACTAAGCCAAGCGGAGAAATACAAAGATCCGCAGTAATTTCTTTCAGGTGCTTTTCTTTTACTATGTGTTTATAATCATAAACTGACTTACTGTAAGATTTGTTTTACAAACAATATTATGATGAACCAAACTGGTTATCTTAAAACAAACACTGAAACCAGCACAAATTGTTTTCGCAGCCTATTACCGTAGCCCTCTAACCAAGGCTCCATCGTGCTTCCTATCACCAGTGATTGTGCTCTTCTAACCAATATCTCTGAGCGGTTCCTTGTTTAGAAGACCCTTAATACGTTGCATACATATAACTCTTTCATGTCCCCCCATGAAGTGCCTATATTTGTGCCTGAACCTACAGTTATAGCCCCATCTACTTTTGGCCACCAACCAACCCATGAAAACCCTACGCCTCTGAGGTCCTACTGCTAACCACATGGTCTATGTACATAAATAATGAGGAATATTTATTTTGCCCCTTCTCCCCTATAATGCTAGTTAAAAAAGAGAAACCTTGAAGCCAGTTACCAAAACCCATTGCATTATGACACTTTCCCCATGACGCCTCCTTTTGTCCAAAACTTTTTTGTTTTAACTACTGTATTGTATCTTGATCAGTTAATAAAGACCATATATTTACATACAGTATTCAGCATTCTAATTTTTTTCTTTAAGGACTAAAAGCAAAGACATAACTAAAGTACTTGATAGGCACAGATATAAATATTGAGTATAAATAACATCTCATTTTTGATTGCTCTGTACCGATGTTCCACCAACAGCTATCTGCAGGAGTGAAGGTACTGTGTGTGTGTATGTGTGTGTGTATGTGTGTGTATGTGTGTGTGTATGTGTGTGTATGTGTGCGTGTATGTAGAGATTGTGAGATATGTATTAAATAATAATTTTAAAATAAAAAAAATGTAATAAAAATAATTTTTATATATTTAACTTTGACACACACACACACACACACACACACACACACACACACACACACACACACACACACACACACACACACACACACACACACACACACACACACACACACACACACACACACACACACACACACACACATTACAGCACCGGTAGCGGCGCAAAATTATTCATTTCCTCATCTTCTCCCTCGTCAGTCTGCTCCAAGCTCCCTACTGTGCGCGCGCAGCCCTAATTATAGAATATCTGGCTATCCTCAGCCAACTAAAACTGCCGCGCGTGCGCACGGAGTAGCACGCGCACGCACTATAGAACCAGCCTTACCCTGCTGTTATTTCCAAATTCTCCTTACAAACTAACTTCTCCCCTGATCTATCCCCAGATCTTATGATAATTAAATTAAAATCAGATCGTAACACTGCGAAAACAACGTTTTAAACCTAAAGATGAGAAGGTAAGAAGGTAAGGTAGCCTGCTTCATTGATTCTAGATGTCATGGCTAAGAAGAATGGGGAGCGAACACCACACTACAGCATCCTTCTTACCTGCTGGCCTTGTTAAGGTCGGGGAATGGGGATCACCAGCTAGGAGAGGGGCAGGTGGTGAAGGTAGGATGCCCAATGGTAAGAACTGATAAATTCAAACCTCTGCGCTGCCTTGTGTGCCTCCTCCTAGCCGACGTGACACATTCCCCTGCACGAGACCTTGCTCAAGACAGCAGGTAAGAATGATGCTGCAGTGTGGGTTTGGTGGTGGGTTGGTGGGCCCTCTCCATGACGTCCCTGCTTCTATGCAGAAGGCCTTACCTTCATTATCTCCTCAACATTCATTTTAAAAGATTGTTTTTTCCGTTTTATGATCTGGCTTTAACTTCACTATCATTAGAGGTAATACTGGCAGCATCTGTTTGTCACAGTATGTCTGGACAGCATTAGCCATTATAGGTTTTTCAGGTGAGGATTTATTTAAAGAAATTATAGCTGTACTGTAACCACAGAATGTTGAATGTGCAGCATCACTCAAGATAAGAGTATGCTTATATTCTGTAATATCTGCTTTAATTAATATTACGCTGGTGGAAGCTGGAGACACAAAGACAAAATTAAAGGTTAGAATATTTAAAGGTACCCATCATGACATATCACAAATAGGCAGACATAATAAATGGTGTTTAGTACAAATTCTGCCCATCTCTTTCTGAAGCATTTCATCTTTGCTATAAATACCCATATTTAGTCTTGGTATCAAGGCAATTGAGGGGGCAAAGCTGATGCAAAACGAGGCATTTCCCCTTGCATGTCCTAGGGCATTATTCTATAATGTCCAAAGCAGCCGTTTAGGCCGTTATCCCCTTTGGATAGTTTATTTCACTCCCAGCTTACGTATCAAACCTATATGTTTTCTGGCATTTTTAGTCCTGCCTTTCTAATAATGATGTACATGACTGCAAATCCCAGAATTCTAAATGATTATAGGACATGCCAAGGCCACAGCAGGACCTGTTTCACATGCTCAGTATGTGATTGTCCCATACATCAAAATTATTTACAGGTATGTGCTAAGTGGAAATAGCCGTGTTAGTCCAGTTGCGATAGTGCAGAGTAAATGAGTACTTCAGTAATAAGTGATACTTTTTTTTATTTTAACTAACAAATAATATTATAAGACAAGCTTTCGAGTATTCTCTCTCTTCTTCGGGTCAAGCAATTCTGATTCACAAAGATCCCATGAGTTTAACACAGATGTGAAAAAAAACAAGATACGAATCTAAGACATGAGAGGTGAAGAATTCATTGCAAATGGTAAATAAATACACAAGGCCAAAAATGGATGAAAGGATTACTTTGAAATTTGTGGATCATGTACAGTAGGACCATATATCCATCAGCAGTGTGAAGGAGGTGTGCAGCGGGGGAGAATGGTTTGAGATCAAAATTAAAAAAGAGGTAGGGAGAAATATTACACATTCTGATAGTGTGCAATAAAATCAATATCAGGATTAAGTCATCTTGTTTTAGTGTCAAAGAGTATTATCTTTTAGATGTTTTCTGTTCTTGAGTGCTTTTAAACATTCCTTTGAGAATTTTGATGTTTAAATAATTTATAAATGATCTGTCTGTGAGAAGTGGTGTCCCTCTAGAGTGCATTATCTTCCTTCTTCATGGTGTGTTATTGTGTGTCTGTGTAGGTTCATTCTGGTTTGACGTTTTTGGCTAGTTTCCCCAATGTAGCACCATTGGTCACATTTGCTGCATTCAATCACATACTGTATACCACATTCCTGGATGTGCAGCGGTATGACCCTCTAACATTAAATGTTCTCTGTTTGTGACTGGCTGTGGGATCTTGGCATATATGTTTACAAAGTTTGCACCACGTAATGTTGCACGGTCTTGTACCATTCTCAGCGTCCTTGAGTTGGTTATGAAGTTTTCTGTTTACTAACTTCTGTCTGAGGTTTGGCAGTTGCCGGAATGCAAGGATGGGAGGTTTGGGGAAGATATATTTTAACGTTTCATCCTCTGTCAGCATAGGTTGCAGGACTTTGATTATTTTTCACATTCCTCTATTGCACGGTTTTATGTGGCCACTAGTCGTATGCGTGTTGGTTGTTTTTTGCTTTTTGTATTGGAGCAGATGTTCTCGTGGGTCTTTAAGTAGAGTTGGCCAAATCAGCCCAAATCTGTTTCCCGGATTTTCTCGCATGTTCCCCCCTAATCCGTTTTGCGGTATAAAATACGCAAACGGATGTGGATAGTTTTAGTCCACGTGGATTCATATAAAACCGCGATTGGATACAATACGTTGACGGATTTGTAGAATCCAATCCGTGGATTCAGCAATCAGTTGGCAGATTCTTAAAAATCCACCAACAGATTGCTGAATCCACAGATTGGACTGTACAAATCCAGCAACGGATTGCGGAATCCGCTGATTATATTAGCAATAATAATAAATAATCCTCAAAATGCGATCCGCCCTTTATGAGATTGATCTGCAGCAATCCGTGGACCAAAGAAACCAGCGGATCCACTGCGGATCCAAATCAGCCCCAAAAATGTGCCCATCTCTAGCTTTTAGTGAGGTTGTAAATGTTTTGGCAATAGTCTTTGGCTTGTATCGCCTCTGTCTTAATGATTCAGTCAGGGTTTTGAGGTATCTGTTCCTGTCTTTCGTGACTATTACTGAAGTACTCATTTACTCTACAGTTGTGTGCTAGAAATTATAAACCCTTTTGGTTCAATCTGCAATATGCTACAATAAAGCACGTAATGGACAGGATTCCCTTGTATAATTCAGACAATCCAGGAGGCGCAAAATATGGGGAAATAAGAAACAAAAACAAAAACAGTGCAAATTTAAGTGCAGACGTTGAGACTATATTCTGATAAGATGATAATATCTTGGCTCTACCGGTCTATCTACTCACAAGATGTTAGTGGTATATGCGCAATTGGCAGATAGGGCTGCCACCCCAGGTGGATGCTGTATGCTGTGGAACTCCCTCCAGGCTCGTCTCATCAGTGTGGCAATGATACATAAAGAGGAAAGAACAGAACTACATAGTGCGATCTGTCTTGAAATAGACTTTATAAAAAGTATATAGGCATATAAAATGTGCACTTACAATGTGCTAAAATTAAAATCGCATTTATCGTCCTGACGAAGCCATAGACAGCTTGCAAGAGCTGGGCGAAACGCGTTGAGTGGTGTTTTGGTCTAGTGAGGGAGCCGTAGCTGCACCGTCCTACTGAGCAGTGACATCACACGCACCGGAGGAGACACGGAATTTGGAGTCCCAGGTTGCAGACGAAGGAGATCCTGAGTCAGAGAGGAGGCGGTGAGAACGGCGGAGTACCCCCTAGATTCACTCTTAATGTGATAAATGCGATTTTAATTTTAGCACATTGTAAGTGCACATTTTATATGCCTATATACTTTTTATAAAGTCTATTTCAAGACAGATCGCGCTATGTAGTTCTGTTCTTTCCTCTTTATGTATCATTGCCACACTGATGAGACGAGCCTGGAGGGAGTTCCACAGCATACAGCATCCACCTGGGGTGGCAGCCCTATCTGCCAATTGCGCATATACCACTAACATCTTGTGAGTAGATAGACCGGTAGAGCCAAGATATTATCATCTTATCAGAATATAGTCTCAACATCTGCACTTAAATTTGCACTGTTTTTGTTTTTGTTTCTTATTTCCCCATATTTTGCTCCTCCTGGGAAACAGGTTCTACCAGAGGGTTTGAGCAGGGATATATTATTTGAGCACATATTTTATTGTATAATGCAATATTAACTTGCACGCAACCACTTTTTTATTTTAAGTTGTTAGCGCCTTATATTCACTATCATTCACAATACACAGGATTCCCTTGTAGCATTTCAATAAACTATTTATATATTTATATACAGTAACAGGTAGGTTACAGTTCTCTCTTACGTCAGTGTTTTTAATTCCCCATTTCTATATTGTTTCTAAAGAGGTCACATATAGTATCTATCCTATACTGTTCCTGGATTGGGCAACCCATCATGTATATATAAACTTCTGGGAATTAAAGCCAATATATATATGCCTAGAGTTGTTGCCAATTGTACTTCACAGTTTGTTTCATTAATTTTATTGAATGGTAATGTTACCATTTCATGAAAGCTACAGTTATTCTAAAATTGGACAAAATGTTTTTGCCATTTTAACAAAACCTGTTGTGAAAATCTGCCCAAAATGAGGAATGGTCCCAATTTTGAGTTGATAGGAAGGGGGATAGACTATAATATTTGCATGGAAAACCAAAAATTCGCCCGTCTGTATTTGGGGGTTGTACAGTTTGTATTTCACCTGGTCTGGAGTTGTTCATCTCTACCTTCTACACGTGCATGACCCCTAAAACAGATGTTCTACTCCATGATGTCTCTGAAAAGAGATTTTCTTTTGCCTAAATTGAGGTGCAATTGTATGCAGCGTTTTATGCAGCAAATACGTCAAGTACATATGTCTGGTAAATTCAAAGTCTAGAGTAGAGTTTATGTACATGTTAAGATCAATGGCCCAATTCCTGATGTATTTACCCTTGTGTGCTAATTTCAAGTCTTTGGCTTTAGGGAAGTTAATCCCCTTGAATGTATGCTAATTTGTCATTAAGAAAACGAAGTACTCAGGGGTACCAAGAGAGAGAATCCCCTTAAAGGTGCCCAGCAATAATTTATGAAATTATTTTAAAAATATATTTTTTAGTTAGTATAATCTTTTAAAAGAAAGGCATAGACAAACACGAATATTTAAAATCAAGGAGAACACCAAAATGGTGCATAGGTATGGTAATAACGCAGCCCTGTTGAGGCCCCAGGCACTTAGCCAAACGCAAGATTAGTTTGTGGAATAGAGAACTATATAGTTACTAAATGTATACAGTGTGGCAGACAGATGTAACTAGATATATTAATTGAGTCTCCAGTTCACTGCAACCCACTCAGCGGTGTTTAAAACAGATTGCAACTTAGTTTGCCATAATGTATAGTATGTGGTGGTTGTAAGGAGATTTTTTTAAGCCAGAACAGTTTAATAGGCTTATTACCTGGATACTTATAGTGAGATTCAAATTCCTAAAGGACTTCCTAGGGTTATTTAATTCCCAGAACTTTACGAAAAAGTCAGTTGACCCCCAAAATAAGAGGAGTCTCCGACCATATGCAGCTCTGTCAGTGGAGAAGATGTCGGTGAAAGCCAGCAAATTGCTTACAGACCTTCTAGGGCAGATCATGTACCATGGATCAAGGACAAGGTTCTTTAGTCCCCATGTAAGAGATATCTCTGACAAAATGTAGCACTAAGCAATGAAGCACTAACTGCTTCAAACAATACAAACATGAATTAAAACTGTTGATGGGAGAAGTGTATACACTAAAAATATGTAGGAATACTCACACGGCCATGTGTATAGATACTAGTTTCTTTGCACTTTTCTTGTCTATGGGTTTTGGATGATGCCTTTAGTTTCTCCTGACGTCGGTCCCCACTCACGAGGACTGACACAGCAAACCAGACTCCACCGGCAGAGCTGTGTCTCAGCTGCACTCAAGCAAGTGATACCGGACGCGGTAGCGGGGGCATGGCGGTTCACCAGTGAACCGGAGGAGCACTGTTGCTATCATAGCTAAGCATTATATGTAAGTTCATTTATTATGTTAGTTGCAATAAACATAGTATTTGCTTTTGAACTATTTGTCTAATCGTGATGTCTGGTTTGCTGTGGGACAACTTTTTCCCGGTAGCATGCATCAGTCCTCATGTGTGAATAAAACACATATACTGTATTAGGTTTGAGCGAGGTCCTTTCAATAATACTTAACTTGTAATTTAGCAAGGGCAATCCTGTGTCTGCCATCGTTCCATAGGAAGTACAAGATGATCTGTGTATACGCAAAATATCAGAGCATTTCAGGAGAAGTAGTATGTGTAAGGTGTAGTGTAAGGTGCAGATTAGCTCGGGGTATGAAATCATCTTAATAATAGCTGCCCGGCCAAACAATGGAACCGGTAGGTTTGTCTAGCCTTTTAGTTCAGCAGATAATTTAGAGAATTGGATTGAAGTTTAAACTGTATAGCTTTGATAGATCCGTGGGGGATAATGATCCCCACGTATTTAAACTTGGCCCCAACAATTTGGAAAGGGAGTGTGGCAGATAACGGAGCTCAAAAATTCTATTATGGAAGTTAGTTTGGGTAGTTGATGGTGTGGTTTGCTGACAAGAGGTCATCAACATGTAGTGATATTTTTACATTGTGTGTGTCCACTCTAAAACTTGCAAAACTACTCCCAATACAGTATATCGATAGCGAGCGGTTCAATGAGAATATTGAACAGCAACGGGGTAGGAGAAAGCTATGAGTTCCCACTCTGAGCATGAAAGCAAGTGAAAATAATGAGTAAGTAGAGTTTGAATCCGACACGGCTGGTGCCTTTGAACCGGGGATTTCGACAGATCAGTCACATTAAGTGAAATCTACATGTTTGTTTCTATCAATGACAATCCGCATGGTGGATTAATAATTTACTCCTGAAAATATAATCCGCGATCTGCATTCTCAAAAACTGTATTGTAATAGGTGAAGGACGAGGAGGAGTATAAATAGTAGTGTAGCCTCAAACTTAAGCCATTTGTTGCAGGTCTTGCCCGATGAGCTCTTGATTCTGCATCTATATATACTGTAGCTTTCTCTCACTTAACCTGACAGTCTAGAAGGAGGGCAGTGAGAATATATAACGAGTCCTTTAGCATGTTGCATATGTACTACACATTAACTTATTTAAAATGTTTGTGCATTACTGTATAATCTCTCATCTGCCATTCAACACAATTTATTTGCTGTTCCCTCTAACAGCAATATGTTTAACTTTTGAGGGATGGAATCATGCCACTACCACCCCAATATCCAAAATTCTGAACTGTCCTGTTCTCATCCTGACCACTAATAAAAATAAACATTAATTCATTAAGAGCATAAGAGAGCATCTGAAACATTAGCATTTTCAGTTCATAGCCCTTTATTAACAATACCAATGTTGCTCACCATCACTGTTATAGCATTTTAATGTTGGTGCGCTAAAATATATCACAACTTATCAAAAGTAAATCTATATCAAACATTGTGGGATATGTTGTGATATTCTGCATTATCACTGCCATTGAATCCCATGGAAACTCTGTGGTATTCTCTGTTATAACTTGTAACGCAATATGTTGTGTTGTCAGCAGGAGGCAATGAAGTATGCTACTCCTGTACACTAACCCAAGTCTGTTTCCCATACATCTCTTTCCAGACTCCATCCTTACAATGCATGTATGTTTATATGTTTTTATTTTCCTTCTGCCCACCATGTCCATAGTGCTCTACATCAAAGACATTTCAATACAGCAAATTATTATTATATGCATCTGTATTTACCTGGGGAGAATCAATTGCAAAAATAGTGCTCCAGGAGGTAGCCACAACCTCTATATTAATGAACAATTAGTTAACTGAGGAAAAAGTGCATAGGCAACTTGATAAAATGAAAGTAAATAAGGCACCTGGCCCCGATGGCATATAGCCAAGAGTTCTTAAGGAGTTAAGTTCAGTAATAGCCAAACCATTACATTTAATGGTTCAAGGTCTCCATTTCCACAGGCTCAGTACCACAAGATTGACATAAAGAGACATGGTGCCTATATTTTAAAAGGGAGCTAGCTCACTACCGGGAAATTACAGACCTGTACAGGCCAGACATCAATAGTGGGGAAGCTACTTGAAGGTTTATTGATAATCAATCTGGCGTTTGTGCATCTGTGTATGGTCCGTGTATCTGGTACATGCGTCTGTGTATGGTGCATGTGTCTGTGTATGGTGCGTACATCTTTGTATGGTGTGTGTGTCACTGCTGCCTGTCACCCCATTTTTTTCATATCTGACTGGCCCGGGGGGCTATTGCCCCCTGGTCAGTCTGCCCCTGTGGTAAAATTAGGTCAATCCTTGATGAAGAAAGATTTATGAATGCTTATAGACAGCAGGCTTAGCAATAGTGCCCAAAGTCATGCAATAGCTGCAAAAGCAAATAAGCTCTTTGTCACGGTAGACCAGGTCTTTTAACACCATTTATATTTAAGGGATAAATCACAGGGCAAAACATGACAGTGAAATAAAATGAGGTTTATTTTGGATAAATCCTCAGAAACACACAGAAATACAAAAATATACACACTTACGGAGGTTTGGGGAATGAGATCTACCTTTCCTAGGTGCAGGGACCCACTTCAAATGGGTTTACTCTTTCTGCTTCTCTGCTTCAGGATTTAAGAGTGATGCACACAGCAGCCACTCTGACATGTACCTCCAGCTGGTCACTGTCCAACTCCACACTCCTTCCCAGAGTGTCTCTCAGATGGTCTCCACAATCCTTCCCAGAGATGGACTGATCAGCAGTGTTCCTTATATAACCCTTGGTGGCTATCCTTTAACATTGATCAAGGCAGCCAGCCAAGAGAAACAGTGCCTGAGGCTCAGACCGTATAACTGATTCATTTAACTAATCCCCTACCTTTGTTCTGATCTATTTCTATGGAGAGCTTCAACTGAGTGAATTACTTAGCCTTTCTCCATAGAAATGACAGTAACAGTGGAACATTTACAGTACATTTACTTTCTTGCATGTTAATTCCATCACCACACAATACCAGGTATCTAATCTGGGAGGAATTGCTAACACAGGCATAAATACAGACATAAGGTAATTATGTAAAAGTCAGGATTTACAATTACAGCTAGCCCAAATCACATCACAGAACAATGTTGATTCACTGGGGGATTGCATTTACAGGAAATAAAGAATACAGGCTTTGAAATACATTGTGAAAGAAAAAAAGTGCGCAGCTATTAAACAAAATCACACACGTGAAGTGATATTTCAGTGAAATTAAAAAAGTATAATACATGACCTAGTGTTTAAGCAAGATGGAGCGTCTGCAGCTGTGGTCTGCAGGCTGTTTTACCATTTTTTATTCCCTGATGAAGAAACCTATACGGTTTTGAAACGCGTTGGAAGGACGAGTGTTCTGAGACTTTATCTACCCCGTCTATGCTGGTTGATCGTGCCACCGGAGAGAAACTGTCACGCGAGCAGCGCTGCCTTTGAGCGATGACGTCATAACCCGGAAGTGCCGCGACGGAGGTTAGAGAGAGTACTACAAACCACCGTGTGTATCCGTGGGACAGGACTGTCTTTATGTGAACTGCGGATGCTGGACACTGTTTAGCCACGTAGTGGTTACTTTAAAAGACCCTCCATCGATCGATTTGGAACCTGGAATCACAAAACAGCTTCAGTACCTGCTGATGACATCTGATCCGGTCCACAGTGTTGGTGTATGGGTAACTCACCCCTAACATGCCTATTTGAATTTTATTGATGTACGCACAATACTTACCCTATTGATTTATTGATATAATATACTTTTAATGCACTATGAGCGTTG
Organism: Ascaphus truei; assembly: GCF_040206685.1. Lineage (NCBI taxonomy): Eukaryota > Metazoa > Chordata > Amphibia > Anura > Ascaphidae > Ascaphus > Ascaphus truei. The sequence continues at coordinate 76,391,157 of NC_134485.1, forward strand.
TGCGCTGTGTCTTTTGTGTATTTGAAATACATTCCCTGTTCTCCCCCAGATATTAAATTACATTTGGCTGAAATAAGCCTTACATAGCTGGCCAAGTTACATGGATTTATAGAAAATAGGGGTGAAGGTAGAGCATTGCAAAAGCAAAAGGGCTGGAGGCAAAAATAAAAATAAATTACTTTATTGGGCAAATATGCCATGAGAACTGACAGACACAGTTAAAAAACTCTGACGCGTTTCCCGCCGTGGAGGCACTTTATCAAAGAGTACTAGTGTTCATTCAATGCCTGGTAATATAGTGGTCTGATGTGAGTGCACACCTTCTAACCAAATGATTTCAATTAGGTAATCAAGAGGTCAAAAACATAATTAATTGAACAGCTCATGAACAAAGTTATAGAGCACAAGGTTTCCTTATCACAGCTGATCACTAACCAGGTTAGAAATTAACTATGTTTAAAAACACAAAGCATAACAGAAATAGACATTTGTAAAATAAACCAAACACATACACCATGTATATTCAAAAGAAAGTAACATCTCATGGAAAAATGAAAAAATAAACAAAACTATAATATAATAAATCAAATTAAGAAATGATAACCTTAATAAATCATACATGTGAAAAAATAAAAATAAAATATATATATGTAACATAAATAAAAAAAAATAATAAATAAAAAGTGTATGTGAACTTAAAAAGCAATACAAATTTGAAATAATAAAAAATAATAATAATGAAATGTTAAAAAAACCCTTCTTGGAAATATATAACAATGATGTCATCTTGGTCTATATCAAAATTGAAAATGTACAAATAGATAAAGAACAATTAGAAAAATCTACAATATACAATAACATATTTGATATAAAGAAAATACATTTATAATAATGATAAATATATAATGCATAAAGTCTACAAAATGACACATAAATAAATCACCATCATATTGATTCACCATAAATGATATGAAGGAAAAGTCATAGTATAATTAAATATAACAAATTAATAATTTTCCTCAACAGATTAAACCAAAGGAAAAAGATTATAAAACATAGATCAAATGTACTGGATAAAAAGAAAACATATCTTGGGGTCAAATGGATCAGGATAAATTTATGTATACCTAAACAATTTATAAATGAATAATAAATAATATATCTATACTCATAAAAAATGCTTAAACTCCAAATCTATGTTAATACCTGAAGGGTACAAAGTGTCCAAGGTATAAATCAAGTACATCTCTTTTTTGTTCAACATATGTAATCTATCACCTCCCCAAACTGGGGGATTGATCTGATCTATGCCAGAGAAAGAAAAATTCTTAATGGTACCTTGTGGGCATGTGGAGAAATGCCTTGAGACTGGATGTTATAGGTCTTATATTTTAATGGCACGAACATGTTCCATAATCCTTTGTTTAAGTGGTCTGATGGTTCGGCCAACATAGCCCCTATCACATCCACATCTCAAGAGATAAATTGTATAGCTTGAATTACAATTCATAAAATTCTTGATTGTACGTAAAGTTTTGGGGAAAACACAGGTCACTTGTTTAATGGGATTGGCATATTTACATATTACACAGTGACCACATGTATAAAACCCTTTAGGAATGTTCTTTATTCCCCTTTGATATGTTCCAGAATTAAATAAACTTGGAGAAAGAAACAACCCCAGGGATTTTGCTTTTCTAAAAACAAATTTAAGTTTACTGTCAAGAATAATTTTGAGATCACTGTCCAATTTTAGAGTATTCCAGTGTTTGTATATGATAGATCTTATTTGGTCAGATTGTTTACTTTGTTGTGTGATGAATAAAGGAGTTATCACCTCGTTACATGATAATTTCTGTTTAGAATATTCCTTACGTTTCAACTGAAAATCCCTTCTGTCCAAAAGTTTGACTGAATCAAAAGCATCTTTGATATGAGACTCTTGATAGCCTCTGGCCCTAAATCTAGAGATTAAATCCATAGACTGTGTTTCAAAGGCCTCATCTGTGGAACACAATCTTTTTAATCTGATAAATTGTCCCTTTAGAATACCTTTCTTTAGAAAATTTGGATGGTTACTATCAGCTCTTAAATAAGAGTTACGGGCATTAGGCTTTCTGTATATATCGATCTGTATGTTTCCCTGTATGTCCACATACAGCATAAGATCTAAAAAGTAAATGTGATTTATATTATCTTGAAAGGTAAATTTTAAGTTATACATATTAACATTAAGTTGGTGAATAAATGTGTGAAGTGAAAGAAGATCCCCATCCCAAATGAATAAGAGATCATCTATATAGCGTTTATAAAATAAGATTTGGTTTCTAAAAATATTGTGATCACTAAAAATAAAAATAGACTCCCACAACCCCATAAAAAGATTAGCATATGAGGGTGCGAAAGATGTGCCCATAGAGGTGCCCCTAAGTTGAAGATAGAATTGTGCATCAAAAGAAAAATAATTATGTGTGAGTAAGAAACTGATTGAGTCTAGCAAAAATGTGCAAAGTGCTGGTGATGTGTGATAACCTAAGAAAATGCTGTACTGCGGAGATACCCTGCTCGTGGTTGATAATATTATATAAAGATGTAACATCCATGGTTACCCATCTGTAACTCTTGCGCCTTTGATACTCTTGATGTGAATAATAATTGATTAGAATCCTTTAAAAAGGAAGGCAGAGATTGTACCAGTTGTTGTAAATAAACATCAATGAAACGCGAGAGCCCATCTCCCAAAGATCCAATGCTTGCCACAATTGGGCGTCCTGGAGGGTCAGTAAGCGATTTATGGATCTTTGGGAGATGGTGAAAGATGGGCACCACTGGATTCGGGGAACATAGAAAGTCATATTCTTTTTTACTCAACACATAAAGTTCTCTACCCATATCAAGCAATGCATGCAGCTGTTTTGAAAAATTGGTGGTAGGATCTGTGTTTAGCTTCCGATAGGCCATAGTATCAGAAAGCTGTCTC